>NC_091828.1:73227500-73530000 GCF_038994185.2 Dermacentor albipictus
TTTCGTAACAGTTGCATTCGCAGAAACTCCGTGTGACCTCGAATAATTGTTCACTGAAGTGACGGCCTTATATGAGAACTTGCAGGGCTGTATGAACACTTTGCCCATGCTACTGGTGTTCTTGATAAAGCCAGGTTTGTGACAGCGAGTGCTCGTGGTCATCAAGTGAGATACTTCCAGGTTTACATGGTCCGAGCATTTCATTATGTTTGGTATTTTAATTAGTAAGTGAATTTTCGGAACTAATGTATAGACTTGTGTAAGGGCCATACTGTCTGGTCGCGATTTTCGCGAGCCTCACATTCGGCCACGCCATTTCATGTAATCTTCCCAACTAAGGGTATGAATTGCGCCGTCAACCTTCGCGATCTTCTCGCCATGCACTACGCTTTGCACAAAAATTAGCGGTTGAGCGCAGTCGGAATCAGCGCAGCGAACGCGATTGCTTCTCGGTTGACTTTTTATATTAAAGTTGGCTCTCCAGTTATGGGTGCAGCTGTTATACACATGCGGCCCTTACACAGATTTATACGGTAAGAATCTTCCTTCGTGTAATTGTCGTTTGCGTGCTTCGCCTTTCCGGTGACACTCTTTTTTTTTTACTGTGAGTCGTGAGCGCAGCTGCGTATATTTCTGGTTTTGAGTGAATTCGCCGTGTCCTGATTTCGGTTGCTGAGAAAATTCTATATGTTGAAATACCGCGGTCGAGACAACACTTTTTTTCCAAGAAGGAAAAATGCCGCCGACGCAAGAACGAACACGAGCCGATGATTTATGATGACTTTGTACAGATGAAGATGAAGTCCGCATAAATGCTTACACTAATTTCTCCCGTGGACGGATGTGGCCAGCCTGGCCGCACATTAGGCAGTGGAACGGAGATGAGAGGGCTTCAGGTGGGAAGCGTGCACGATGCTAGTTCCTCGGCAGCGTAGGTCACTTGGGGCGTCAACAGGTGTAACGTGATAGTTCACTGACGAGGTCGGCTCTATGACTTTTTAGGGGCCAACATATCGAGTCTCAAGCTTCTCACATAAAGCGGGTGTTCATGCAGGTGTACATAGGAGCACATCGCCACCAGGGCGGTAGGAAACGACGCGATGAGAGGCATCGTACCGATGTTTACGATCATCTTGGCTGGCTTCAGTGTTCATACGGGCGCGACGACGACATTGGGCAAGACAAGACACAAACTGGTCGCATATTAATGGTGAAGCGTTGCCAGGGCCAGAGAAGAAAGAAACGTCGAGTGATAAGGTTGGGCGGCGGCCTCATTCTAAGAAAAACGGAGAGTATCCGGTGGTCCGTTGAACAGACGTGTTGTATGCAAACGTTACAAATGGGAGAATCGCATCGCAGTTACGATGATCAGGTCTAATATACATGGATAGCATGTCGCACACCGTGCGATGAAATCGCTCTAGTAAGCCGTTGGTGTGAGGATGGTAGCTAGACGTTGTCTTGTGAACGGTGTTGGACGCTTGCAGAACTTGGTTAAGAGTCCTTGAAAGAAATGCCTTGCCTCGGCCGGTCAAAAGAACGTGAGGCGCCCCGTGACGTAAGTATAGATAGCCTGGAAGAAGAAGGCCGCTACTTCGGAGGCAGGTCCTGAACGTACTGAGGCTGTTTCAGCGTACCGGGTCAAGTGGTCAACAGCAGTGACCATCCATCTGTTGCCGTCTGGAGTAGGTGGGAGTGGCGCGAAAATGCCAATGCCTACGACAGAGAAGGGCTGGGCTGGACAAGGAAGTGGTTGTAGAGTCCTGACCGGTGCAGTAGTAGGTGTCTTACGGTGTTGAAAAAGCGTGCGCGAGGCAACATATCTAGCTATGCGCGTGGAAAGACCTGGCCAAAAGAATTGGCGGCGTATGCGCTCGTGTGTTTTGTGGTAGCCCAAGTGGCCTGACGTAGGGTCATCGTGTGAGGCCTGCAGAACTGCAGCGCGAAGAGAGCGCGGTAGAACGGGAACCCATCGATAGCTTTCCGGGTGGAAAATGTACCGGTAGAGCACGTCGTCGTCGAACTTGAACAGTTTGAGCTGTTTCCGTAGCCTGGCATTGGGTGGAGATGAAACACCGCTAAAGTGCTTGATGATACTATGGCGATAAGAATCGGCGTGCTAGTGAGTGGAAAGCTCTGAAGGGCGGTTTGATGGAGTTAAGGAAAGAATAGATGTAATAGACGATGCGTCCTCCGTGCAGCCAAGTTGACTACGGGATGTGATGTGCTCCGGTGACGGTGGTAATGGGCATCGTGAAAGAGCATCGGCATCTTAGTGCTTCCTTCCGGGCTTGTATATGACATCGAAATTATATGCTTGTAATCAGAGTATCCAGCGGCCAAGGCGTCCAGACAAGGTTTTGATTCTCGACAACCACCATAGGGCATGGTGGTCTGTCACAACCGTGAAATGTCGACCGTCGAGATATGGACGAAATCTCTTAATGGACCAGACAACTGCTAAACACTCTTGTTCAGTTATCGACTACTTCTTTGCCGCGGAAGTGAAAACGTGGCTTGCATATGCAACACCCTTTTCGCAAAATTCGTAGTCGCGCTGTAGCAGTGCGGCACCAATTCCTTGACCACTAGCGTCAGTATGAAGTAATGTGGGAGCCTTGTCGTCAAAATTACAAACAGGTGGCGATGTTAGTGCGCGCTTGAGTTCTTGGAATGCGGCTTCACACTTATCGTTCTTATCGAATGAACGTGAACTAGCAAGGAGCTTGTGGAAGGGCGTGGGAATAAAAGTTCGAAGTTCCGTATAAAACGTCGAAAGTATCAGGAGAGTCCAATGAAGCTGCGCAGTTCTTTTGCACGAAGTGGGCGGGGAAAGTTGAGCACTGCGGAAATTTTTTCCGGATCGGGCTGGATGCCGTCTTTCCTAAGGAGATGACCCAGGACTTTAATCGTTGTGCTAGCGAAACGGCACTTCCTCCTGTTTAGTTGAAGTCCGGCATTAGAAAAGCATGTGAGCACTTAATCTAAGCGTTGCAGATGGTCAGTGAAAGTCGAGTGAAACACGACGATGTCGTCGAAGTAACATAGGCATGTTTTCCACTTGAGGCCGCGAAGAACAGTGTCGATCATTGTTTCAAATGTGGCGGGAGCATTGCATAGACCGAAAAGCATTACGTTATATTCGTAGAGACCATCTGGAGTAGAAAAGGCGGTCTTTTCTTTGTCCGCTTCGTGCATTGGCATTTGTCAATAGCACGAGGATGTCCTCAACGTACGAAGTATACGACTCGCCATAGTGCAGGACGCGCTCAGATAGCCTCTTTTTCGCAACTTCCGAACGAACCGTCGGTGTGCCAAAAATCCGCCATTGCTGCTCCCTGAAAGACGACCAATCACGGAAGTTCCTCTCGTGATTCAGTAACCATGTCTTGGCTACTTGAGAGACGTAAAATGGTAAGTTGTTTAGCCTCGATGTCTCGTTCCTGTTGTATTCGCTGACACGATAGTAGCTGTCGAGCAAGTGTTCAACATCCTCACCAGGCAAGCCAGAGAAGATTTCAGGATCGCGATACCGGTTGTTGGCAGGGCTGGGAGTGGGGGTGCCTGGCACTCGAACCGAGATGGTGGACGCTGTGGTCTGGTCTTGCGACATGGCCGCCTCTTGGCGTAAGCGGCCTCCCGAACGTAGCTCCAGGAGAAGATCTTGAAGTGGATTGAGGCCGAAGGGGTCTTAAAGTGCCTCCACCACTTGAAATACCACGGTCGAGAAAGCGCTTTATTCTGAGAAGGACAAATGGCGCCGATGCTAACATGAACACGAGCCGATAATTGATGATGACTTTGTACAGATGAAGATGAAGTGCGCCTAATTGTTTACAATATTTATGACCTCTGAATGCAAATGGCGATGTTTATAACTTTATTAGATGCAAATTATTAAAAGTTTTTTTCTTCACGAGTAGTTACAATTTCCTACTGCAAAGAGAAATAATAGTGAGACACGAATGTTTCACGCAAATTGTGCAAGGTGTTGATAAAGAACTTTGCCGAAGGGGTAAGTGAAGTCCGCAGGTCTTCTTGTTGGTCAAAAATACATGCAAGAAATGTGAAACGAGGTGAACACAGTGGAACATACTCATGCTCCAGACATGCGGTATCCATACTATGACAAATAATTGTTAGTTCGGCACAGTCGTCCTTTCGCAAATATAGTAAACTTCGTCCTATGTATTTATTTTAATATATTTTGCCTTTGCACGGTGTTCCTAGTGGAAATCAAAGAAGAACTGTTGAAGGGGAAAATGCGGATGAGGTAGCCGCCGCTGGTACTTCTCATGCTCTTCTCTTGCTATTGTCAGGATTCAGAGAAATAATGAAAAAGTATGAATTGAAAGCCGTGTGCGCCAGCACCAGCAATTATGCGGTTAGCTTGTAGTCACAATACATTTTTAGTGAGAAGGCAGAGTCAGCTCAAAGGAAACCTCAAACGATGTCGGTACAGAGCTCTTGTAATGCCACTCTAAAGGGTCGGTTTAGGCTTCGGCATCACCGGGGTGGTACTGTGCACCCCTCCCCCCGGAAAACTTCGCAGTTAACTAGGGCCACCGAGGTGATCCTGCCCCCTCCCCCCTCCCCCCCCCGTAGTAGGCTCCTATGTAGTGCATGAAAAAAAATTGCACAAGCTCAATAGAAACTTGAGGCGTAAAGTCGTCCAGACAAATGCACATGGTTAACAACACAGTCGCATTTGTTCTCATCAAAACTTTACAAAGAAAGAGTTCATCGATAATTTTTTTATCCTGATGAGAAATCCATATGACGTGGTCAGTGCACTGGTGTGCACATACTCTCGTGATCAGTCGAGTCCTGCAGGTGTCTGATCTTCCAAATGACGCTTTGTCTCCTCAGAACTACAGCAGATGTCACAGGCCGTCGGCAACCTACATTTCGTCCGGGTGAAGCATCTGTAAGCCCGATTTCAAGTGCCTGTCAATCCCACACTTCCGTCCCTAGCACCCTTTCTCCATCGGTGCCTGCTTAAGTCGTTGTCTGTCGACAACAAGCCATCGGGAAGCTTCGACGCGGCTAGGTGAAGGCTCTGCACGCCGGGGTTCTCCCGGTTCTATGAAACTGCACCTCCGCACAACAAACCGCATTCCTTCCATTCCGCCTCCCAAAGTGTCTTTTCAATTCTCCATCTTTCAAATCAAACGTGGACTTCTTGAATTGAATCTGTTTTTTTTTTCTTGGGACCATAATGGCTTCCGCGTGTTAGCACCGGAGTCATGAGGCACGTTATCGCAGCTGTCTTTTTCTGGGCGCAAAGAAGTCGCATGGCGCTCCGATAACGCAGTTGTCATGTACGACTGTGTGGAAATGTCCGGACCTCGAAAACAGAAGGGCATCATCATCATCATCATCATGATCAGCAGCAGCAGCAGCAGCAGCAGCAGCAGCAGCAGCAGCAGCAGCCTGATTACGCCCACTGCAGTGCAAAGGCCTCTCCCATACTTATACAACTATCCCGGTCATGTACTAAATGTGGCCATGTTGTGAATTGGTACATGACCGGGGTAGTTGGAGAAGTATAGGAGAGGCCTTTGCCCTGTGCAGATCATGACAGCATTTAAATCGATAGGACATTCACAGGTATCTAGTGAATGTAAGAAAAGCAACGAGGTAATCATTCAAGAATCGCTTCGAGTATTATTGACCAGCATTATATAATGAGTTGGACGAGAAATGCGAAGCGAAGCTAGCAAACCCCTTTACCAATAGGGAGTGATAATGCCGAGTTAACCACACTTTGTAGGTTGATCGCACTCACCAGCACTACATCAACCACGGCCCATTGCCTGCAGATAAAAATGGGCACGTTTGCGGAAGAAATCCTGCGAGCCCTTCCACTTTCGCCGTTCTCCATAGGACCTGTGTAGAAAGGAGAGGTTAACCTAGTCCAGGAATGCATACTTCTATAGGAACAGGTTGATAGTGTGCTCTATGGAGCGCCCTTGTAAGCGCGCCACCAGTGCGAATGGAAAGAGACTAAGGGAGACCGGAAACGAGAGCATGAGCCACTCGTCCGTTGATTACCTAAACACCCGAAGCCTTCTCCCCTCTCTCAGTAACAACGGTAATAATTACGGTAATAACGTGCTGGTTATCCCGCGCCGGGCATCGCGCCCACAAATTAAGACGGACCTCACGCAACCAGAACTGTCGAGGTCATGCGTAGCATTCAATAAAAAAATGGCGACTGGTGTGTTGCTCCTATTTCCGAGTCGTACTTGCGACTCGCACTCCTATGCATATACAGGATGCCCAAAGCTAAATGTAACCTAAATTTTAAAAACGACGGAGTGCGCTAGAAAGCTGAAAACAACTCAATGGTTTTCGTTGGCCTAGCCGGCGGTTTTATTTTTCGTTTTGCAAACTGAAATACCTATTATAACACATCAGCTAACTTTACTGTGAAGACGAGGTATACACTCTAAGAGAAAGCTGTTAGCTTAATGATAATTTACAGAAATTTTCTGTGCAGCAAAATAAATTTTCTGTGGATGCTTTATGACAGAAACCTGTTAAAAGAAAAAATCAGGAATTCCCGGTTCTTCTGGATCTCTAGCCTACAAATCAAGTCAAAGCTGAAATATAACCGTTTTATATTATTGTAACTTTATAAAAACAAAAAAAATTAGTTTCTTTGTCCTTGTCGTACACGCCGTTTCTTCTCTTATTACGCACGACGCGCTGTTTTCGGTACAGCTTTCATGCCCCACGCCATAATCAAGGTGGCTGCTCGTCGAGTCAACGCATGTCGGCATTGCTTCGTTTCTGTTTTCGAAAATCGTAAAAGGTGAGTGCTTTTCACTTTAAGTACATTGCAAACAGTGCACGACGTATCCTTTTACCGAATATTTTCTACATAGAACAGGACTACATTGTAGCCCGCAAAGAAAATTTAGGCGGACAGTAACAAAATTTTGCATTCACGTGTTCAGACATTTCAGCCTACGTTGCGGTTTGTGAGGTAACGTGGGATTTCGGTATTACGTTTAGCTTTAGTTTTTTTTCTAATAGCACACGTAAGGGTTAGCCAGTGGGCTTGACAAATGTATTCTCGCCTTTTCGGAATGTACTTGTTTTTGCCGTGGTTGTGAGAAAAAAAAGCATGCGTGAAATCCCATAAAAGCCCACTCGCTCACTCAAGCAACTCAAGCAACTCAGCCGATTGTGATTTGTGTTAGCTACGATGAAGTGTTTATATTATTAAAATGACCGCAAAGTGCGATTTTTTTCCGTTGTTTAATATTTTATATGTTTTGATGCTCGCATGTGAACCGACCACATATGAGGGTAAATGGTACCCAGTATTGATTTCGTTGCTTCGTTGGCTGCAGTTCGAGTGGTTTAGCGCGTTACCGTCGGGAAATGATTTTGCCTGGCCACTGACCAAGTCACTTCATTTTGAAAATAGCGAGACCACTGGAATGCGTGGCTTTGTGTATAATCTGCACATTTTAAAAGCAGAGCGCGGAAGGTGCTAGTACACGAGCCGAGAAGATTTGCTGTCATCACGCTCGTGGCCACGAAGAATTGCTCGCATGTCTTCTGTTAGCCTCACTTCTTGACTCTCACGAAGAATAACAAAATGTATGAATGGTGGACTGAAAAAATCAGGAATAAATGATCAAAATTTTCATAAATTGTACTGCAGCGACATGTTGAGTAAAAAAAGTAAAAGGGCAGCATGGTGTCCTCGTTTCACGTACCTAATACTATAAATTTAACGTAATGTGTCAATCCACCGCTTTAAATTACGAGGACAATTTTCTACCTTGTGCCGTTCTGCTAGACATTATCACGAAAACAGCCGACTTGTGATTTTTTTTTTTGCGAATGGGCACAAAGGGAACTGGCGGAGGCAGCGCGGGAGGGAAGGGAGTAACTTGGACTCCGTCAACAAGTGCGCACTTCGTGCGCACACCGTACCTTGAAAGTGACCTACAGACGGGTCATGCCTTTGTTCGCGCTGTGTTCTCGCCGTTCTTGCGTTGGGCCGATACATCGCACGAAGGTTACTTCGCTCGCTGCTGCTATTGCACCTGCTCAAATCAGCATTTCAACAGTGAGTGTCCGCGCCCATCGAGTGTGATGTGTTTATGTTTGCTTGTGTACGCTGACACAATGCTTGTTAGTTCAGTTAGTAAGCGAATGTTTCAGTGTTTACACCGCCGATAAAACTAGTATCCTTACTTCGTATAGCTGTCTACTAACTTGCTATAGCAGTTTCATCTTTCAGGCAAAACAGCGACATTTTTTTTTAGTTCGAAAAATAAAAAAGCGCAGGGAGCATGTAGCACAATTCAGTTTATTAATGTGAATCACATAAACAAGTGCACTTTACTTGAGCGACAGATTGCAATACTCAGGTTGCTAAGTAAAACAAATTATTGAGTAACTTCACAAGTATTCTATTTCAAGCAGATGTAAAAATTCCGAAATTGAGGTCAAGACGTAATCAACTCGCTGCGTCACTTCTCTACTGATCGGCTTCAATTCCTCAGTTTCAATATGTGCCCTCAAGTGAATTGTAAGATTAGTTTGGTAGAGTTATAAAACAGAATGTCATACAAAAATATGCACATTCGTTTTTGATATCCCGTTCTAACTGGCTGCATGGTTTAAAAATATTTAAACCATAGCTGCACAAGTGGTATGTTAATATTGTCATGAATAGGTGACCCGTATAAAAAGCAACCAACAAAACAACCAAGATAGTCAAAGGGTGGTAATTACACCTGTAGCTGAACCAGTGGAGATCAACCTGAGATATTTTTGTTCTTTGTCTTTATTGACTGTTGTTCCTTTAAAATGAAGCAATCGTTATTCTTTCTGTGTCTCCTTTTTTATGCCTAACTATTTCCCAAGAAAACTTAACTTCCAAAGGAAAACCACAGACGCCTCAATTAGCCGGAGGCTCACACATCCTCTAGCTTAGTTCATATTGACAATAATAGAAGCTTGCCAGCGTAATGCTCCGTATAGGCTTCGCCATTTTTTAAACAAAGAGCGACCGCCAACAGGAAGTGGCGTCTGCGTTTGTGTGTGTTGCGTAAATGTTGCGTGTAGCTTTTGTACGCGTTGCGTTTGTGTGCGTTGTGTGTGGGAGGGCATGTACATTTTATGTCATTGTGAGTGCTGTTTCTTTCAAAGTGTATACGGTGCCACTGACTGGCCAAGCACTAATATTCTTCAGTAACCTGAAACAAAATAGTGGTCTGGTCGAAATAAATATCATCTGGAAGTGGCCTCCCACAGGTTACTCACATACGCAAACTGCAGGGCTTTGTTTACCACTCTTCAAAAAAGAAGTCTTGTGCTAAAGCGTTTCACTGAGCTTGGTACATTAATTAGATTACGGGGTTTTACGTGCCAAAACCACTTTCCGATTATAAGGCACGCAGTAGTGCAGGACTCCGGAAATTTCGACCACCTGGGGTTCTTTAGCGCACGCCTAAATCTAAGTACACGAGAGTTGTCGTATTTTGCCCCCATCGAAATGCGGCCGCTGTGGCCGGGATTCGATCCCGCGACCTCGTGCTCAGCAGCCTAACACCATAGCCACTGAGCAACCACGGCCTAATGTAATATCATCCTAATGTAATATGTATGTTAATGAACCACTGTTGTTTCCAGGTAAGTCGCAGCATGACACCTGAGAGAGGAACCAAGTTCCAGAGCACAACCAAGCATCACGACCTTGCACCAAAAGTTGCCTCCATAATCAGTTGTCTTCACAATTCAGTTTTAAAGCAGAAGGCTTCAACAACGTAATGCCGCGGCCACTTTTAGTTTTTTTTTCAGCACCATTATGATTTGATAATCACAATGGTGCGTAATCAGTTGGAGAACTCTGGGAGAGCCCTTTGCCTTGCAGTGGGCGTAACCAGGCTGATGATGGTGATGATGATGATGATGATGATGATGATGATGATTTGTTATACCGGGTGTTTCAGCGAAGCATTCAAGAATATTTAAAGGTTGCTTATGGGTTGCCCAATGCATTTGCGTTCTATTGACTTTTTCAACAAAACATCGTTTTGTGCATTGAAGCTCAGAAGTAACTGCAACGGCAATGCGTTTCTCCACAAAGTTGTATCTCGAAAGTTATATTTCCCAAAATAATATCTCGAAACTGGTGTCATCCCGGGAATTTGTTCTAAGTCGATCCGCCTTGCGATCTCCATGGCTAGAATTTGTAAATTGCAATATGGGCCATTAGGCAAGTTAGAAACCTAATCGGGTAATTTTTGGCAATTAGTCGATTATGCATTTCAATTTTTTGCAAGTAATGTCCGCCTCTACGAGTAGACCCGCTCATGAACTAGAATCGTGATATCTGCCATAGGCAACCTTTTAAAAAAGTATAGGGTTCACTGAAATACCCTCTATAAGCTGGGTGGTATAAGTTAACGTTCTTTTTTTTTCAGGTGGTTTATTTAGCCATCAGTTTTTCCTGCTTTAAAGTAAAACGCTTTTCTATTTTTGTCCAAAACAAACTGTATCTTTGGGCCCCATAAAGTAAAATTATTTTGTTATGTTTTTCTTGCAATCTCCTCACGTCAGATATGCGTAACCGCCGATGCAAGCAGCAGGCGGTGACCCGCAGGGTTGTCTGAAGAGACGAATCAAACGTTCTCCTCATTTATAGGAGGTCACTTTTGTTTGCATTAAAAAAAATATGATTGCCTACACTGAGCTGCTTGTCTTATCTAAATGGTTGACAAGAGGCGAGGAGTACGCGCAAGTGGAAAGAGATTCGATGGGGCTGAGCCAGCGCTGTGAAAATCGATAACCGGATGAAGAGGGTGGTGCCGGCGTCTGCGATTCGTCCGCTTTCCCTTACTTAGCTTGCGGTGGCTGGTCGAAAATTGGGGTGGCATTCAACGGAAGCTTAAGAATGCTCCTAAAACGTATCCTCAGCAAAGAAGAGCTGGCAGAGTTAGGTCGTAAATATGCTAAAAGTGCTTAAAAACGTTACGCTGCCATACAGAAAGTGTTATCATGCGCGTATAAACCCATGCTCTCCGGAAGGTGTGACTAGCCAGTGTCTGAATGATCGGCGGCAGCCATCTTTTTTTCCTTTCGGAATGGGCAGCCTGCGGCTCATCCGAAAAATAAAGTTATGTTTTGTTCGGCTTATTAATGCATCTTTAACGCGTAGACGTCCCTTTTACGCCGTGAGTTTCGCGGTTTTGTGACATCGCCTGACAGGCAGGTGAGGTGGGCACAGCCCTAAAGCTCTCGACCAATAGCTGAACTCTATTGGCGAAAAGGAGTCGAGTCAGAAATAACTATTTTTCTTTTGTTCGGTGGACTCGTGCATAATGAGTGTGTACCCATCATATAAGATGGGGAGCTATCGCGGTTTTCGTGACGTCGCGTAACGGACAGGCGAAGTGGAGGAGTTCGAAAAAAGTTTTTGACCAATCCCGGAGGGCTGATTGCAGAATTGGAACAGGAAAGTTTGGAATAGCTACGTTCAGCTTTGAGCACACATCCTAACTTTCGCGTTGAGACCAGCTGCATATTTGCATGGTATTTGTTATTTTATAATGATTATGTTACGCTCAATAGAAACCTCGAATACTAGAAAGTTTACATGACGATGTAAGCTGGAAGTCATAAACACTGGTCGAACAAACAATGTCGGCTGCCGTCAATGTTTCTATAAGGAAAATTATCTTCGTCAGGGCGGCAACTGCCCTCACGAAGAGAAATGCCCTTGCAAAGTGCTGGCTTCACCGACATTTCTGGTTCGCCCATTGTTCATCACGACATAAAATTGTCTTTACACATCAAACTTCTGTACAGTGGAAACAAAAGAAATTGCGAAGAAACAAAAAATATAAACAGAAAGCAAATTTTATTGCAGGTCTCAGAATGAATAATTGTTTTATACATACATTTCCTGTAAAATAAAACACAAAATATCCTTAAAATGACAGGCCAATATTAAACAGAAAACAGAACTTTTCCTGTAATACAACATAGATAACTGTCTTTAAACGCAATATGTCTCCTAATGTAACACAGAAATCACTTGTTAAACACCAGACAAAAGGAAAATTAAAATCAGAGCTGTACAAAAATTTTCTGGCAAGGCAGCTGCCAGAAAATTTATGTTTCTCTAAGGAAAATTTGTACAGTGTAGAATAATTGATGAAACCCTCAGAAAGTAAAGCCCCGCAACTAATCGATAACACGACGCTCCGTCGCAGACACACGGTATGGACGTTGGCGTAGAGGCGCATGGCTGCCGGTGTGGATGGGGTGAACGACAGTAGAGGTATGTCCTAAGCATTGTAGTTGGTGGTCGAATGAAGTTAGAAATCAGGTAAGCAGGTGGACGATCTGCGTGCGCTGAGTCGTAGTGAGGTTGGGATGAACAGAAGGAGCAAACATTCGATCACATGCAGGCACAGACAGAGAGGCAGGAAGATCCATGGCGTCCACCTGAGGAGGAGTCGAGTCATCAGGCATATCGTAGACAGAGTTCGTGCAGAATCCGTCGCCAAGATCTAGACACGTGCCGTGATGTAACCAAAACGTATTCGAACCATAAAATGCGCTAGAGCCCTGGCGAAAAGAAAGGAGGGCCAAGGGAAGCAAGACGGGAAGATGGCGTACAGCAAGTTGAGACGGCGGGAGAACCCTGGAATCGTAGAAAGCAGTACAGGAAACGGGCACAAGGGCGGAAGGACAAGGAGGGATATCAGTGTCGGTGGCGCCAAACAGTGGAGAAGAAGATAGAGGCAAACTTCAGACAGACTGCCGGAAAATGGGGTGAACACAAGTTCAGAACGGGCACAATCAATAACAGCCTGATGAGATGAGTGGCATTAAATGATGGCATTAAAGCAACAGGGAAGAACAAACTCAATGTGGTATAACCTGTCTCGTATGGCGACACGAGCGATACATGTTCCTAAAGACTCAATTGGCTCAGCGCTTGCTGTACGTAGCGAAATGGCAGAAAACGGCGTAGAGACTTTTCGGAGCGTACGGCGAAGCTCGTGGGCAATCACGGACTTGGTGGCACCCGTGTCGACAAGTGCGTGAACGGCGATACCTTCATCATCAACTTCATATACGTTCGCAAGGAATAAGCGAGGGCTTGAACAGTTCGAAGAGATAGCAGTTCTTGCCTCCGGAATTGCGTCTTTGAGTTTTCCTCCACGGCTGGAGGGTGGTTGACGATGGGAGATAGGAAACGTCAACGTGAAGATGGGGATCGATGAGTGCTGAAGCTCTGTGGAACAGGAGATGAGGGAGCGAAGTGCGGAACTGGTTGCACATAGCGGGACATCTAGTCGGGAGCATTCCCTTGTGGTCTCGCAGTATCGGGAGGATACCAACTTTGCCGGTGGCAGAACCATACCACGTGGCCAGCAAAGCCACACGCGAAGCAGATAGGCCGGTTGTCTTAGGTATGCCACGGATTGTCAGCAGGGGGTCAAGGTTGGGGTGCACAATGCTCAGCCGGGCTTAGGGGCTGCGGATGTGCGCAGAAACCGTTTCTGGACAAGCAGCTCGCACCTGCAGAAAGCAAGGCGTAGAAGCAGCTTGTGGGCGTATAGTTTGCAACTTGACACAGAGGTCTTGGCCTGGTGACGACGGCACCGCACGTGAGCGTATCGGGCGCTGGAGGTGGCTGATTAGCAAAAGGCAGTGCATCGCTGACTTGTTCATGTATGACCCGTTGGATTTCCGTGGACAAAGACGACTCAGAAGACTGGGCAGCAGGCAGCAGTGACAGTTGGCGCGTGACTTCCTCGCAAACGAATTATTTGATTTGGTCGAGGAACGGGGAGTGGGCAGGAGCAGAACTGGAAATGTCGGTGATGGCCGCAACCATGTGGTCCGGCGCGGCAGCTCGGCGCGTAGTAGGGCGTTGTTTGAGGAGCTGATCGTAGCTTTTGCACAGGATAATGACCTCGTAAACCGTTTGAGGATCTTTCGCCAACAAAATTTGGAAGGCATCATCCTCTATGTCGTTCGTGGCATTCTTTATCTTTTCAGCATCGAACATAGCGGGATTAGTGCGCCGGCAAAGGTCAACTGCGTGTTCCATGTAGCTGGTGAAGTTTTCACCCTTTTCATGAGTGCGACAATGGAAGCGTTGTTCTGCCCAAAACTTGCGCACAGCAAAGTGACCGCAGAGTTATTCGAAACAATTCGTAAATGGTATCCAGGTGGAAATGTTGGATTCATGATTCCGGAACCAAAGATTAGCGACTCCAGAAACATAGAAGATGACGTTAGTAAGTTTAGCTGTGTCATCCCATTTGTTATGCGCACTCACGTGGTCGTATGACGAGAATCCTCCCCGTCATGGTCGTCGCTGCCGCTGAAGACTGGAGAATCAAGTTGGCGTAAAGCACCGAAGCAAATGACAGGCGATATCTGGGGAGGATCGGGCTGCGCGGTTGTTGAAGCAATGAACGACAATCTCGTGGGCATCATTAAGGAGTGTGCAATGGAAGTCGGTGGTAACTCCGTTAGGCAGGATACCAGCAAACTATCGCAGGAGACGAAAGATCTGATCAAGAAACGCCAATGTATGAAAGCATCTAACCCTACAGCTAGAATAGAACTGGCAGAACTTTCGAAGTTAATCAACAAGCGTAAGACAGCTGACATAAGGAAGTATAATATGGATAGAATTGAACATGCTCTCAGGAACGGAGGAAGCCTAAAAACAGTGAAGAAGAAACTAGGAATTGGCAAGCATCAGATGTATGCGTTAAGAGACAAAGCCGGCAATATCATTACTAATATGGATGAGATAGTTGAAGTGGCTGAGGAGTTCTATAGAGATTTATACAGTACCAGCGGCACCCACGACGATAATGGAAGAGAAAATAGTCTAGAGGAATTCGAAATCCCGAAGGTAACGCCGGAAGAAGTAAAGAAAGCCTTAGGAGATATGCAAAGGGGGAAGGCAGCTGGGGAGGATCAGGTAACAGCAGATTTGTTGAAGGATGGTGGACAGATTGTTCTGGAGAAACTGGCCACCCTGTATACGCAATGCCTCATGACCTCGAGCGTACCGAAATCATGGAAGAACGCTAACATAATCCTAATCCATAAGAAAGGGGATGCCAAAGACTTGAAAAGTTATAGACCGATCAGCTTACTGTCCGTTGCCTACAAAGTATTTACTAAGGTAATTGCAAATAGAATCAGGAACACCTTAGACTTCTGTCAACCAAAGGACCAGGCAGGATTCCGTAAAGGCTACTCAACAATAGATCATATTCACACTGTCAATCAGGTGATAGAGAAATGTGCGGAATATAACCAACCCTTATATATAGCTTTCATTGATTACGAGAAAGCGTTTGATTCAATCGAAACCTCAGCAGTCATGGAGGCATTACGGAATCAGGGTGTAGATGAGCCATATGTAAAAATACTGGAAGATATCTATAGCGGCACCACAGCCACCGTAGTCCTCCATAAAGCAAGCAACAAAATCCCAATAAAGAAAGGCGTCAGGCAGGGAGATACGATATCTCCAATGCTATTCACAGCGTGTTTACAGGAGGTATTCAGAGACCTGGATTGGGAAGAATTGGGGATAAAGGTTAATGGAGAATACCTTAGTAAGTTGCGATTCGCTGATGATATTGCCTTGCTTAGTAACTCAGGGGACCAATTGCAATGCATGCTCACTGACCTGGAGAGGCAAAGCAGTAGAGTTGGTCTAAAAATTAATCTGCAGAAAACTAAAGTAATGCTTAACAGTCTCGGGAGAGAACAGCAATTTACAATAGGCAGCGAGGCACTGGAAGTCGTAAGGGAATACATCTACTTAGGGCAGGTAGTGACGGCGGATCCGGATCATGAGACGGAAATAATCAGAAGAATAGGAATGGACTGGGGTGCGTTTGGCAGGCATTCCCAAATCATGAACAGCAGGTTGCCATTATCCCTCAAGAGAAAAGTATATAGTAGCTGTGTCTTACCAGTACTCACCTACGAGGCAGAAACCTGGAGGCTTACGAAAAGGGTTCTACTCAAATTGAGGACGACACAACGAGCTATGGAAAGAAGAATGATAGGTGTAACGTTAAGGGATAAGAAAAGAGCAGATTGGGTGAGGGAACAAACGCGAGTTAATGACATCTTAGTTGAAATCAAGAAAAAGAAATGGGCATGGGCAGGACATGTAATGAGGAGGGAAGATAACCGATGGTCATTAAGGGTTACGGACTGGATCCCAAGGGAAGGGAAGCGTAGCAGGGGGCGGCAGAAAGTTAGGTGGGCGGATGAGATTAAGAAGTTTGCAGGCACGGCATGGCCACAATTAGTACATGACCGGGGTTGTTGGAGAAGTATGGGAGAGGCCTTTGCCCTGCAGTGGGCGTAACTCAGGCTGATGATGATGATGATGATGGGCTGCGCGGCGTCCTGAGGCATTGCAGAAACTGTAGGCAGCGTCAGGCTGCGGAGTTCTGGGTGTTACGTTTCGCCTACGACGCGCGGTATAGCCGGCACGCTTGTCAAAGCGCGGCAGCCGCGGAGAGGAGCTCCCCAAGTGTGAAGTGAGGAGGTCTGACCGGCGCCGGCCCGGCTGATGCGTCATTACGCTCGTCTCAACATATCTCTCAGCTTGTCCGTGCCCCGCTGTCACGTGGTCTCGTCCCGTGACGTTCCCTCTTGCCGTCAACTCCGAGAGCATAAAAGCAGCTGCCCCCGGACGCCAGGAGAGAGGCTCCGAATTCTTCCGTCGAGAAGCATGCTCTCCCGTCTCTCCACTTCGGTCGACCTGACCGGCCGTTCTTTTGCGATGCTAGAATAAAGAAGCTGTTCTGTTAGCAGTCGACTCATGCTTTGCAGGGACCTTCGGATGCTTCCAGTTGTGCCCCAGGCCGCCAGGCCAACGCTACCCTTGGGGCTTGCGACCCAGATGCAACAACGGGCGTCAGCACTGAGGTTCCAATAGCTGGTTGTCAGCGGTGAGATCGCGACAACGGAGGCCAGCAGCGAAGATCTGCGGTTGACTGTATGCTGAGCAGCACAACGACCATCCGGGAGCAGTGCAACGAGCCCTGTGTGATGACTGGTTGCCTGCAGCAGAACGACTGCGCTGAATTCTTGGCTGCGAGATTTGGTGAGTGCGGGACTTTCTTCTTCTGAGTTTTGCCAGGCTTTTGTTAGTGTCAGAAACAAAGCTGGTAATTGTGGTTGTCGTTGCTGCCGGGTTAGTTTGCGGCAAGACAATAGTAGGCAGTAGAGAAAGCAGCATTCAGAGCAGCCATGGATTTGAAGTCGTTGCGCAAACCGAAACTGCTGGAGCTTGCAAGAGAGTTGGGTCTGGATGTCTCAGACAAACTCAGAAAACCAGAACTGCTAAGGGCTATGCTTGAGTTGGAAGCGGAGGATGACGAGCTGTCGGAATGCCTTGAGAGCATTGAGGAGAGGGACACGGCAAAAAGACAGGAGCGCGAACTTAGAGAACAAAAAGAGAAAGATGAGCGTGAACGAAAAGTGCAAAAAGATGAGCGCGAACGAAAAGAGCAGAAAGAAAAAGAAGAGCGCGACCATGCTTTGGAAATGAAGCGTCTCGAGGTGGAGATGGAACGCGCTCGTAATGGAAGTCAGACACACGGTGCAGGAGAACGAGTATTGTTCAAAATGACTGACCTAATGCGGCCGTTTAAGCTTGGAGAGGACATTGGTTTGTTCCTGGTTAACTTTGAGCGAACGTGCGAGAAGCAGGGGTTCTCTCGGGAAACGTGGCCACAGCGCTTGCTTACTTTGTTACCCGGCGAGGCGACCGACGTAGCCGCTCGCTTGAAGAGAGAGGAGGCAGAGGATTTCGACAAAGTGAAATCGAGTCTGCTAAAAAAGTACAGGCTGTCAGCGGAGGCGTTCCGTCGGAAGTTTCGGGAAAATGAGAAAGGCAAAAGTGAGTCATATACAGAGTTTGCCTAGAAGCTTATGTCAAACATGCAGGAGTGGCTCAAAGAAAAGAAAGCGTTTGGTGATCGCGAGAAAGTTTTGCAGTGTTTCGGGCTGGAACAGTTTTATAGTCGGTTACCTGAGAACGTGCGGTACTGGGTCTTGGATAGGCCAGACGTTAGTACGGTGGCTAGAGCCGCTGAGCTAGCCGAGGAGTTTGTGACGCGTCGGGCTCGCGGAGCTAAGGACGGTCAAAAGGGTGAATTAGGCTCCAAGTTTGAGAGGCCGAAGTTCACGCCCATGAGAGCAAAGGGGGACACACGTAGTGCGGATGCGAGTGAAAGCAGTCCGACCGAACCTAAGGAGACGGCGGTAACCGAAGCCGAACGCAGAAAGCGGTTCGAGACGAGGCAAGTGCACGTGTGTTATACGTGCCAGAAGCCGGGTCACTTTTCGGCGCAGTGTCCAGAAACAAAGACAAAAGTCGTGTTTTTGTCATTATGCAGCACTGACGAGAACATGAAGCTTCTCGAGCCTTACATGCGAGACCTCCTCGTGAACGGGAAAGAGTGCCAAGTGCTTTGCAATTCAACAGCTACGATGGATGTAGTTCACCCCTCTTACGTAGAACCCGATATGTTCACGGGCGAGTGCGCATGGATCAAGCAAGCTGTGGAAGCTCATAGCGTGTGTCTGCCGGTAGCAAAAGTGCTTATTGAAGGACCTTTCGGAGCACTTGAGACGAAGTCGGCAGTGTCATCTATGCTGCCCCCCCAGTACCCGTAACTATTTTCGAACAGGTCCGATCACCTCCTGCGCGAGAAGGGTCTTTTGTTTGGTGAGGCTAACGTTCAAACTTTAACCAGATCGAAGGTTCGGGAGCTCACTGCAAAGACGGTAGTTGCGGGGCCGACGTTGTCGAACAATGAGAAAGGGTCAGAGGCGCAGCAAGCTGATATTCAGAGCACGTCCGAACTGAATAAAATTTAGCCTGTAGCGTTGAAGGCACCAGTACCGGAGAGGAAATGCCCGATACGGGAAAGTTAGAAGACCTATCTGCAGATTTGCTCATCGCGCCTACGTCAGACGGACTTAATAGGTTGCTAAATGTCAGCCGGGTGGCTTTGATAGCCGAGCAAAAGAAGGATGGAAGCCTAGAAAACATACGCTGCATTGTCAAGGAAGGTATCGCCAAGAAAAATGCTCGTTTTGTGGAAAGAGGTTGGGTCCTGTACCGGAAGTATCTAGACCGCAGGGGAGTGGAGTTCGATCAGCTGATCGTGCCTCAGTGCTACCGTCAGGATATGTTGCGCTTGTCGCATGGGGGTTCGTGGTCCGGACACCTAGGAGTTAGGAAAACTAAGGACCGTCTCTTGCAAGAGTACTATTGGCCAGGGTGTTTTTGGGATGCAGACCACTTTGTGAGGACATGTGACACCTCTCAGCGGGTGGGCAAACCAGGGGACAAATCGAGGGTGCCGTTGAAGTTGGTACCTATCATTACGGAGCCTTTTATACGGCTCATTATTGATACAGTGGGACCTCTGCCGGTAACAACCACGGGGTACAGACACATTTTGACTGTGATCTGCCCAGCGACAAAGTTCCCTGAAGCAGTGCCGCTTAAAGAACTCATCTCAGTTGAGATAGTCAATGCACTAATGTCCATATTTGCGCGAGTTGGTTTTCCTGCGGAAATCCAATCAGATCAGGGCACAGTGTTTACTAGCGCTTTGACGGCAGCCTTTCCCGAAAGGTGTGGGGTAAAGCTGTTATACAGCTCAGTGTACCACCCCCAGTCAAATTCCGTTGAGAAGCTCCCCTCCGTCATGAAGCGCGAGTTGAGAGCATTGTGTTGTGAACATCAAACTGACTGGGAGCTGTGTCTGCCTGGGGTGATGTTGACATTATGGACCACTCCGCATGCGGCTACGGGGTTTTCGCCAGCTGAGCTAGTGTACGGTCGCTCGCTGCGATCTCCGCTTCGCATGCTTCGAGACGGATCACTGCCCTCTCCAATGGCTGCAGACCATCTCTTTCACAAATGGCCGCCTCCTGCGCTGGAGCCTCGCTTGCGTTACAGGTGCGTTACAAAAGGGGAGTCCCAACGGTAACGCCGATGGCTTAAGTCGAAGCCCCTAACGTGGGAATGAGCCTCAAAATTGTTTGTTACTGATGTTTTTCTTCCTGAGGCAGGATATTTAACATATTGCTTTTGTTTAGTGTTTCAAAGTGATGACGTGCTTTCTAGTGCAATTTTCCAATTTGTGGACGCGTTCTGAGTGCTGCTAGACTACTGTAAAGAACTAGGCAGTAGTATAAAGGGGGAAAGAGCCTGGCATGGCTTAGTGAGGGTTGTGCCGTGCTTGCTGACTGAGCGGCTGAGTTTCGGGGCAGTTCTAACGCTTGCTGGGAACGAGAACAAAAATGGCAACTCTCCCGAAGTCACTTTGCAGTGTCCTGTGTGAACCTGAACGTGAGAACGAGGGCTTCTCGGTGCGCTGCGCTCAAGAAACGCCGAGGGACGACCGATTTCGGTTATGAGCATCATCGAGCGACATCCCTCCGGACAGCGGATGCAGTCCCCTGAGCATCGGGATCTCCTTCCCCCGGTGGGGCGGTCTGTTACGTTTCGCCTACGACGCGCGGTATAGCCGGCGCGGATGCAACGGACGCCAGAGCTTCGTTCAAAGCGGCGGACATTTTGGCCCGTTCGGAGCTGCCGCAACGCAACCCCGCCAAGTGCGTCCAGGCATGTTTCAGTGCCACCTGTCTTCATGTGTGCATGTGTGTGTGTGTCTGTGTGCCCACGCTTGTCAAAGCGCGGCAGCCGGGGAGAGGAGCTCCCTAAGTGCGAAGCGAGGAGGTCTGACCGGCGCCGGCCTGGCTGATGCGTCACTACACTCGTCTCAACATGTCTCTCAGCTTGTCCGTGCCCCGCTGTCACGTGGTCTCGTCCCGTGACGTTCCCTCTTGCCCTCAACTCCGAGAGTATAAAAGCAGCTGCCCCCGGACGCCAGGAGAGAGGCTCCGAATTCTTCCGTCGAGAAGCGTGCTCTCGCGTCTCTCCACTTCGGTCGACCTGACCGGCCGCTCTTTTGCGATGCTAGAATAAAGAAGTTGTTCTGTTAGCAGTCGACTCATGCTTTGCCGGGACCTTCGGATGCTTCCAGTTGTGCCCGAGGCCACCAGGCAAACGCTACCCTTGGGGCTTGCGACCCAGTTGCAACAACGGGCGTCAGCACTGAGGTTCCAACACGGGTTTGTAAAAGGCCCAACACTTCCACCAAATGTCAAGAGGCGTTATAGTGTAATTGACGAAGCCTTCAGAGATTAGAGCCGTGCAGCGAGAGGGTACATAGCTTAGGCAACACAGAAACGTGGCTTCAAACAACTCGTTGTCGTCGTCTTTCTCGAAGCAGTGCTAGCTGCTCGTTCGCAACTAAGTATGAATGACGGAGCTCCGTGTGCATGTCTTCAAAGAAACGCAGCGAAATACAAATGCAAGCGCGTGATAACGCCGCTGTATCAGCTCTCCCAGTCAAGCAATCGAAAAAGAAATCCGCTTCTCTCTGTATCGCTGTCCGGGACGCGCATTTCGAATTGCTAGTTGGTACACCGGGGCGTGGCGCTTGCGGAGACAACGGACGTTTGCGCGCATGCGCGAGTAAGAACGGGTGCCAGACAGGAAACGTGGGGACTTTTGCTCCTTGAAAACACGACTCTGCCAAAGTACTACGGAGGGGTTTCTTGGCACGCGTTGTATGCGCTTGCTTTATGCGTGTGGGCAGAAGTCGCGGGGTGCGGTAGTGCTGAACTTACGATCGAAAGTTGGCGGCTCGACGCAATTATATTTATTCAATCATGTTTTTACTATTGAAAACAACGTGTCATTATTTCACATTATTGGCAGCGCCTCCTGGACACCAAAGCAGCAACGGGAACATCAAAGCTAAAACCCGGACTGGTCCGTTGGTTGGGGCTCGCAGAGGCCTGCGTGTGCCAGAGGAGCATAAGATCGGCTGTCGGATATCGCGGACAGCCAGTTTTTTATGCGAACACCCCGCGGCACGCTTCGGCTTCCGCGGCCGGTTTGAGGTTTGATCCCCCCGCTACCGCTTGGGTGCTCCCGAGGTCCTGCGCCGCCTCCTTTAATATAACCTCAGGTGCTATCCTAAGACCTCCGTTTTCCGGTTACTTGTGCCCTCCTGGAGCAGTGCATGTAAAAAATCCGATCTATCGTCTCGACGAAAAAAAGCCATCCACGAGTTATACAACACCAGTCAGAACATTGCCCCTTCAGACACAGCGATCCCCAAATGGCGTCCACGCCCACTGCCTAACCGCGCGGGCGGCCAGCGGTGGATCGTATAAGCTAACTTGACCGCACTCCGCAATGCCGAGATGTATAGGGGACAAACGAATACAACGCGCGCTAAGAAACCTCCTCCGTAGGGCCTAGGCAGTCACATATTCAAGGAGCAAAGGCCCCCAGATTTTCTCTGTCGCGCCCGCTCTTACTCGCGCTGCGCAGAAACGTCGAGCGCCGTCAAAAGCGCCACGACCCGCTGTACCTACTAGCAATTGTAAAAATGCGTTCGGGACGGGCTGGGCGTGTTCGGTATCGGTGAAGTACGTGCCAGAAACTCTCGGTGATAAGGCATGATCGCAAACGAAAAGAAAAAAAAACATCGCAATTGCATTTCCTTCTCGATTAAACAGTTCTGCGCTCAAAATTTCCTTAAGCATGACGTTTTCTTCTTGTTATTTTGTGTGTTCGGGCTTCAACCTACTAGTCGAACGAATGAGATGTTTATGCCACGTCACGTCGAAGCGCGAGACACCTCCATCACCGCCGCTCGCTCTGCGCGCCCGATCTCGACGTGGCGCGGGAGAGACTTAAAAAAAAAACGCATGCACTTCATAAAGAGGCCTATTGACACAACGGCATCTAGTCACCTTGTCTTTCAAAGAAGAGAAGAATGCGCTTTGCAAATGAAGAAAAGAAACATATTGTGCTTGCCTTGGGAGCAGCAGGCCACATTAATAGAAATGTTTCAACGTTACACCAGTCTTCACGCTCCAGAGGAAGTTCAAATGCATCCGCAATAGTGAAGTATTACCAGGCGCTAAAGAAGACGAGGACATTCAAGAAGACAAGGCACAAGACTTCGACTATAAGTGATGACGTGAAGATAACCCTGGCGTTCATGGCTGTGGAACATGACGTTAGCATGCGTATCGTAATAAATGACGTACAGGTGTGAAACTCAAATGTCTGGATGATATTGAAGAAAACGAGGCTTCACCTGTATCATCTTGAACTCCACCAGAAGACAGAAAAGAATGATTTCCAAAGCCGGCTAGACTTCAGCAACTGGACTTTCATTAAATAGGACGATGACCTAGGCTTCATTAACGATGTCATGTGGGCGAACGAAGCAAGCTTTTCCACAAATGTACATGCGAATGTACCTAACACCCATTATTGGAGCGAGAACTACTCGCACTGGTTAACACAATCTAACCTTCCATAACACTGGTTATTTATCGTCGTGTGTGGAAATTACGACGGTAGCATTACCTCTCCCGTCTTCTACGACCCCACCCAATACGCACTGTCCACTGTGCAATGGACAGTTTCTGCAATCACTTTCCACTGAAGGCTTTTCCGGACTCATTGTTTCAGCAAAATGATGACCACCCCCGCAGCGCTAGCCAAGCTCGAGGCTGCCTTCATATGGCCTTCCAAGGACAGAGGATCGGGCGCCACCGGCTAGTGTCATGGCCTGCAGGGTCACCGAACATGACCCCAATCTACATTATTTTTGTGCAGATATATCAAAGACTGCGTATATCGAACCGAGACCAGCACACCAGATGGGCTAAAAATCAAAATTGAAGTTCGCAGTAAAAGCGCCGAATACGTCCTTTTGAATATGCTTTGAAGCCAGTCAGTGTTGAATCGCTTCAAAAAGAGACTCGCTTGAGCACATCTTGTGTGGAAAGACGCCCGTCTGGATTCATTTTGAAGAGCGTATACATACACAGTGCATGTTTTTCATGACGCGTGGTACCGCTTCTGTCGAGAACTTGTGTCCCCAAGACAGCAGCAAAGCTAAAGAACTGGATGCCGTGGCTTCTTCGTATTTTGATTTCAGCTTATTACCACAGTGCATGGTTCACCTTTACAGCGAAGTTGTTTATGCCTAGACGAAGCGCTAGCAGTCCGATTACAAAGCCCCCCTGAAGCAATGGGTCATATCCCCGTAAACATGGCCTCGCTATTGCGAAGAAAGAAGAAACGTGAAATTTCACGCTGGTATGATGAATCGCAACGGAGCCTGCTCTGGAAGACGACGACGCTCGAGCTATTGCAGATGATGATATTTTTTGCACAGTGGAGCCACCAAGGAAGAAGAGGACCACAAACGCGCGAGCAGTAGCACTAGCGCGTTTGTGTGGTTGGCGCCGAGAATTTTTACAGTGATCTTGTAAAAATTCTCGGCACCGAATCTTCGCAAAACCCTGGCGAAACACTTCCCGTTTGCCATTCGGCCTCCGGAAATTCCGAGAATATGGCCCCTGAGAACACCTTACCTTTGATTTTCGTGCGCCATCGCGGCTTACAGTACTCGTAGTAATCCGGCCAAAGCGTTTGTGCAGCAGAGTTTGCATGGATAAGTGATTCTTCTGCTGAAATATAGCTCATGCAGCTTCGTCAGCTGCACTTTACATTATTTGTGTGTGTTGGCGGGCCTGCATCGCACTTGCGTGCTGCTACGCGGTGCACGCTTGTGCTCTGAATGCTGGGACAGGAAAGATGTGTTCTACCTTCCTCGTTAAGGTCTTCCTCAGTGTTGCTTACTTCCCAGCCATCCCTTGTGCTCGAGCACGTGTTCGAGCCCCCGATGGCCACGCAACGCGCCGGCATTTTTGCAACAGTTCGAATCACGTTCACAATGAGAAAGCACGCGCAGGGAGGCACCAGCCAACTTCCGCATGTTGAGCGAGCGACTTGCATGGACACTAAGGTGGCCTAGGCGCAAATTAAAAATCAGCAGTTGTGTACGGTTGTCCAGCATTTTCCATTTCCGCATCGCTACTGCTTGGCCGCCCGCGGTGCGTGTCACCCGCTTAGGTGTCATTTAAAGCTGTTGATGAAGAAATTAGACAATTACCAGCTGCACAGCTCTGCCAAGACTAAATTGATATTGTTACGGAAGATGATTATTTACAGAAGGAAGCGAGGTGCAAGATGAAACCACAGGAAAGGACCAACTAGCATCTAGTACAGCCGAGTAAATGGCCGGGGTTGTTGGAGAAGTTTGGGAAAGGCCTTTGCCCTGCAGTGGGCGTAACCAGGCTGCTGCTGCTGCTGATGATGATGATGACAGCCGAGCCAACACGTCCGCACTCCTTTCTCTGCCTCAGTCGCGCAGTGCTGCAACATTTACCCCTGGGCAGACGAAGCTCACTGAGCAAGCTAAGGGGACCTGTGATTGTACTGCTTCAATCTGGCCACATGAACATCTGGTGTAGCAGGTTAACGCCGATTACTTGCCGTGAATTTGGTGACGACAAAGTTCACGTCACTCAAGTGAGTGAGTGCAACGAATAATTCAGTGTGTATGTCGAGAGACGTGCTTTACAGTTCTTTTTTGCGAACAAGTGTCCACAGCCAAACATAGTCACCGGGAGTAAAGCTGACGCAGATATGCTAGACAACGTAACAAGTCTTGTTGTAGCTTTGTGAGTACAACGTCATAAGATGCGGTAGTCGACGTGCTTCTTCAGTACGACAAAGAGTTTGGGCAATTGGAGGATTTTCTTGACATGGTAAATGTAGAATAGTGTCCAGAAAGATTTGGGAAGTGCGCGCGTACAGCCGAAGTAACGACGCATATCCAGTAACTTCATGCTTGGCAGTGTTGTACGCCTATGTTACGAAAGGTGGGACGGCTTCTCAATGTTTTGGTCATGGCGACACATTTATGGCATGTTGGTTTGCGAGTGGTAAGAAGAGGAATGACGATATGAAGAATCACAAAGCCGTAAATGTTTTTCAAATATGACGGCCATGAACTGCCATCAACGGTCAATGATGGCAATCCGTGGAGCGCATGATGCAGTATGACATGCTGCTACAAAAGGTAAGAGACAGCCGCTGCAGTGGCAGATGGAAGTACCACCATTTTCGTGTAGTGAGTAAGATAAGGGACGGACACTATAACCCAGCGGTTGCCAGCTGACGTCTTTTGGAAGCGAGCTGAGCAAGTCGATGCCAACTTTTTCAATGTCGGTGGCCCAACTAGGTTTCAAATAGACTGCTGGAGCCGTTGTCATTTGCACGTGGAGCTGGCAAATAGTACAGATGGCGACATACTGTTTTTTTTTGTTTTACAGAAGCTGGGCCAGTAAAATATTTGGCGAAGTCGGTGTACTGTGCATGCGAAGTCAAGGTGCGCGGACTTGATATCATCATGTGTGGAACGAAGAACAGCAGGGTGCAGGTTTTCGGGCACAACTAGAAGCAATCGAGGACCATCAGCCCAGTAATTGTTTTGTGCAGCAAACCATTACGGAAAGGAAACGTGTTGCTCCTGCTGACTTACGTGCAGCTGCTAGTAGGGATTTCAAAGTAGGGTCGCAACGTTGCTCGTTTTCGAAAGTACTACAGTCTGCAAACTCGGAAGAGTTGGAAACTAGATGGTCATCAAAGCCGTCGTCGGGTGCCTTAGTATAAGGCGATTGGAGAGGGGATAGACAATCAGGGTTCATTTGACAGCGCCCGCTCTTGTAGTTGACGGGAAAGCTGTACTCTTGAAGGCGCAACTCCCAGCGTGCTAGCCGGCCAGACCAGTCGCGCAGCCCAGTGAGCCAACACATTGAGTGATGATGAATAACTATCGTGAATGCCTGGCACTGCAGATGTGGAGGGGACAAATGAATGACGAAGACGACTGTTAAACACTCCAGTTCAGTAATGGTGTAGTTTCTCTTCATTTTTGTAAGTGTCGGACTAGCATAGGCACAGCCATGCTGGCGACCACCGCATACATGTATAAGCACAGCGCCAACATTGGCACCACGGGCGTCAGTATGCAACTTTGCAGCTTCATGGACGCCTTCGGATTATAATGCCCAAGAAATGGTCCAAGAGTCAACAAAAATTTTGTCGGTTGAAACGCAGACTTGCAGTCAGCAGTGATAATGGTGGTTTGAGGCTGCTCTCGGAAACAGGGGAGTCACTGGGGTTCGCGCGTCCCTCCTGTAGCCATTGGAAAGAACTGGAATACGGCCAGGGCTCGTCAATGGGCACACGAGGTGTATATATTAAACCGTGAAGCATGCTGGTGGTGGTGACAATACCTAGCAATGTGTTCAGGCACACCGCAGCTGTAGCGAATGCCAGAGTCGCGCTTGATACGGGTGACTCCCGCGACGTGGGTGTCATGGGTAAAAATAACTCGCAGCCTGGCTGCAGGTGAAAGAAGCGTGCGAACAAATCGTTCGGGTGCATCTTGCCAGTGTCCCAGACTTGTCGGATGTGGTCGGATGTTGCTGCTTTCCGGACGATCAGCATAGGCTCTGCGAGGCTCTCGGTAACTTTGACGTGCCCAGGTGGCCGGTGGCACATGAGAGCGATCGTCAAATACACACTGATAGCACACGTGAGCGTTGTCAACGACTTTAAGGCGTTAGAGCTGATTTTTAATGACTTGCCGTATTACCTAGGAGTTGTCGTCATGGGCTGCGACGGACACACTCGCAATAGTGGGGATATTGCCAAAGCGTCCGAACTTGGTTTCAATCCTTGTCATTTTCAGCGCTGCAAACGGCTGGCAGTTTTTTTTTATGTAAATAAGATGGAGTACTAAGATCTTCCTTCGTTATAAGAAAATGATAAGCATATTCAGCGATACCTTTAGGCAGATGTCCTACTTTGACTTTGCCTGTCATGATGGCGCTTACGATTGCGCATCGTTTTAAAACATCCTCCATGTATATTGTGCAAGTTTCGCCAGGTAACGGAGCTTGTCGGGACAGCATCTGCTCAGCCTTCTCTTTCGGAGAGATGGGGTTCCCGAAGCACTTCGTAAGTTCTACAAAATAATCCAAGTTTCTCATTGCGTTTTCATAGTTTCCAAACCAGAGTGGCATGGTTCCAGTACAGAAAAAAAAACGTTATCGAGTTGCTTCGTAGCGGTACAGTTGTTGCGACTCACTGTTTTATAGTGTTCATCGATGTCATCGTTCGTCTTCTTGGAAAAGGTGAGTGGCTGTCGCGGCGGTGTTCAGTAGCTAGCCTGCGGTGTGTGATTGCTGTCTGGTTCGCCGCTGGTTGGGCCGTCATTGCCTTCTTCGGAATCGCCCATGTCCGCTACTTGGGGCTATAAACCTGCCAAGCGCGCACTCCGTCGGACAGTTGGTAGAGCTGGGTCCTTCAGGATCGTCCAGGATTTACCCCCATCTCCATAAAAAATGTTAAGGAAGTGCTTAATTGAAGAGTGAAATGAGATCCAGGATGATCGCAGAGGGAAGGACCAGCTGCCATTGACTACAGCCGATTCAACGCGCGCACATTCTACTTCTTTCTCAGCCTGACTCGCGCATCGCTGCTACAATACGCAAATCTAAGTATTTATAGCAATTTAGCCAAATGGAAAGTTCATTGCAATTGAGCTTTAAGAATGATTTTATGTGAATTAGCAATCCCATGATCTCATTGTCCTTCACATATTTAAAATTATCCAGCACGTACAAAGCATGCATCCTCTGAGAACTTGTCTACACAATATGCACTACATATTTTTCTGCAGGACGTAAGCAGCGGTATTTCACGTTCACATTCTTGGAATTGAAAAACAATTCCAATTTTTACCCACTGCCTTAAACAGAACTTCTTTTTCAACAAACAAATCAGACTGGTACATTCTTGGCAAGACATCCTCCGTATTGCCAAGTATGCCGTAAGGAAGGAACTAGAGAATATTTCGAGAATACAGGTATTTATCACACGTCTACTAAAAGAAGCAAACCGTGAATTGCTATTCCGTATCTGATAATTGACTCCCCAGGTCATTATCAAAGAATTTTATGAACATTTTCATGGCACAAATATTTTATTGGATGCAAACATTACATAATGCACGCGAATGCCTTGCATGCATTTTGGTGTCGACATTCCGTGACAGCGTATCGTCGAAGTTTAGGCCTAGGCACTTCGTGTTTCTTACCATATCACTTTAAATATGTGTACATCCTCAGGGGTGTTCCCTTGTCACACTGGTAAGACCTTTAATGTTAGTCTTACAAAAATTTACAGAGGACGACAACAGAACTCTAACTAGACGTGCGATGAAGAAAGATGTATTTGAAAACTATGTAATCATTTTGACAGCCTTGGGCGCACAGAAATATCTGACAAAAGAGTTTCATATCTTTCCCTGTGAAAGTGTCTTGCCAAATATTTGAGTGCGCCCAAGGCTATAGAACGATAACATTGTTTTAAACTACGTATTTTTTATGGTTTCACGGATTATCTCCGTGTAGGGGGCAGAGGTAAAGGCAATATGCCTGATGGATCCTCTGTGCCGCTACAGTTCAAGGTAGCATGGCATATCATTCACATACATATTTGCCAAACATATCTTTAACAGACAGCACACAGCGACGAAAAAATCAATTATTCAGAACGCATGTCACTAAAGCATTACTTTTGCTTCAACGTGACAGATTTCGAAAAAAGCAGAAGATACACAAGCAATAAGTATTATATAAAATTGGCTTACATCAGAACTAAACAAAGAAAAGAAAACCATAGAATCATTGGCCTGAAAATAAATAGCATATACAGTAAACACATCAGTACCCAGAAACGTTTCAGAAAAGAACGCAGGTTTAGACTGATGTACAAGGTAAATGCTGAAACAATGGCAAATATAATTTGAAGCGCTGAGAAAATCTGTAACATAACTGAGGTTACATGGGTTATCAGGGATGAGCACAAGTTACTCAAAATGAAAATGTAATGCCAATTCCCACTAACAGGTTTTTACGGTCATTTTTGAAGTTGTGGAAGGATTGTATGTATTGAACGCTAAAGTGATCACTGTTTAGTATATTATTCGTTTCATAATTCAATGCTTCCCTTCCGTAATTAGTTCTTGTGGCGGGCTTTAGATGGTGTGGCCTACGTATTGGCTATGGGGTGCTACTGTCGACAGGTATTGTGTGCAGCCTATTTTTATAAATTCAGTGGAGTAATTTGTCATTGCATGTCTAGTTAAAGCTCCGTTGTCGGACTCTAGAAATTTTTGTCAAGCCCTAACGGTAAGGGTGTTACTAATGCGACAAGAAATTATCTTTATGGGTGGAAACATTTATCCAGCGTAGCTGATAGAGAGGTTCAGCATGCATCACAGTCATTCGCGTGGAGATAAATGATTACGTTAGTTTTCGATATATTAAAGAAAATTTTGTTTCTAACAAGACACTCTAGTGCAGACGCACCATACTGCAGTACTCGAGCGTCACCATGTACAACTTGCTCGTAATAACAAAGCCATGCCCTTCGTGCATAAATATGTTTTTCGTTTACTTTAACGTTATCGAATACATATTGCTTATATAAATAATGAACTTGAGCGTTTAGATCACAGACCCTTGCGGCACAGCTGATTTCACACGCAAGAAAGGGCTATAGGACTCCTGTGCACAGACCTATTGCTGTCAATGTGTTAAATGTTCACAAAGAAATTAGAACTAACGGGCTCTGACGCCACAACTGCTTAACTTTGTGAGTAATATATGGTGTGAAATTCTCTTTTTATCTTACGCAAACAAAGTCAATAAAACATATATTTAATTTCGTTGCCGATGGGGTCATTAAATCTCGAAACAGATTTATAGTGCAGCATCCTGTGCGAGGATAAAACTATGCAGTAACATTAAGGCCAGACGTTCCCCAAATACAGGCCCTACTTCAATGGAGAATGTTTTTTCGTAAATGTTGGCCAAAGACAAAAGAAATAAAATATGTCGGTTATACTCATTATGTTTCTAGGTGATTTCTGACAAAAGCATCGCACATGCCTACTTTGATGGCCGGTAATTGTCGTTATGTTTTCTTGGTCCTTTTTGGCAAAGCCATCTTAAAATGCCCATTTTCATGTTGCCATGCATGAGACCAATTTTTATTGTTTTACGTAAAATGTAAAGAAACATTCTTTTGAGAATATGTATTTGTAGCTTGCACTAGCACCACATCGGTAGGCTTACTGGGGCGCCTGACACCGGCGAAGGATGCCGAGAGAGAATGGGGCTATACTAATCCAGGTACAATGAAATTAGGAAGGCCCATTAAGCTTGAACAAAGACACTCCCTCACGAGAACAAGAATTGGCCTCCCTGGTGCAGTATTCGCCCACAACCTGCCCAATGATATCTAGAACTAACTCACGGCCCTCACTCCTAAGCAACTGCGGAGCACATGTCCAAGGCGGGGGTCAGACTTGTAACGCAGCAGAAGGTGCTAAGAATCTCTCGGTCCGGACAGGCCGCCAAGGGAAACGGACCCTGTGAACCTTTAATTGCCGAACTATGTCGAGTGGAGCTAGCTTAGCAGTGCTGTTCGAAGAACTATCAGACATTGTTTGGGACATCATCGGCCTTAGTGAGATTAGAAGAACTGATGAAGCCTATGCATTGCTGAATAATAGCCATGTCCTCTGCTATAGAAGTCTCCCTTATAAGAAGCAATACGGAGTAGGATGCTTAATCCATAAGGACATAGCGGCCAACATTGACGAATTCTGCAGCATTAATGAGAGGGTAGCAGTAGTCTTAATCAACCTAATAAGAGGTATAGAATGAAATTTTTACCAGCGTACGCTCCAACATGCAGTCACGACGATGAGGAAGTAGATCAGTTTGATGAAGATGTTGAATTAGCGATGACAAAAGTTCAAATTCAACATTCTGTAGTAATGGGCAATTTCAATGCACAAGTGGGGAAAAAGCAGGCTGGGCAACAAGCAATTGGCAACTACGGCGTCGATTCTAGGAACGCTAGAGGAGAGATGCTGGTAGAAATCGCAGAAAGGACTAAGCTTCGAATAATGAACACCTTTTTCAGGAAGCGTAGTAACAGAAAGTGGACCTGGAAAAGATTTAATGGTGAAACAAGAAATGGAGCGCATCCCAGCATAGTGCAGGATGTAGAAGTTAGAGGTAGGGTAAAGTGCAGTGATCATAGGTTAGTGAGGGCTAGGATTCACCTCTGTTTGAAGAGCGAAAGAGGAAAATTGGTCAAGAAGAAACAGGTCAACCTAGAGGCAGTAAGGGTAGAAGCAGACAAATTTAGACTGGTACTTGCAAACGAATTTGCAACCTTAGAATAGATAGATGATGAAGACAACACAGAGCTAATGAATGAAACCTTAACGAGGCTTGCTTCAGAGGCAGTAACTGAAGTGGGAGGCAAGGCGGCAAGGCAACCAGTAGGCAGCTTCCCCAAATAACGAAGGACCTAATAAAGAAACGACAAAGAATGAAAGTGTCAAAACTGTCAAACTGATCAACAAGGCGAAAATATGTGAAATTCGAAATTTTTAGGCGAGCTAGACTGAGGAAGCCGTAAAAAAATGGACGCAGCCCAAAACCAGTGAGAAGAAAACTTGGCATAGGAGAAACCAAGATGTATGCCCTTAAATATGAGAAGGGTAATATCGCCAGGAATGTCGAAGGTATAATAAATGCAGCCGAAGAATTCTACACTGACCTGTACAGTACCCTGATGACTCAGGAGAACTCCATTCGAAACGATAATGAACAGGATAGAGAAACTCCTCCTATAGCTAGACATGAGGTCAGAAGGGCCTTGCAAGACATGAAACTGGGAAAAGCCGCAGGAGAAGATGGAATACCAGCCTATTTAATTAAATATGGAGGAGGCCTAATGCTTGAAAAACTGGAAAAACTGGCGGCTCTCTATGCACAATGTCTATCAACTGCAAGAGTCCCAGAAAACTGGAATGCAAAGATACTAATCCACAAAAAGGGAGACATTAAAGAACTTAAAAATTATAGACCCATTAGGTTACTGCTAGTATTATATAAAATATTTACCAATATAATCTCCAATAAGTTAAGAGCAACACTTGACTTTAGTCAACCAATGGAACAGGCGTGCTTCAAGAAGGGATTCTCTACAACGGATCGCGTCCATGTCATTACTCAGGTTATCGAGAAATCCGCCGAGTACAATAGGCCTCTCTACATGGCTTTGATAGATTACGAAAAAGTATCTGATTCAGTAAAGATACCAACAGTCATAGAGACATTACGCAATCAAGGAGCTCAGACCCCTTACGTAAATACCTTGGAAAATATCTGTAGAAATTCCACAGCATTCCAATTCTACACTAGAAAAGTAGGAACATACCTATAAAGAAAGGAGTCAAACAAGGATACAAGGATACACATTCTCTCCGATGCTGTTGACTGCGTGCTTGGAAGAAATATTCAAGCTATTAAACTGGGAATGTTTAGGAGTATGGAGCTCCTCACTGGAAGCTTACCGTTATCATTTAAAGGAATATATATAATCAGTGCATTTTGCCTGCGGTTTCATTTGGGGCAGATACTTGGAGACTGACAAAGAAGCTTGAGAACAAGTTAAGGAATGCGCAAGCAGCTGCGGAACGAAGAATGCTAGGCATAAAGGTAGGAGACAGAAGGAGAGCTGTTTGGATCAGAGAGCAAATAGTTATAGACGACATTCTAATTGACATGGAGAGAAAGAAAATGATGCTGGGAAGGTCATGTAATGTGTAGAGTAGATAACCGTTGGACCATTAGGGTGACAGATTGGGTACCAGCAAAAGGGAAGCAGAGTAGAGGACGATATAAGATTAGCTGGTGCGACGAAAATACGAAATTTGCGGGTGCTAGTTGTAATAGATTGGCATATGGCAGGGGTAATTGGAGATCGTCGGGAGAGGCCTTGATCCTGCAGTGGCTGATGATTGTGATGATGTTGATTTGCAGCTATATGTTCATCCTAATTTTATTAAAAAATACAGATCTTGCTAAGCTCAGGATAATATTATATCGCCTAATGTAGGCAGGGCAGCGGAATGTACGTGAAGGACGTAGTGTTCTTTCGGACGATATGCTGGTGTGTGCCCATTTGTGGTGTTGCTTACTGAATAATAAAGTGGTTGGTAAAGACATTGGCTGTTTGCACAGCGTGTAACAGACAAAGGGCGTCCGTAAGAGTATCATCTACACTCTTCTTTGCAGGTCTTCCTATTATAACGTTGGATGCAGTTCTCCGTTAAACCGATATGACGAGTGCAAGTTGAAAACTTGCCTGTATAGTATCGTTGTGTAGTTAGTTCTAGTTTAGAGTTCACAATATTTTAAATTTGCCTAAATTCTTCTCTGGCAAGAGCGGTATCGGGTTTTTCTTTAGATTTTTTAGGAAGGTTACTCCTAGCAACCTCAACCATTTTGTTATCGATCCAGGGCTATTTTCATTTCTTATTTTAAGCTTCATCTTCTTTTGTGCGGTTTAATAGATGTCATTAAAGATTTCACAGATCTTACAGAGGAGATACCCATTTTTAGGGCGCAGCTCTTGAGCGCCTGTTCCTGAGGCGAGCGTCAGCGTCGGCCTCGGCGTCAGCGGAGCCGAACGAACGAACAAAACGTAAGATGAAAGAGAACGCAGAGTGCGGCGGGTGGATCAAAGACGAGAAAAGGAAAACGCAGAGGTGGGTGCAGCGTAACTGGGAGGCGGAAAGTGGTAGAGGGCGTGGAGAAAAGGGTGAGGAGGAAAGCGGAGTGCCGACACGAACAGGTATGTGGCCAGCACGGAAACAAAGCGCTGGTGAGAGCTTCTGACCCACTGCGCAAACGCTATTTTGCCTGCGGTGCCGCCGCTCATAGAATGCGACGCGTGCGAACAACGCCTTCCGGTGTTCACGCTTTCTTTCCGAACAATGAGTGATGCAACCGGAGGAAATGCTTCGCCTGCTGCTGCTGCTACACGAGCTACCCGAGCGGACCTCAGTGTCTTCGCCCAGATCACCTTGTCCTTCAGAATCGAATTATTAGCCACAATATATCGCGAATTCGACGCCTAAACAGCGGCGCTTGAAATTCGCATTAGGGAGCATTGTGAACGTCGACGAACTTTTTCCCGTAGTTCTTTCACTCGATATACATTTCTTTCAAGGGCCTTCACCAAGCAGCGCAGCAAATTTTCATCACACGCTGCAACTTGTTACGTGACTTCTAGGATGCATTCTACGGCGGTTTTATGCGTTGCATATTGCAATCACTCAGTTCAGCCGTTGGGCGCGGCCGGGCAGCCACTATTGAGGGTATGACCTATTGTTCATTGCTGCACGTCTCATATGTGGGTCTATTCTCTTTTAAGTTTGCTATGTTTGTTATTAAGTTGCTTCTATTTTTATGCGTTGCATATTGCAATCACTCAGTTCAGCCCTTGGGCGCGGCCGGGCAGCCACCATTGACCTTTAGCGCAACCACGTGACATGACGTCACGACAGCCGGAGGAAAAGCTGGGCCCCAACTCACGCAATATGCAACGCATTCTTGGCTTAACCAAGCTAAGCCTGGCCCCCTTTTTTTTTATCAGTGGGTTCACTCTTAGCTGACAGAGAAATATTTCAACTGTCGGGAACCGAATATTTTAGGACGCGAGCTTCACCGCCAACATAGACACCCTATCAGCGTGCTCCGTCTCGTCTCCACAAGCGAAATCGTTCCCTGCGCTTTCAACCACCGGATCCGGAGAAAGGCGCGAAGCATATGTTGCAACCACGGCGTTTTATTTCTTTTATTACTTGTGTATTTGGTGGTGAAGAATTTGAATGACGGTCTCGAGTGCAAGGTGTCGCGTTTCTCTGGTCTCACGCAGAGAGGATTTTGCGCGCAGTGCACGAGAACACCTGAAAATCGGTATAAGGCAGTTCCACACAAGCCCTAAAGTAGACGCAAGTGGACTGAGGAGCACGATGTTTGCCTTGGAGCCTGGTTGAAGATGGCTGGTAGTTTCGTTTTCGGCCCGCTTGGCTGCATGGTCTGGAAACAATCAGACCGAACAGAAGAGAAATCTCTTGCTAGGGCACGTAGTAAAACAAACATTCGCAGCTATTCTGTTTGTACGTATTCTTTTTTCTCGAAAATCTATGTTGTCTAGTGAAGCAACAGATAAAACAGAGAACTGATGAAGCCTTGAGTAGTTGTCAGGGTCACATATCATGGTGAGTGACCTTTCAGCAATCGCCATTATGTGTTCGCTATGTTACATCTGACCTTTAGACGACGACTGGAGATGCAGCTCCCTTCACGAAAAGGGCGCGTGGTGCTGGGTAAGAAATTTCAGCTGGTTTTGTGGCGCACCACCGTGTAACACTTTTCAAACGTGGTCGTGAGCGCGCATAGAATACATTGCGTTTGTCTGTTTAAAATGGCTAAAATTGGGGGGGAAGTTCGTTAAGATGTTTGTTTATTTATTTTTTATTGTACCCTCAAGACAGAATTATTACAGAGGGGAGTGGTTAAAAAGCATATACATATGTAACTAATAGGGCAGCAAAAGGTGGTTAACTATTATAGGAAAATTGATTAGTTAATTGTATCCTGGAGTGATGATGTCTGATATTGCCAAAGGAAACTGAGTGGTCCTTTATTGCGTAAACTGCGCCGAAAAGGTGGCTCCATTCCTGAAAGCTGTCCTAGGAATAAGTGATTCGGGACAGGTTATGGTGTGGCATTGAATTATTCCAACCTTATGACTATGTTCATTGCGGGAGGAAATGTAGGTAGGGGATGATATAAGATTATCGCGGAGGTAGGAAATGTGGAAATATAGTTTATGAAATAAAGCAAGGCGAAAGCAGTTACGTAGTACTGAGAGAGGAGGAAGTGGCAAAAAGTGGTTCATGGCAGTTACGCTTGATGTGCGACTATAATGCTATAATACTATAATGCGACTATAATGTGCGACTATGACTAGTTGTTCTAGTTATCCACACTCTACAGTGTGGCGAATAGGAACGCCATGCCAGCTATCGATGTGAGCTTCAGGGTAGGTTCTTCTATCATTCCTAGAATTTCGGACAAAATACGCTCAGTCATTTCGAGTACTTTCGTCAAAACGTCCTCAATTTCATGGTTTCTCTCCCATGAATGCGTTTCTGACTGAGTGAAGCGCTTTCCCAGTTCGGCTGTGTTCTCTTACATTACGATGCATTCTGCGCGTAGCTTCCTGTTCTTATTTGTATGCTCACGCTTTTTCAACACCCAAGATATGAACTTTTGCTTCAAATCTGTGACTAAGGTGTGAGCAAAATTAATGCTTTTCATCATCAGGCGTTGTTCAATATAGAGCTCTCGGATCTTATTCCCGAGAGTGCCTCCTGCTTTGTCTAAAAATGTTTCAGGTAATTTTTAACCTCTCGGAGCTACTTAAACTTAACGTCACCCTCGATCATTGTTTCTTCTTTTGAAATTGACGGGTTTGTTCAATGCTTGAAGGGAAGGACACGGCCGATTGTATTTGATCTCATGCTTTCGTTAAGCATTAGTTAGCATTACCAATTTTTCAAGCATTGATTATGTGCCACAATCTTTTCAAGTTGTTTTCATAACCCCGTACTATCCCTACATTTTATTATTTCTTTTTCACTCTGTGTAGAATGCGAATAAATACTTATCAAACTTACTCCAATGAGTAAACGCATGTTTACTGTTAATTCAGCGGGCGAAATTTTTTATGCACTACGCGAAACAAAAGACGGAAGCCTAGAAAAGTGCAGCTTTCCTAATTTGTGGTGATATTATTTGTTTTTTACAGAGAACCAAAAATTCGTCAATATCGTGAGTCAACGTAATTTTTCTTTTATTTTATTTTAAACTGTGAAGTGGGATACACAACTTATGCCACTATGCTACCGTGGCAGAAGAAACTGGTAGAAATTTTCGTTAAGTTGGACCATGTACAGAATGGGCTTCAGCAAGGTATTTTAAGAAGTAGGTTAGCCTTATTCTCTTCCATTCAATGAAAGAGAACTGCTAGAAAAATGGAAGGGTTCAGTGTTTGATAATAAATAAATGAGGCGAACTGTCATTAAAGATAAAAAAAGTGTAGCGAATATTTTCTGAGCAATGCTAGGCATAATTTATTTGTCCAAATTGTGCAATTTGCCGCACATGATGTGGCCTATAATTAGGAGAGAAAATAAGATGAAGGTTAAACAAGAGAGAACTTTCTGCATGCGTCACTTGCATGCCTTGGCAACCACTGAAATACAATGTCGTTACTTTTATCGAAAGCATAGTTATGATCATGCCTTATTTCGCACAGTAGCTCCTCGTGTAACTCATGACACAGGGCAAACTTTACAGTTTGTAGTGCTTCTTTGGAACCGAAGAAAATTGCCCAACGATTTGGTGGCTGCTGCAGCACGTACGTAAGTGCGCCTTGACGAATACCTAAACTGCAAAAGGACGCCATCTGGTGGAACAACTACTGCTCTGGCAGAGCTGTCTGAATTTGTGGGACCGTCTGTGTATATGTGGATCCAGTCAAAATAAGACTCGTTGAGGAGAAGCACAGACAGCTGCTTCAAGGCTAGCGGTGGGAAGTCTGCCTTAGCAATTCACGGAATTGAGTGGCACTCGTGAATTTCCTGGATACACCACAATGCCGATGCTCAGCGATTCGCAAGCTTGTAGCAATATGGTCTCTAGTTATGGGGTCTCTTCACAATACCACAGAATGTAGCCAGTGGTCGTCGCTCTGGCAAATCGTCGAAATCGTGGTATCGTAGCCGATAGAGGTGTCGAATGTGCGCTCTTAGCGTCTCGCCGACGATATGAGTAGTTATCGGGTGCTCCTGTGTGATGACAATCGTTGCAGCTGTCGAATAACACATCGGGAGACGAAGACATATCCGAAGTGCTTGGGCATGTACGCTATGTAGTGCAACTAGATCAGTCGTGCATGCGGTGGACAAAACAGAAAGACTGTATTGCAAACATCCGTGCAAAAGTCCCGTGTATAGCTGCAAAATATAAGCACAGACTGTCCTCACAATTTTTCAGCTACGAATTTGAACATATTTGCAATAAAGATGAGCTTTTCTTCATGTGTGAGGCATGCGGACTCGCGTGAGGTCAGGATACACTATAACACCTAAGAACCTGTGAGCTTTCTTGTGCGTGATGGAGTGACCCGGGTAGAACACACACCGTGAAGAAAGACATCGCTTTTCGTGTAAATGCCGCTATTGCACATTTTTCTGTAGAAATCGTCAGCCCTTGTCGGTGATATTATGCCTCTGTCAGATTTGCCACTTTCTGTATTCTGGGGCGCACTTATGGCCGTGTCACGCCGGACGTCCAGATGACAATACCGGCAGTGTCGGGCGAGACGTTAGCACTCTGTGGTAGTGTTTCGGCAATCTCCACAAAAAGGAGATTAATAAGAGGGGCTCAGCACTCCACCTTGTTGGACACCACGACTGGAGATATATCTACTTCTCGGGCCATCCTCTGTAATGATAAACACAGATCTTCGTGAGAGACAGATCTGAATCCACCTAGAGACGTGGCCTCCAAGTTCTGCAACATCAAGAGCTTGGAGAATGGTAAACTGTCCCAAGTAACAGAGGCCCTAATAAAGAAACGATAAAGAATGAAAGTGTCCAACTCAAAGATAAGGGATATTGAACATTATAATGCGAGATAGACTGAGGAACCAGTAAAAAATTTACGCACCATGAAATCAGTGAGAATAACACTTAGCATGGGATATTCCGAGACCTACTTAATGAAAGACAAGCAGGTCATATCCCCAGCACTCTCGAAGATATAGTAAAAGTAGCGCAATAATTCTATAGTGACCTGCACAGTACCCAGTGGAGCCACGATACCTCTATTCGAAGTAGTAATTCAGAAATTTCAGAGATTCTTTCTAATAATAGCGATGAGGTTAGAGAGCCTTGAAAGACATAAAACTTGGAAAAGTGGCAGAAGAAGTTGAAATAACAGTCTATCTATTCAAATATAGAATATAGATAACGCTTGAAAAACTGGTGACTCTTTCACCAATTGTCTATCTACTTCAGTGGTCCTAGAGACATGCAAGAATGCCAACAGTTTACTAATGCAAAAAAGAGACCCATTAAAAATAGGAAAATTATAGGCCAATTAGCTTACTTCACGTACTATTTAAAATATTCACCAAGATAATCTCCAATAGAATAAGGGCAACACTGGAGATTAGCCAAATAAGGGAACAGGCTGGCTTCAGGAAGAAATAATGTACAATTGATCACATCCATGTAATTAATCTAGTAATCGAGAAATCTTCAGATTACAATCAGCCTCTCTATATGGGTTTCACAGATTGTGAAAAGCTGTTTGATGCATCAGACATACCAGCGGTCATATAGGCTTTACGTAATCAAGAAGTACAGGACGCTTACGTAAATATCTTGCAAAATATCTAAGAGGTTCCCCAGCTATCTCATTTCTACACAATAAAAGTAGGAAGATACTTATAAAGAAAGTAGTCAGAGAAGGAGACACAATCTGTCCAATGCTATTGTCTGCGTGCTTGAAAGAAGTATTCAAGCTACTAAACTGCAATGCTTAGGAGTGAGGATCAACGGCGAATAGAGCAACAAGCTTCGGTTTTCAGATGACATCGTCCCGTTCAGCAGCACTGGGGACGAGTTGCAACGAATGGTTGAGGACCTTAACCGAGAGAGGGTAAGAGTGGGGTTGAAGATTAACATGCAAGCGACAAAGATAATGATCTCTAGCCGGGCAAAGGAACAAGAGTTCAGGACAACCAGTCATCAGCTAGAGTCTGCGAAGGAGTACGTTCACGTAGGTCAATTACTCACACGAAACCCTGATCATAATCAGAAAATTTACAGAATAATCAAAATGGGTTGGAGGGCATACGGCAGTTACTGTTAGCTCCTGACTCGAAGCTTACGATTAACACTGAAAAGGAAAGTGTGAAAGCAGTGTTATTTACCGATGCTAATATATGGGGCAGAAACTTGCAGACTAACAAAGACGCTCGAGAAGAAGTTAAGGACCGTGCGAAGCGTGATGGAACGAAGAATGTCAGGCGTGACGTAAAGAAACAAAAAAACAGTGTAGATCAGAAAGCAAGCGTGTAAAGCATATTTTCCAATTGACAACAAGAGAAAAAATGGAGCTGGGCAGATCATGTAATGAGTAAGTTAGATAACCGGTGGGCCATTGGGGTTAAAGAATGGGTGCTAAGGCAAGTGAAGGAAGCTCGAGAACGGCTGAAAACTGGGCGGGGCCATGAAATTAGGAAATTCGCGGGCGCCAGCTGGAATCGGTTGGCGCTGCACAGCGGCAACTTGAGATCGCAGGGAGAGCCTTCTCCCTGCGAAAAAAAGAAAGATATGGTGATGATGATGACATGCTTTGCACTATTTCCAGCGTTGTACCTTCTTTCACTTTGTGTTTTATGTGTGGGGAATATAACTGCCGGGAAACAAGATTTTAAGAAAACAAGATGTTTGCGTTTTTCTTATTAGGAGCACAAGAAGCGCTTCAGAACAGCAGGTCTTTCACAGTAGTACAAACACATATTCAACGACAGTCTCATTTGCTAGCTGTACATGCTTATACCTCTCATATTGTTTTGGTTTGAAGTATTTTAGGGTCACCTTAAGCCTGTACGCTGCGAGTTTTTTTAGTAATTCTATGAAAACGCTGTGAATGAGACGTTCTTTCATTGCATGAGCATCATGTACTAGATAGGCGTTATGTGTTAGCTGAGCTATGTTCTGGCATAATGCAAAATCTAGTTTTCTCTACCTCAACCACGTGGAAATTGGACATGCCATGTGTCTTGACATAACAGCGCCAAGTAACTCCAATGTTATATCTCTTCTTTATTCACTTACGACAGAAAGTCTATTGATCACTAATCATTTTGCAGATTTCAGCAACCTTGTTTCGTTGCGAGCGTCAAAAGATACAACTCATTATTTTGCTGTTGATACGATATTATTTATATCATAAATATCGCAACTATGCAATTTAAAAATGTATTCGTTTAAGTCGATTTGAATTGGTGTGTAAACACGCATATCTTTGCGCAGGCTTTCCTTTCGGCCGTTAAATGTCGGAACAAATAATGCGGTATGCGGCCTAACGCATTTTCCTTCTTAACAAACAATCTACAAATCAGGTCGGATTCGGTGCTAGGAGACAGCCATAACATAGATAGTTCGCGTCCTGTTTATTTAAAGATAGCTCCGCAGCACCTACACTGTAACTGAATTGTGTGCTTTTATAAGAATTCAAGTCAGAGTAACAGCAGAAAGATCTGGGGCGGCTAGCACGAACATTTAATAAAGAAAACAATAACGAATCGAAGAACTTGTTCTAGTGCTGACTACGCTTTGGCTAGGGAAGATTAGAGAACGCGGTCTTAAATGTGTTACTATTTTCGTTATTAAATGTTTGTGCAAGCCACCCCTGACTTCCCATCGTGGGCGCATATTCTCGTACTATCATTTTTTGCGGTACTATCAGCAAATACGTTCATCAAGTTTTACTGAACCGCCCGATAAGCGCTCATTGAAAGTGATGTTGGCAAAAGCGATTAAATCCCTTATTTACTAACTTATTTACAAGTTTTCACGCCAGATAAAAGCGACACTCGAGCTTTCGTGAGATGGTCTTCCGAAAATATTAACAAATTTAAGAACGCGTTCAAGCGCGGACTTGGCTTTCTCGAGGGAATATTTAAGAAAGTAGGTCCAATGTCTTTATTACTTTCGTTATTAAATGTTCGTGCAGGCTGCCCCTTGCTTCCTATCGGGGAGACGTATTTTCGAACTATCATTTCCTGCGAAACTATAGCGTTTCCTTGAAGCAGTGCTCAAGAAGCCAATCTGTTCATCAGGTTTTGATGAACCACCCTATAAGTGTGTACTGAAAGTGATAATGGCGAAAGCGATTACGTCCCCTGTTTAGTAAGTTTTCAAACGAGAGCTTTACTAAGCTCGTCGAGCCGTGTTTCGCCATCGCCGTGAATTTGACCTTCATTTCACCACAGCTGCACCGTAGCCTTGGCAACGCATCGCGTCCGTCGTTGCGCCGAGCACCGCTGCCACCGCCACCGGCTTGGCGCATGCGACCTCCGCAGCTGGGTTGCCGCCTGACCACGTGACTCGCCTTGTACCTGGCTAAGTAACAGGAGTGCTCCGCCTGCATAGTCAGTGCGAGCATGTCCATGAATGAGAGCGAGGCCAGGCCGGCCTCGTTCTCATCTCTTCTTTGTGCGTTGTGTGAGAGCAGGAGGCTTTGAGCCGTCGTCGCCAAGCGGCGTCTTACTACACCACGGATATAGACCGACGAGCTGCTTCCCTGGCCAGGGTCCGGAATCCAACAGGCGTCGCACCATCGAAGTCAATGTAGCGACCGCATTCGCGCCCTGTCCGTTTATTCTTTGACGCTACGCATGTTCGCAGCGTCTCTTTGTATGTCAGCTCTTGCAATATTCCCTGTGCAACAACAGTCGTCGCACCGTCGAAGGATGCGTGTCTACCCAAGCCTAATCACAGTCATGCCTAGCCACCTACCTAGGCAAAGCCGTCATACCTGGCCTAACGATTATTGAATACCAAAGTATAATAATTACAGCTAAGTCAAAGGTTAACCAAGTGAAACCAACACTTACCCCGACTATACAAGCTCTCGCTTCGCATATGCAGGGTTAGCTCAACTAAGCCGTAGCCAATTTTTAACACGTTTTCACATCAGATAAAAGCGGTACTTGAGCCTTCGCGAGACACTTCATCGACAATGGAACCGGCAGCCTAACGAAATGCGCACGCTTGCTATGCGGCAACCTCTCTAAGGGTGCCCTGAGATCTTTCCATAAGTTTCTTTTCACTTACCCAAGAGCACTAAGTAAATGCAAATGATTATCAAATAAGGTTTAAGTAAAATATCGTCAACGTATATCTGTATCGACATTTTCTTTTCTGGTATTGAAAATTGCTAGGCCTCTTTTTCTGTGCAACATATATTTCCATAACAGTGATGGTGTGACAATGGCAATCAAAGATAAGGAGGGAGGGAAACACACCGTTGGACCTACAGACCGAATACGTACGTGATCAACAAATCAAAAATTTTTTATTTAAAACCATGTGCTCATAAGTGCTTCAGAAATATTTTCAGAATGTTTCACAAACAATATGTAGTGGCCTTCAAATTACTTTTCGTTAGGCACAATACAATGCTACCACATCTTTGCTCATAGCGGAGACAAAGTGCTCTGCTCCAAAGTGCTTCAGGAACGATTTTTTTCCGTTTCGACTTCCGTAACAAACTCCCCATTTCACCTCTGCACTAGCGGTTTGAATTTGGGGAATAAATAAGTTTTGCAGCTGGCTAGATCCGGCTAACAGAGAATGTGTTGCGAATAGAGGCGCTATGTGCCAAAATATCGCGCACTATCAATGCAGAGTGCGCTGTGGTATATCGTGGAGTAGAATACAGTGTACCTGTTTGATAAGTTGAGCAAAGAAGCACCACGAAGAAAACTTCCATGGTAATTTCAGCTGGTGGCACAGCTTCTAGGTGGACAATTGAGTGCCAGTTGAAAAGCGCATTCAGCATGAATTTAGTTGTCGTTTTGTTTTTCCGAGCTTTCTTTGGCTTTGGCTCATCTCATAATACGAATGTCATTATAGCCTTTTAGTCATCTCATGATAAGCCAACAAACACTGACACCAAGGACAACACAGGGAAATTACTCCGGCTCATTGATGCCTTACTCCGGCTACATTGATTACTCCGGCTAGATTGACGCCTTCAGGTAGCATATGTGGGTTTATTGACCAGCTGCCTTCACCCGAAAAGATAACGTTCTCGTGACACCTGCGGCAAAAAGAACATTCCACGTCTGCCGCCGAGGTCTGTGTGTGGTGGCGCTGGCTAACACTCCCAGGGTTCTACTAGGACACATAAATACCCAAGAAAGTGGATGAGGAAACAGCGCCGCGGTAGCTCAATTGGTACATCATCGCACGCGAAATGCGAAGGTTGTGGGTTCGGTTCCCACCTGCGGCAAGTTGTTTTTTCATCCACTTTAATTTAAATTAAATTATCGTTGCAACACGGGACACCGCCAGGATGTCTGCCCGAGACCATTGCCAGCCTTCTGCTCTAAATGTGCCAAAACCGATCAACTACCCGATCACGAGTGCAAACCCGCATGCAAGTTATGTGGAGAAGGGCACGAAACCGCAAGCAAAGATTGCAAGAAAAGACTGAAACCCAACCCACCGCCATTCAACATACGACAGCAACGCATCGACAGGCTCAAAGTGAGAGACAGTCGCTGGAGCTCAGGCGGCGAACAATTCTCACAATTAGGAAGCTCAACCACCAGCTTGAGGGGCAGTGATGGCAGCGTCCCCAAACGAAGTAGATCTAGATCTATACTCCTATCGCCTTCCCGATCACGCTCACGCTCACACTCGCCGAAACGTGTGAGCTACGCGGATGTGGTACGCGGATCGAGTGGATCAAGAACCACGAGCAGCTCCAAATTCTTGTCGGCTGAAGCTGCGGCCCTTCAGGCTCTCGAAAATAAGGTGCAAATTCAACAAAACACGTTGCACAATCAAAACAGTCAACTACAAAGCCAACAGGCTCTCATCGACAAGCTGATCCAATGTCAACTGATACAGCAAGACAACATAAACAGACTTCTACAGAAGTGCGAGGAGCAAAAAGATATCATTGATAAACTGCAACAGAGATGTACGACAGGCCAAGAGAACATTGCACAGCCGCGACTCTCACTTCCCGACGCAGATGTTCAATCCGTAGTTGACGCAAGATTCCAAATCCTCCAAGAAACTCTCATGAAAAATACCCACGACACAATTGAGAAAATCGTCCAGGCAGCAATAACGAATTTCGCCGCAAGTATAGCCAATAAGGTCACCACGCTAGACGCCAAGGTGGATGGAGTCGCAGCGCAACAAAACAACTTCATAGCCCAAATCAAGAAGACGTACGTAACAAAACAGCACCTCAACACGTCACTAAATGACATTCAGCCCGACAGAAAGCGGCCGCGAGCAAACGACCGAAGTGCCTCTCGTTCAATTTCACCTACCCGCGAGCGCCGGCAGGGAACAGCAACAACCGAAGGCGGTCCCCAATCACAGGACTACAAATGCGCTTTCAACGCTCCGCATATGGCAGTGGAACTGTCGTTCCTATCGACCACGGCATGCTACCTTACAAGAATTTGTCAAACAAGACCCACCCGACCTCATAGCGCTGCAAGAAACAAATACACAAAACGTCCGGCTACAAGGGTACAACGCCCACGTACAAACGAAACGCACGGCAATTCTCACCAAGAAGAATCTCATAGTACAGGAATTGGAACCCGTCAATACACCGATCGAACACACCTTAATCGAAATCATACCGGAGAGGAAATCGCTCAAGAGCGTATTCGTAGTCAGTGTGTACAGCCCTCCCAGAGACGCCCTTTCAGACTTCGACAACCTTGTCCGAGAAATTAAGAAGCGCACCGATGGTGACCAAGTCGTTATAGTTGGGGACTTCAACGCCCCACACACGGCCTGGGGATACCAGACCACAACGAAGAAAGGAGCCCGAGTGCACGATACTGCACAACAGCACAGACTCACCATGTGGAATGACCCACTCCAAACAACGAGGATAGGTAATAGTGTCTCCAGAGACACAAACTCCGATTTCACCTTCGCGCTAAACGTGCCCTCGGCAGAATGGAGCCGACTCCCAGAAACCCTGGGCAGCGATCACCGCATCCTCCAACTAACCGTGGCTCACACTCGCAAGCCCGCTAGGCTTGGAACGGCCCCGGTAACGGAGTGGAAGTCATTCAGAGACGTGCTAAATGTCGAGACCACCATCGAGAACATAGATGACTGGCTGGAGAAAGTCCTCGACACGGCAGAACGCCACACGAAAACAATACAGCTGAATGAAGTAGTGCCAGCCGTCGACACGCACCTCCTCCACCTCTGGGAAGCCAGAAGAGGTCTTCTCAAGAGGTGGAAGAGACAGAAGCTAAACAAGAAATTAAAGAAGCGAATTGCCCTCCTCACCGAGCAAGCACAGGCATACGCGGAGAGATTAGGAAGACAGAACTGGCACGCATTTTGCGGCAAACTCCAGTGAACCCTGAGCACAAAGACGGCGTGGCATCTCCTGCGCGCCCTTCTCGACAACGTCCCTACTAAGACGCAGCAGCGACAGAACCTCTGTAGGCTCGTGCACAACCACGCCGGATCAGAAGAGAACCTCCTCCTAGAAATTCAGAAGAAGCTGTGCGGCGACCCACCCGTTAATACGACGGCATATGACAAAGTTGCGGTGGCAAACCAAACCCCGACCTTGACCAACCCTTCACGCATGCTGAACTCTCTGCAGCACTATTGACGCTCACAAGAAACACCAGCCCGGGCAAAGATCGGATCATGAACAAGCATCTTCGGAACCTTCCGCAGCAGGCTACCGCAGCCCTGCTCCAGTACTTCAATGAATGCTGGGAGAGAGGAAAGCTATCGGCTGCATGGAAGCACTCGGAGATTGCCATGATCCCCAAACCAAATAAACAGCTCAGCATTGAGAACATGCGCCCAATTTCCCTTACCTCGTGCGTAGGGAAACTTTTCGAGCATATGATTCACAACCGGCTAACCTCGTACCTCGAAGACAACGGATATTTTCCAAACACTATGTTCGGTTTCAGGCAGAACCTGTCAACGCAAGATGTCTTTCTTCTACTCAAGGAAGACCTCATCGAACACCTGAGTACCAGAAGCAAATCATCGATTTTAGCCATCGAAGTAAAGGGAGCCTTTGACAACGTCAGTCACGAAGCTATCCTCTGCAACCTCGAAGACGTGGGTTGCGGGTCCCGGACATACGACTATGTAAGGAATTTCCTCACGGGCCGCACGGCCAACGTTGGAATATACAACCTGCGCAGCGACAGCTTCCGACTACCGAGCAAAAGCACCCCGCAGGGTTCGGTCATATCGCCGTTGCTCTTCAACGTCGCAATGATCAAACTACCCAGCCTCCTTGACGCGCTACCAGACGTAAGACACGCTTTCTATGCAGATGATATCACGTTATGGACAAGGGCCTCAAACATTGGAACACAAGAAACACGCCTACAGGAAGCAGTAGATACCATCGAGAGCTACTTGCACAAATGCGGCCTCTGCTGTGCTCCCGAGAAGTCCGAACACCTCGTCCTCAAGTCAAGAACGAGAGGCAGACCACCCGGCTACGATGAACCCGATCCTAACGTCACCCTCAATGGAACGCCCATTCCAAAAGTGGAAACCCTACGAGTTCTAGGGTTACACATACACAAAGACGGGTCCGGGGCGGCCACCCTCCCGCGACTACAGCGAACGCTATCACAGCTCACGCATCTCCTCAGGAGAGTTGCAAGCCATAGAAGCGGACTTAAAGAAAAGGACACGCTACGCGTGATGCAAGCACTCCTCACCAGTCGCATAACATACGGCATGCCCTACCTCGCGCTGAATAATGTAGGGGTAGAAAAAATTAACATTCAAATACGGAAAGCCACCAAAATCGCCCTGGGCCTACCATCTACGGCTTCGACTACGAGGCTTCTCAAGATGCGCGTACACAACACCTGGCAAGAGCTAGCTGAAGCTCACAAAGCCAGTCAATTAGAACGACTGAAGCTCACGCCCACCGGAAGATGAGGGCTGCAACGGCTGAGCTACGGTGAAACCTTTATAGCCACCACGGACCGAAAAGAAAAAATTCCTGCAAACCTCCGCGAATCCCTGTGCATAGCCCCAATTCCACGCAACATGCACCCCACGTACCACAAGGAAAGAAGACAAGCCCGAGTGGATGCTCTACGGCGAAGACACAGGCAAGATCCGGACGCCAGATAGACCGACGCAGCCAAATACCCGCAAAGAAATGCTTACGCCCTGAGCATCGTAGATTCTCAGGGCAGAGAGCTAGCGTCTGCCACAGTCCGTGCACAAAACCCCGAGACTGCAGAAGAGACAGCGATCGCCCTAGCGACTACCACGTGCATGGACGCAGCTGTCATCTCCGATTCTCAAGCAGCCGTCAGAAACTGCGCTAAGGTTCGCGTGTCAACACAAGCACTGAAGCTATTGAAGCACCGCAGTACTCCGATCCCCTACACCTGCGTGACACGGGTTCCTGGGCACGAGGGGCTGGAGGGGAACGAAGCGGCACACGCCGCGGTCCGAGGCCACACCTGCCGGGCCAACCCTTCCTACTCTCGAGACGCCCGGTCTGCGCCAGCGGAGGCAGAGACCGTACCCATCACGTACTCAGGGATCCTTCAACATCACAGGCTGGAACGCAGGGTGTACCCACCACCTCACCCAAACCTCAACAAAGAAGAAAGCACTACACTCAGAAGACTGCAAAGTAATACTTATATCCACGGAATCATCATGCATAGACTGTATCCAACGGTACAAGGATACCACTGCCCAATGTGCGGCGTACCGGACACCTTAGCGCACCTGATCATCGAATGTCCATGGCATCTAGACAAAGACGCATTGCCTTCACCGAGAGACTGTTGCAACGCCAGACAAAGCGAAGACCTCATGGAAACGTGGGAGGCCAAGCTAGTCTCCGAGGACCTGGAACAACAACGACGTCTCGTTGCCAGGGCCAAGGAAGCAGCGAAGGCCAGAGGGTTCCTGGAATGAGGAGACCTCCCACCGAGAGTTGAACCAGGGCTTACCCCGGAATACTGTTTCCAAAATAAAAGTTTATTCCTCCTCCTCCTTCTATATTTCACTTATTAAGCACAAATAATTTCCGCTATGTTGTCCTTGGTGTCAGTGTTTGTTGGCTTCTCATGATATGACTAATAAAAATCGGGCCCCTCGATTAACCCCCTTTCTTCTCGTTTATAGCCTTTTAGACACTTTGTGTTAGGGAAGTTGCTTTATCACCTTCTCTTGAGTAACTCTAATTTAAATAAATGCCATGCCATATGGGTGGTACGAAAGTGAGTGTCCAGCGAAACTGGCAAACTGTAACAGTAACTGCAGAGGGAGCTATTCATTATGGATACGAGATCATTATGGTGGCCAAGCGGCGAAAAAATAGGCTTTAGCATACGATGGCACCAAGGACCATGTGACCAAGTAATGACGTCATGGTTGACATGATAACGAAGCGTGATTATGTCATCACCTCAAGCATTGGTAACGACATCATCAGGCGAAATACCCCGTTACGTGTTAACAGCATCTTCACATGAATGTATTGCCTGGGGATATCACTTGATGACGTCATCACATCATTTGTGACTTTACATGATGACGCTATCGTCAGGTAGTGATGTCACCTAATGACGTTGTGTGATAACTATGAAGAAACAGCCCACTCTGTGCTTCTCGCTTCTTTGCACTGTCTCTGGGATCGGCCTTTATATTTGTGTGAGCGTCATGCCCGCGGCCACGAAACAACCCGACCAGCTACAGGCTTCCAGCTTTGTTGTAAACCAGATTCGTGAGCGACTTTCCGGTCAAACTCTGCCTTTGAACACATGAGGCTACGCTGAAACCATTCCCGTTTCCCGTTTTTGTACCAAAGTCGGGTACCTTTTTGAGTTGTTCGCCACGTGGCATGACGATGACCAAGTGTTTTTCATACAGTGCTGTTCTTTCTAGCTCCGTTTTATTTCTGTGAAAATCCAAGTTCATCCGTGATCCTCGCTCCCTGCTCGGTCGTGATGGAAGTGGACCACCCCGCACGCCTGCTGGGGATGGCGGCGTCAGCGGTGGTCGCTTCCAGGAAGCAGATCGGTCTACAGAGCGATAGCGACAGCGAGGACACTCATGTTGACTCTCTCAGCCGTGAGGATCAATACGATGACGACTTCCTGCTTGTGCACAGCCGCGAAGCGAAGAGAAAGAACACCAAGACGTCTTTATCGTCAAGCACGCAAACAGTAAGACACCGGCAGAGGCCGGACGCCAATACCATCATATTTGTGCCCGTGCTTCCCACCGTCAACATGAAGATACTTAACAGGCAATCTGTACCGATGTCACTGGAAGCCCTGGTGCCAAATGAAATATCAGACATTCGAGTGAACACCACAAAACCCTACTGGCCATTCAGGTCCACCATACGACTGCTATAACCACTCTACGCTGCGTAGCGGAGCTCGATGGCATTCAGGTGCGCTATTACATCCCTGTGGGATCTGACGTAGTCACTGGTGTTATCTATGACGCGGGCGTCGCCATCCTTAATAACTACTTGCCGATTCTTACGAAGCCAACAAATGATGAGGTCATTGTTGATGCTAAGCGGCCAGGCGGTTCACGCTGCGTGAAGACTGCATTTAAATTTCAATGTATACCCTGGCATGTTAACGTGGGACACTTCAGACATGCGCTGCGACCTTTCATTGTGGAACCTCTTCAGTGCCGCAAATTCATGAAACTGGTACAAGTGAGCAGCGTATGGGAAAATCAGTCAGCATGCCCCCGCATCGCCCAGCCCCACGCGGCAGATAAATGTGGCGCGACTGTAATGAAAATTTCGAACTGTGGAGGGTCACATGAAGCTTCATCGAAGAAATGCCCACATATTAAGAAGGAAATGACCATTTTGAAAGGGATGGCGAGAGACCATTCATCTTATCGCGAAACCGCCGATAAAATCAGGAAGCGACGTTCCCGTCGCCGGCGCTCCTCAAGGAAGACTGTTGCCTTGGTAGAACACCACATCCTCTTCTAACACCCAGGCCAGGCACTGTGGAAAGGACCGTGATGAACAAGGTCACTGAGGAGACCACGTCTGCCGAATCTTGACCGGCTCTACCGAAACGATAGGAGTCACCAACAGAATCACAGCAAGCTTTTGCGGGATAACCGCCGATGTCTGCTGTCGGTGATTTATGCGACCAAGACAGGCAGGTGGCGGTGCTACTGCAATCGCTAATTAATATAATGAGCGTCATACTGAAGAAGCTGCAAACACCAGCAGCTTGAAGTCATCTGCAAATACTGGATGCAGTAAACCCAGTGCTTGCTAGCACTGTTTAGGCATCATAGCTCAACCAATAGTCCCCTTCCGTCCTGAAGTCAAAAGTCCATCGATGTTTCAATGGAATGCCAGAGGTCTAAAGACCCATATAGCAGACTTTCGCCAATTAATTTTTGCGATTCTCTTCCCCATACTGGTCATTTGCGAACCAAATACATGAACTCCACTCAGAATGTCCGGTTACAAATCTACTAGTGCACTAGGTTACCAATTCTTAGTGACAAAGCTATAAAAGGCCAAGCTAAACAATACTGTTGATGTTAGATACTTGAACTGTGCGTGGGTTAGAGACTTCGGTGACTATGAGCTATCACTTATGTGTTATATGCTATGTATGTATTATACAGAATATTGGTATAGCAGGATGCGTTGTTAGGCAAGTTGGTTCATTGTAATAGGAAACATTGGTTGCGCTTTCTAGACAATCACATGTAAGAAGACAGGACAGGCGCAAACTGACAACTGAGGTTTATTTGAGAAAAATCACTCATATATCAAACCATACCAGCGCAGGCACATCAGAATATCAGTAGCGTAACGGATGAACAACCCAAAATCAGAAAAAACCAAAGGCGTGGCTCACCTAAACATACTATCAAGAAAACGTGCCTCCCTATTGTAAAGTATGACTGATGTGTCACTGACGCATGCTTGTCCCTTCTTTCTTATATAATATGACTCAAGAAGTTCACGTGCTTTTTCATTACTGCACTTGCGCAGGATCTTAACTTGGTTGAGCAGAAGCCTGCATTTATGTTCTAAGCAGTGCATGGGTAAATGACGTTGCTCCCGGTTTATAATTGATCTTTCGTGTTCTCGGATTCGCACGTTCAAACATCGGCCCGTCTGGCCTATGTAGGTTTTGCCGCATGTCAGGGGAATCTGATAAACAACGCCAACTTGGCAATCTAAATAGGGGTTCTTGTGTTTCACGCCGCAGCCACCTTGCTTCTTTCTGGTGTGAAGTCTCCCAGTGCGGGCACAAAGGCGACTCAGCTTGCAGGGAGCCGAGAAAACGAGTGGGACTCCATGCTTGGTTGCTATCTTCTTCAGATTATGTGCAGTTCTGTGAACATATGGAATTACAACTGGCTTTGAATCTTTGTTGGCAACATCAGAGTTTACTTTTTGGGGCGCTTTTAGCCTCTTTTCGAGCGTTTCAACCACTGCCAGCACAACCACATCAGGGAAGCCAGCCTCTTTTAGCCTGCAAATTTACAATGTCGAAGCTAGCCTGCATGGCATGCGTACATAACTTCTTCAAAGATTGCTCAATAATCTGTTTAACAATGGCCCTTTTGGTGATGTTAGAGTGAGCTGAATCATATCGTAATAATTGTTTTTGTGTGCGAGGGCAGAAACAGCTACAAACGTGCTCTTTTCCAAAGGTAAGCTTGAGGTCAAGGAACTGCAAAGTGTTATTGACAGGGAGCTCATGTGTAAAGGTTAGGCCTAAGGCATTATTCTCAAAGATATTTAAAATGTCTGCAATGGCATCGTCACACATGCAATCATTTCGTACTTTCATCAGCACAAGAAAATCATCAACATATCTGAAAACGTGTGCTACTTTGTATTTGTCAAGTACACCATACACGGTGCGGTCAATACTCGATAAAAAGATATTGCATAAAACTGGTGCTATGCACGACCCAATGCACACTCCCTGTCGCTGCAAAAAGGTTTGGTTGTCAAAGGTGATAAAAGTGGCACTGAGATAGAATTCTAAAAGAGCCAGGAAACTGTCTACCGAAATGCCTGCTGAGTTTTGAAAATCAATGACATCGTTAGCTTCAATGCAGCTACGCACTGATTCAAAAAGTGGCTGGTGAGGTATGCAGTAGAATAAATCTTCTACATCAACTGAGAACCCAAATCCGATGGAGTTGACTGTCTGCAGAAGCGAAAAAGCATTTTCTGAATTCTTCGTGGCAAAAGGATCATCAATATGCAACATGTTCAAATGCTTCTGCAGAAAGATACTAATTTCGTGTTGCCATGTGCCTTTCTTGCTAACAATGGCTCTGAAGGGTACATCAGCCTTGTGCGTTTTAGCGGAAAAAAACACAGACAGGCTATCGTTCTTGCTGTTGTTAACAACATGAGACAGTTTGGCTAGCTCTAGGATATCGCATAAAGATATTGCGGCTTGCTTTACGCGAGAACGCTTCACGGGTACCTTTTTAAAGTTCTTGAGCACAGCTGCAGTAGCTTTTTCGTTGAAAAGTCCGGAGGGCAGAACTACGAGTCCACCTTCTTTGTCAGATTGAATGAGCTGGAGGCCATTCCTTACGAAGAAGTCGTAAACAAAGCTTGTTGGGTCTTTCTTGTGAACACTCTTGTTCACTAATTTTGCCAAGCTGTCGACACCGTCCAATAGGCACCTCTCCTCGTCTTCCGGACCAGCTTTCCTTGATATTTGGTCATTCGTGGCTAGCCATTCATGGGGTTCCAATGCTGTTTCGAAGCTAAATTTCGGGCCTTTCCGAAGTAGTGACGACACTTTGTCTGGGACCGCAGCTCCACCCATACACACCAGGTTACCTTGCTGGAGTTTGCTCTTTTTTTCCAACTGGGGAAGTACCAGGTTGAGCGTTTGCCTCTAGAAGAATTCCGTAGTCTGAGCCGTCTGTCGCCTTATACCTTGCCATTTGATTGTAGCTAACCAATGAGGATCCCTGGAAAAGCACAGGGCTCGAAGCATGTCCTGGTACAAGCGGACTGGACGGTAGCTTGGTAGTTTGCAGTGATTATAAGCGATAAATTTTGCCTCGAAACTCTCTGCAAAATACTTTTACATTACAAAAAGATGCGAGACCTCGAGGTATTCTACGCCTCAGGCTCCTCACATTAATGATGAAGCATGGCGCTTTTAGTTGTAGTACACATTGTTTAAAAATGGAAATTGGCAAGGCAAGTACAGAGAAATTGCGCTGACACTAAGCGCAGGCTTATGGGATAAATATAATGCAACCCTCGTCCACATGTGGTGTGAGTATGAAAGTGCACATCTACATTTGCACAGACTTTACACATGTCGCTAACGCTGTAGAGCCTCATGACGACAAACAATATGTCCGTCTGAATTTCAAAAAGAAGGATGTGTCATTGACACTAATTGGAGCCTACATATCTCCAGTGGGACACATGGATGGTAAACGACTTAAGAAAATATTAGTAATGAACAATAGGCCCTGGGTTATCACAGGTAACATTAAAGCGCATCACCAGCTATGGCGAAAAAGTAAAATTTACCCCAGAGGCTTGCCTTCTTCGCTGCTGACCATGATTTGTGCTGTGTGAATGACTGCAGCCGTACATTTATGCGAGGTAAAACCTATAATGGCTGCTAGGACTTTGGTGTCACAGCGCTTTGCCTCGGCCGTCCAGTGGTTTACGTACACAGAAACACATGGAAACTACCATACTCTAACATACATAAAGATTAGAGGAGTTGAGCAATGCTCCTCTACTGTCTTGTGTACAGTTGATGGGTGAAAGTTTAAGAAGAATGTGGATGACGTGTGTAGGAAAGGCCTTTCACACACTATCGACGATGCAATCGCAGAGGAATGTAAAACATCTATCTGCTTGCTTACAAGGCCAGCAAGGAAAAACAGTCTTGGACATTGAGCTGGAGAGGCTGCGGACGGCACGCCGACAGGTGGAGAGAAGGTATCAGCACTCGAAGTTCATCTTGGATCTGAGGGCTTCACGACGAATACAAAGGAAATACAGTGTTGTATGCATAATATGAACCACAAGCGATGGAAAAGTTTTGGTCAGTCGCTTGATCCCCGAAAATGGCTCTCGCACATATGGAGAGCGGTTTGAGGTCTTCGCTCATCTCCGCATCAAAGGAAGCCCTTTGCTGCTCTGGCCCTCTACCAATTCCGCTCAGAACTTCAAGTGGCTGAAGAGTTCTGTGCATGGGTTCCTGGGTCCATGATCATCATTATTGACGCAGCACTGAATTATATCCCTGAGTCAAGTGAGCCAGAAATCAACGTGCTATTTTCATTCGAAGAGCTCGACGCTGCGTTGGCAACCTGCAGGCGTTCTTCGTCACCAGGACCTGATGCCGTCTGGCATGCCGTCCTATGCCAGCATGGTCATGACGCACGTGGTAAGCTGCTCAACTCTCTTTCTTTCTTTATTGTTTCCTCAGACACAGTCTAAGAGGGGGCCGAGGCTAAAGGCGACAGAGCACCTGACAAGGGCCCCGGCCCCCTGGCACAATATACACAGACAAAATGCATCAATAAAGTTCAGTCAGACAGATATCATAGGTTCAGACAGTGGGCAATATTAAAAAGGGAGACTAGTCACTGCTCGAATATGAAGTCAGCAAATAATTGGTACAATATATTTACATACACAACATAATGTCTGCAACGTAAATACAGAACACAGCAATTCAGTTATCATTCAGCACGTTCAACAGCATCATTCATAGCCATGGCACTCATCACAAAAACCAAGACACAGAAACCAAGCACAATTTCACAGCCGTGTATCAAAATTGCAGTAGCTGAGAGGAGCATGGCAAGGGAGAACAAGGCGCACTTTTTGAGGTAATTTACAATAATGAAAACATAATGTCACAATTCACAAGAAACTTCCTACAGTATTTCTTAAATGTATGTACACCTTTATTAAAGTCCACTTGCATATCGTTTCTGTTTAGAGCATTGGTTATTTGAAAAGATAATGCTTGCCTTCCATAGTTGGTCCTAAATTGCAGCATTTTTCGTTTTGGGTTTGGGGTACTGTATGAACTTGAGCTGGGCACTACAGAAATATGTAACTAGTATTTATTGATCCACTGCAATAGTCTAAAGTAGTATACCTGGTCAGCCTTCAACATGTTATATTTGGTAAATAACGGCTGTTTTCTCAATAACTGCTTGTTGCCTTTAAAATTTTCCGGTATGCGCAAAATTTGCTTTTGTAATACATTAAGTTTGTAGTAGTTAGTAGCTGTTGTTGTTCCCCAAGTCAAGATTCCATAGCTCATTCTAGAGTAAACCAGTGAATAGTATAGTGCCTGCTTTAAAAGTTTGGGTATTAGATGTTGTACTTTGTAAATACACCCAATGGTGCGAGAAAGGCTTGATTTCAGTTGAATAACGTGAGTATTTCTTGAGAGGTTGTGGTTAAACCAGACACCTAAAAACTTTTGTTCAGTAACCTGTGCCAGCAAGCGTCCTTCAAATCTAATGTTAACCGGGTAGCAGTCATGTTTATTAATTGGCTTAAAAATGACGTACTTTGTTTTATTTATATTTAGACTCAACCGATTTCTTTGAAGCCATGCAGATAACTGTAATAAGTAGTCAATACCAGACGTCTCTAAACATTGTATGGTTTCTCCGGTTAAAAAGACATTAGTATCGTTTGCATACATTATTGATTGCGGGGATCTATGTATTGCTATAATATCGTTTATATAGATAAGAAAAAGTAGGAGTCCCAGAATAGAGCCCTGGGGAGCGCCCTGTTGTACTTCGAGTTTGCTGGAGGACCAATTGTTAACATGTACATATTGATAACGTTTCTCTAGATAACTCCGGATTAGTTTTATTGCTACTGCTCTAATACCATCATCATCATCATCAGCCTGGTTACGCCCACTGCAGGGCAAAGGCCTCTCCCATATGTCGCCAACAACCCCGGTCATGTACTAATTGTGGCCATGCCGTCCCTGCAAATTTCCTAATCTCATCCGCCCACCTAACTTTCTGCCGTCCCCTGCTACGCTTCCCTTGCCTTGGAATCCAGTCCGTAACCCTTAATGACCATCGGTTATCTTCCCTCCTCATTACATGTCCGGCCCATGCCCATTTCTTTTTCTTGATTTCAACTAAGATGTCATTAACTCGCGTTTGTTCCCTCACCCAATCTGCTCTTTTCTTATCCCTTAACGTTACACCTATCATTCTTCTTTCCATAGCTCGTTGTGTCGTCTTCAATTTGAGTAGAACCCTTTTCGTAAGCCTCCAGGTTTCTGCTCGTATGCTCTAATACCATATGTTTCTAATTTTCTCAACGAAATATTGTGTTGAACAGTGTCGAAGGCTTTGCTGAAATCTATAAATAACCAAGAGTGAGCAATTTTTTTCTATATTTTCAATTATCTTATCCTTTATGTCAACGAGAGCAATCTCTGCTGATTTGTTTGCTTGAAAGCCGTACTGAGCTTCTCTTATTACTCGGTGTTTATTAAACAAACCGCTTAGCCTCTGACTGATGACGTATTCAAATACCTTTGAAAACACTGTCAGAACTGAAATGGGCCTGTAATTATTAATGTTGGTCTCACCACCGCCTTTCTAGACAAGTGTAACCCGCCACAATCTTGCCAGAACCGCGCCATTCCGAAACAATGGAAATCGAGCAGCTTGTTCCCCATTTTAAAACCTGGAAAGTCTTCTTTTGATCTATCATCACATCGTCCGATTGCGCTTGCGAGCTGCGTCGGCAAAGTGATAGAAATAATGATTCTTGCTCGCTTGGAATGGTACCTAGAGCGATTCAACATCAATCCGGACGCCATGGCGGGCTTTCGTCAAGGTCGCTCGTCCAGCGACAAGGTCATTGACATCGTAACCTGGGTCCGAAATAAAGAAAAATACCTCAAGCGCCCATCAGTGGCACTTTTTACAGATATAAATGAGCATACGACAACGTCACCCATGAGGCCATACTGTAGTCACTTCAGGCTGTGGGAGTTGGTGGCCGGCTTTATCAATGGATTCGGGACTATTTGACTGTGAGGTGCTCTTTTTTATAGACCAAACACTTGAGAACATTACATCGGCCGTGGTGTGCCGCAGGGTGGAGAGTTGAGCCCCGTATTGTTCAACCTTGTCCTGGTAGGACTAGCGGGATAGTTACCGCGGACAGTTCATGTCTCGATATACGCCAACATCACTTGCATTTGGACCTCGGTGGTGGCTCGCCCACAGGTACGAGCCAGGCTCCAACGAGCGGCAACCATGACTGCGTCTTATCTTCGAGAACAAGGCCTCAGTGTGCCTACTGAAGAGTGCGCATTGGCTGGCTTTACGCGCAAACAAGGGTCATTGTATCCTGTTTCAATCAATGGTCAAGCTGTATCGTATGTTCAGGCACATAGATTTCTGGGAGTCATCATTTACTGGAACCGCTCGTGGAGCCCACAGTGTGTCTATCTGAAGAAGTTAGTTGCCATTGCTGAGGTCTTGACATTTCACTGCGGGAATAACTAGGGTACACCAGTCCATTCTATGCCGCAGTTGTACAGGGTACTGTTCCTTGGACTCCTACGTTACAGTTTACCAGTGTTGTGAAATACATGCAAGACTAACTTTCACGCTTTGGAGAGCATACAAGGTCAAGCCCTGAGCACGTGTTCGGGGCTGCCTAGGTGCACCTCAACCGCTGCAACAATTGCCATCGCGGGAGACAATATGATCCAGTTACATGTAGCTGTCGACTCTGTCAGAGCGCACGTTCGCAATCTGTCAAGTATTCCCGACCACTATCTAGCCTTCCTGCATCGAAAAGTCCTCAAGCGGCCTTTTCAAGACTGGTTAGCACTAATCAAGGGTGCATACCATCATCTTTTACACCCGCGGCGAAGCCCTCATCTTCCCGTTGGTGCCTGCGACAGCCTCAGGTTAATTTTGTTATTCCTAGAATTACAAAGAAGGCCAATGATCCATCGCCGGCTCTGAAGCAACTTACGCTTCTATTACTGCACCAGACGTATCATGACCACATACATATATATACCGATGGTTCGACTTCACCTACCAGTGCAACTGCCACATTCGCCGCTTCAGCTAAACAAGTTACAGTTAGATTCGCATGGTCATACATGACTACATCTACTTCGGCAGAACTTGCAGCTCTCCACGCCGGTATAACACACGTCACTGAAAAGCCAACAGAGAAATGGATCGTATTTTGTGACTCTAAGGCAGCTCTTCACAGTATCAAGTCTGCATTACATCAAAGAACTTACGAGCAGATGATATCTGACATCAGGGAAGTGCACCACCATGCTCTGGGAAGAGGGCACAACATTAACTTTTTATTGATTCCTGATCACTGAGGCATTGTCAGCAATAACCTTGCTGACAAGGCTGTCCGGTCTGCCCACGTAATTACCCAGACGCGTCCATTGCCTTTGGCGAGGTAGGACGCTGCCAGGGGAGTTCGCCTACTTGCAGGCAAAAAGTCACACGATCTCTGAAGTTCAGGTGCCTTCCATTGCCGATTACATAAACTGGACCCCACGCTACATCTACAACTGCCGTCTAGCCTTTCCCACGGATAAACAACCTTTATATGCCGCTTATGGCTGGGAGCGGCGTTCACGAACGATAACTACTATCGTTCGGGAGTGGCCGAGAGCCCGTTGTGCGGCTCCTGTGGGTGCCAGGAAGCCATCGAGCACCTATTGTGCACCTGCCCTCGCTACGATGTACAACGCCTTTCTCTGCTGTCAACTTTATAGCGACTGGACTCAAGACCGTTCACCGAGTCAAATATACTCGGGCAGTGGCCACACCCGTCACTGGCACGAAAAGCTATACGCGCAACAGTACAATAATTGAAGTCCACCGGCTTAAGATACCACTTATGGTGTCCCTGTGCATAGTGTCCCTATCAGAGGCACCCAGTGCTTACTGTCTTTCTATTTCCCTTTCGTCCAACCCCAGTGTAGGGTAGGAAACCGGGTGTTCATCGGGTTGACCTCCGTGCCTTTCTTGTCCTTGCTTTCTCTCTCTCTTTATGGCGACCTGCTAGCTGGTCGGCAAGGATAGCAGCGACTGCCATAAATTACAACTACGCCAAACAAAAACCTCTGACAACGCAGCGTGCAAAAAGGTTTCATGCTAAGCAGCTAAAGTAAAGTAATCCTATGACCAATATTCTCCGTCTCACTTACATTGCAGCGATTTTGTTTATCTACCATCTAAAGCCATGTCATATGCCCAGTTGCCATGTTTGCCAGCTGTTTCAGATGACGACTACTACATAACGCTCTTACTGGCGTCCTGCTCATGGAGGGTATCGCTGCATCCTATATGGTCCTGAGCATTAGGACAAATAGAACCTGCCTTTCAGTTGTGAATTTTGGCTTAATCAGGCAGATACTTCCAAAGGTGCTTTCTGTAGCCCACTTTGCAACCCCCCCCCCCCCCCCCAAAGCTTTCAGCTAGTAGCTTTTGTAATGAATGCTACATGTCCTCAGAGGAGCACTCCGACGCTGACAGCTTGTGGCAGCCGCGAAATTCGGAGCAGGATCGCCAATGACCTTCCGCTTGAGGACACTGACAATTTCAGACATACTGCCGAGTCGTATCGAGACACTTTGACTTCAGTACATGGCCTTTGGGCCATATGTACATTGTAGTGCATCGCATACACACAGGCGATACCAGCCCTGTTCACTGATGCTCCTATCGAGTGGCAAGTGTCATGCACCAGGAAGTTCACAAGCCATTCTCGAGTATTTGGGCGGCCCCTGCTGTTTTAGTATAAAGGAAGGATGGATCGTTGTGCTTGTCTGTTGGCTATCAGCACCTCAACGACACTGCGATGAAACACGCTTACCCGTTACCACGAATTTATGACACACGTTGTTGTCTCTAGAGTGCCACTTACTTCTTTTTCCACGTTTGATCTGGATATTGGCAGATTGCTGCGGACCACATGGACTGAGAGAAAACGTCTTTTGTAACTCTTGAAGAGATTTACTAGTTAAAGGACGTGTCTTTCGGTCTGTGTAATGCCCCAGCAGTATTTGAGTAAATGGTGGACTCCTTGTTTCATGGGTTCAGATAGTATACATGCTTGTGTTATTTAGATAACGCAATTGTGTTTTCAGCTGGATTTGATGCATGCCTCCAACGCCTCTCAGCTGCTCTTGAGTTGTTCTGGCATGCCGGTCTTCACGTGAATCAATCGACGTGGCGCTTTGGCCGCTACCGCATTGCGATTTTTGTCCATATTGTGGATGCTACCGGGGTACAACTTCAAATTTACCCAGAGAACATTCGAGCTGTCAAAGTCTTCCATGTGTAAAAGTCTGCCAAAGATGCTTTCAACTTCATCGGAGTCTGCTCCTATTTTTGCTTGTTTGAGAAGAATATTACAGTAAATGCGAAAGCACTCACAAAATTTAAACAAGCCGCCCCTTATATCTGGGGTCCTACACAAGCTGCAGCTTTCTCCGAGTTAACCACACTCTTCACAACATCTCCCATTTTCACCAACTTGAACTCATGAGTCGGAACCCAAGTCGGCACTGATGCGAGTAATTACGGCTTAGGCGCTGTCTTAGGCCAACGTGAACGTGGCGCGAACAGCGTAATCGCCCATGCCAGCCGGCTACTTTTCGCATCGGCAATAAATTATTCAATTCCAAAAGGTGAGACCCTCGCTCTTGTTTGGCAGTTGATAAACTTCACCTTTGACTATTGGGCCTGCCGTTCACAGTAGCTTCTGACCACCATGCTCTCTGTTCGCTCACATCTTTGAAATATTCTACATGCAGACTCACTCGATGGACACTGCGCCCACAAGAATACTCTTGAACGGTTGTATACAAGACAGGGAGCTAGCGCAAACATGCGGATTGTTTGACCCTCTTCCCTGCGACTGACGTCGGTCTACGCACACTAAATCCTCAATTGCGTCTTTTACCTGAACGAGTTGCTTTACATCGCCGACGAGCAGCGTCAGGATGCCAATTTAAGAGAAAAATATGACCACCCTTCCACTACTGTGAAATATTTAACATTGAAGATCGTTCCCGAGTGCTCATAGTTCCCGATCTCGATTTTCCAGTTATGGTGCCAATCACCAGTACAGCAGAAGGGGTAGCAAAGCTAATCTCAAATCTCAAAGTCTCTACCACAGGCATAGATAACAAAACTTCTAAGATACTAAAAATACCTTGCCTTGTCCATCTCTAGCAAAATCCTATGGATCATTTTTATGCAGTCGTTACGCCTAGTACGGCTCCTGAATGACTGGATGGTTGGCAAAATAGTTAGCGTGTTGAAAAGAGGTAACAAGCATGCGTCGGAATATTAGCACCTGTCTCACTAACATGCATCTGTTGCAAATAGCTCGAGCATATAATTGCGTCTGATATTTTTAACCACCTGTCGTCTAACGACTTTTTAATAATCAGCATAGGTTCAGACAATTGTTTCGTGCGACACACAGTTATTTGAATTCACATGTGATTGTAACATGGATTATAACCTTCAAACTGTTCGCACCTTTCTACACTACTGATTTGAGCGTGTTGCTTATGTTTGACTCACATGAAAATTATTTGCTCTTGAACCTGACTAGTAAACGCTATCTTGGCTATCAAAATTTTTGACATTTCATAGAGAATTATCAATAGTAATTTCTTCTTCCTCCTCGCTTTCTGATGTGACTTCTGGCGTGTCATAAGGTGGTGTTCTGGGTCCACTGGTTTTTGGAATTCACATAAATCACTTACCCTCCAACAGTTCCTCCTGCATGCGACTATTTGCCGACATTTGTATTATAAGTATACAGGTATTAAAAACCTGGTGACCATATCTGCCTGCAAAACAACCTTAACCAAATCTACGCCTGGTGTGGTAATTGGCTAATTATCTTGAACTCATAAAACTGTATAATAGTTTTGTTTTCTCGAAAACAACTAAATTCCAACTTTTCTTACTCAACAAACAACTCTCCAGTGGTGCGGGCGCAGTCATATCAGTACTTCGGCGTAATTCTTGTGTCTAATGTTTCATGGAGACCCCATATCATTAGCATATGCGATAAGGCATCTCAAACACTAGATTATTTCCGCCGAAACATACGTCCCTCACCTGCTAGCACACGCAAATTAACGTAGGTAACCTTCGTCCGCCCGCAGCTTGGATTCGTCTTGTCAATCTGATCACCTAATGAAGATTACCTAATTTCAATATTAGAAGCAGTACAAAACAGAGCAAACAGATTAATTTCATCGAACTTCGACCGGTACCCTAGTGTCACTCAAATTAAATCAGACATTTATTAGTTCAAGTGATATGTACCCGTACAAGCATCGCACTGTAGTTCCGATACACAAATACATTCGCGGCACAACACAACACAAGTTGCGCCTTGTGACCCCAATAAGTACTTCTAGGCATCTTCGTAATTGTCTCAGCCTCAAGCGAATGTTTCTTAGAACCAGTGCTTCTAATTCCTAAGCGTTACCACAAGCCATTGCACTCTGAAATTATCGTCCTGATAGCCTTGTCTCCTTCACTATCCGTGAGACACGCCGCGACACTTTGTAAAGTCACTTCTCTTTAAAGTTGTGTTAATTTTTGGATAGAATGATTATAGTCATTAACAGCGTTAATTTGTTCCTGTTTATGCTTAACGTAATTTTTGTACTAGCCCCATCATTAAGTGTTCCTATTCGAACCGGTTCTGTATTTAGAAATGAATGAATGAGTAAACAAACAAAACGAACAAACACATAAATAAATAAGAGAGGTTCCATCGAAGCTCGGGAGGCGCGGCACTTTGTTGCAGTAACGCGTCGCCTTCGCGCTCCCTCACGGCGAGGTCGGCACTCGACGACGAACCCTTTCTCGAGAGAATTCCAAGCGGCGATCATCAAACGCCACCTCTTATTCGGCTGAACACATGATGCGCGGCCCTCTCTCGCGGCCGTTGCTGTAACGCAGCCTGCTCTTCGGCCAAACGAACCAAACAGAACCTCCCCATCAAACTGCCAGGCCTGAACTGGCGGGAAACGGCAAGTGCGAGGCAAGAGAACATGCGATCACACCCTTTCCCTCCTATAGAGGGTAGGGACGCCTGTGATTGGCTTGCGCCTTGCGCTGCGTCTACTTCTTCATGCATATAAAACTATGCCTTAAAGGGCGCGTGTGATGAACGGACAGTGCATGAATAAGTTAGCATGGTGGTTTCGCAACCTGGAGTTCCGTAGTTAGAATCCGCAGCCCCACAACCGCCATTTATTTCCGCACGGCTTGAATTTTTTTCGTACGGCCACACCGAAGTCGACACGAGTGAGGCAATACAAGCTTCGCTTTATTAATCGAGCGCCTTGAATTCTCTCCTAGCGAAGCTTCTGTGCACATCTTCACACTGAAAGATGGTACCTAATATGAGTGTAACGTATACCCTGACGGCCCTGACCTCCTCCTACCACCACCACACCACACCACCACCACACCATTCCACCACACCTGCGATCCACAGTTCGTGAGCCTCACGGTGCCCAACCGATGGCCACCTTAGTGAAAGCCAAGAAAAAAAATGGCGGTGGCTTAAGGTTAAGCCCAGGATGCGAAGCATACTAGCCTTTATTTTAGTTGTTGAACCACTGTTTAGCCTGGTGAACTGCTGTTGCTTGGCTATATTTGGTTCTGCTAGACGAAGAAACAACTCATGCGTTACTCTGCTTCGCCTTCAAGAGTGGAACACGACAGCGTTCCCGTCGACCCGCCAAGGGGTGTAAGACAATGGGCTACGGCGCCGCGACTACGCGCCCCGCATTGGACGCGGTGAGCGTCGAGCAACGCCGCGTTCGGCGCGGCAACGAAATGTGCGCCTGAGGAAGCGACGCACGCCAGAGACAGCTCGTTTCTAAGCGTTTCTATGTTTCGCTTTTGTACCGCTTTGAAGCTTCATACTCGTGGCTCAGTGGTAGCATCTCCGTCTCACACTCCGGAGACCCTGGTTCGATTCCCACCCAGCCCATCTTGCAAGAGTTGATCCAAAGCCACCTAGAAACAAGCGCAGCTGCTTATATACCGCCGCGACGCCGCGAGAGACGGCGCGAGTTGGAGCCCCGTTTCTCCTCTGTCGTGACGTCACGGTGTCACGTGGTATGGCATGGGGTCAAAGATCATTGAAGGCGACACCGCCGCGCCTGAGGAGCTGGGTTGAGCTCTCGTAATATGCTTCGCATAAAATCCGTCTACGCATCCTACTGGGCATCTTCATCTCATTGACGTCCCACATTAGCCTTTCTTCCCTGGCCTTTTAGGCCTTCTCGGACCCTTTCCTACATCTGCTTCAGGAAAGAAACGGGCTGCCTTCGCTACTGATTACGCGACGCGCTATTCAATGGCACGAGCGCTCGCTGCGAGCGCTCCTATCATTGGCGGCGTAGCATACCTTCTCCTCCGTGACGTTATTTTGATATACGCTGGTGTGCGTCAATTTCTGAGTGGCCGAAGCCATACCTTTCTGTCCAAAGTCATTGACGATATCCTCGGCTGTTGCTTCACGCAGTGCAATATCACCACGTCTCACCATCCCCAGACGAATAGGCTCACCAAGCGCTTGAATCGGACCTTAACAGATGTGCTTTCCAAGTAAGCATCGGCTGACTATTGTGATTGGGACCTTGCGCTATGATACGTGACGTTGGCATATAATTCGTTCCGCAGCGACACTGTGGGATATCCTCCGTTTCAGGTTTACCAAATTTACTGCTAGACACATTTCTTACTTCCCCTGAAACTTCGACTCATGCATATTCGAGCGACGCAATTGCCCGGTCTGATTAAGTGCGAAAAATATTCCGTAGTAGACTTGCTGCTTCCTGAGGCAATAAGAAACGCCTTTAAAACCAGTGACACCAGAACCAACGTTTTCCTCTATGTGCCTCTGAGCGACTTCAGCCGTGTGGGCTTTTTTCAAAAAGTCCTGTCTCGCTACCCAGCCCCATACCACGTCCATCGACAAGTGACAGGCGTCGCGTGCGAGATTGTGTCTCCACTTCCGCTACATCTTCCGTTCCGTTGTCCAGCGACGTTGCCCACGTTTCGATACTCAAGGATAGCCATGCTTCCTCTGCTGTGGGTCTTTAGTGGCACCGGGTTGGCACTTCTGGCGCTGGGGTCACGCTACGTACAATTTCATTAAGATGATGTGGGCATTCGTTATCGTATTGCGCTTAGTGGTACATTGTGAGAACTAATGGACGAACATGGCGAACAACAAGAGGACGTACGGGCGGTATACATACAGTCCGAGTCAAAAAGCTTGGAGACGCAATTGAACGGCCGGGGAGCGGCTGTACTCTGCTATCGCAGCGCTGCCACGACCGGCGCGCGCCACTGCTCGCTTGGGCGGGGGTTAAAAAGGCGACGGAAGCATGTCTCTTACTCTCAAGGGTGCTTTGATAACAGTGCTCATGAAAAATTAGTGCGGCGTTTGTTCTGCCAGCTAAGAGGTCGTCTTGCGGCGGGGTGATATGGCACTTCGTGCGAGTAAATGCGGTGGCCTGGGCCAAACGGCCAAGCTACCATGCAGCGCATTATATTATGAAAATTGGCCTAATCATCAAAATTTCCTATTGCAATTTTATCCTACACATTCAAAGGTGAGAGCCTTCGCATTATTGTTTCAGATACACATTTATAATGTATTTCTGTGTGCGAAGAAAGTAAAAGATAAAATGTAAAGGTGACTTCTATCAGTGCTGTCTAGCGTTGTTCCAGGTTTCATTGTAATATGCGGGCAGCTCACTCATCGGTCGTTTAGAAAGGACCAGAAGAAGTAATTTCGACTGCAAACGCTCTCCTCGGGAAATGCCTGTGACTAACATCACAATATTTCGGATACGTAGACCGCACTTCTTCACAAAGGAACGACCACACAATTGCATTCTGCGTTGAAGTTCTTTAAATATACTCACAGTGAGATTATGAAAAATTTTCGGGACTAGAAGATGTTTGCCCTGCCTGAGTAGCCAATTGAGTTCGACCCATTCCCTCGGGGTTTTGGAAAGTGCCCGCAACCTGGCCTTTTTATGCGAAGCATATTACGAGGGCTCAACCCAGCTCCTCAGGCGCGGCGGTGACCATGAAATCACGTGACACCGTGACGTCACGACAGAGGAGAAGTGGAGGGCTCAACCCAGCTCCTCAGGCGCGGCGGTGACCATGAAATCACGTGACACCGTGACGTCACGACAGAGGAGAAGTGGCTTTGGCTCAACTCTTGCAAGACGGGCTGGGTGGGAATCGAACCAGGGTCTCCGGAGTGTGGGACGGAGACGCTACCACTGAGCCACGAGTACAACGCTTCAAAGCGGTACAAAAGCGCCTCTAGTGAATGCGGTGTTGCCTTAGAAACGCGCTGTTTCTAAGGCGTGCGTCTCTTGCTCAGGCGCACATTTCGTTGCCGCGCCGAACGCTGCTTTGCTCGACGCTCACCGCGTCCAATGCGGGGCGCGTAGTCGCTGCCCTGTAGCCCATTGTCTTACACCCCTTGGCGGGTCGACGGGAACGCTGTCGCGTTCCACTCTTGAAGGCGAAGAAGTAATGCATGAGTTGTTTCTTCGTCTAGCCGAACCAAATATAGCCAAGCAACAGCAGTTCACCAGGCTAAACAGTGGTTCAACAACTAAAATAAAGGCTAGTATGCTTCGCATCCTGGGCTTAACCTTACCTAAGCCACAGCCATTTTTTTGATATCTTCGTGCAAAATGCCTCATTGTCGTTAGGGCCCACTTTCATGCACACGTGAGGCCAGTGTAAGTTCATCCCGTTTACATTGGGCATTACGCGTTTCAATCGCTTAAAGTAGAACACGGCCACGAGATTGTAAGGTTCTCGTACAGTGAAGGCGTCATGTCGGCGGTGCTGCCGCTGTCACAGGTTCAAAGGAAGAAGTATTTTGGATATAGTGCACTGAGGTGTTGTTGGTCTGTACGTGAAAGGGCTTCACAGGCAGCTTGGAAAATGGTTATATCTAGCGTCCTTTCAACCAGAGTCTATGGCTTGTTTACAGTTAAACACAAGGGCAAGCTGCAATTGTTCGCGGCAACCACATGCCAAACGACGCCCAATGCCTTGAAGGCATGCTCACCCCATGTGATTTCGTCAACAGATGCAAGTGCAACCTTGAATCATTAATGAATTTTCATTAATCAGCTACTTGTGACTTTCATGATAGCAAATACGAGATGCGATTGTGGCACGTACATTATTTAATGTCGCATTTAGCTGCTGAAGTAGGATCTTAGCTACGATCCTCACAAAGTGCCCTTGTTTGAGCATGCACAGGACGATTCAAAGCGTTGTTCCTTTAATTTCGTCTCGAAAAGCATTACCTGGTGATTGCGATATAAGGAATTGCAAAATTTGCGCGTATCGTGTTTGACAGCGGTCGCCAGAGACCCCCGCCCTCTCATCGAGCATATGCTGCAAACGGCATGCTAGCCGACCGGGTAGCTTCCGCTTCGCCACCGTCACGTTCGCATTCCACTCGATGCACTAGTTTTCCACGAGCGCTGTTTTCAAACGACACTTGAGAGTAAGAGACATGCTTCTCTCGCCCTCTTTATCCTCGGCGCAAGCCAGCAGCGGTGCGCGCCGACGGTGGCAGCAGCACGATAGCGGAGTACAACGACTTCCCGGCCGTTCACAGTGGCTTCATTGACAAAGACTGTACGTTGCACCACGTACTATCAGCGTCAAATGAAACTTGAACTGCGGAGCACGTGGCCCAAGCATAAGTGAAGATATAGTGAGCGCCGTCCAATCATCACCATTGACAGGCAGGCACATCCGGTCTGGCCGCACTGCACGATCCCCCTCTAGTGAGATAATTTGGCTTCTGTTCTAGTTCTTAAATTTAAAAGGGAGGAAATAAAAAATAAAAACGAAGCCAAAATGTTGCAGTTTACGGCGAGTCTTGTCGCACAGATCGCCGAAACCACAAGTGCTGTCGGCGCGAACAGCGGTGCGCGTGGTGCAGTTTGCACAGTCATCGCAAGGTAGATTCGCAAACTGCACCACGCGCACAGCTGTTCGCACCGATAGCACTTGGGGTTTCGGTGATCTGTGCGAAAGGACTCGCAGCACACTGCAATATTTTTGCTTCATTTTTATTTTAATTTTTCTTTCTTTCAAATGTGAGAACCAGAACTGAAGCGAAATGATCTCTCTAAAGGGGGATCGCGGAGTGCGGCCAGACCGGATGTGCCTGCCTGTCAATGGTGATGATTGGACTGCGCTCACTATATATTCGCTTATGATTGGGCCGCGCGCTCCGCTGGTCAATTTCATTTAATGCTGATAGCACGTCCACGTTCTGGTTCTTATGTTCGTCCATTACTTCCGTCACTGAAGCACGAAGCGCAATACAGTCATGAACGTCCACCAAATAGCCCCGTTCATTGTTTTACTAAATGATGTGGACATTTGGATTTAGCGGAACGCACACATAAGCGGCCATTACAGATCACGTGACGACAACGTGCCTGTTTAGATGGTGTCTGGCTTCCATGCTGGCCCGTGCTCGATATCCTTTTAAATACACACTGTAAATAGCTGCGCTACTGGGCTTTCACGTAATAATATGCATACAATCATAGGTTTTCAGTAACCCGGTGAACATACGGTACCACTTATACACATAAGAAACGTGGCAGGCAGCTTTGGGGTCACTCTTGTCTTTTCAGCCCCTTTTAAGCTAGCGCGGCTCTTCCTTTGCACCTCAGGTCATCATAAAAGAGGCCTGCCAAGCCGTATGCCAAATGCAATTTAGGAGTTGTGTAGGAAACTTCTCTGGCGTGCGTCAAGTATTACATGCACGAGAAGAAAAGGAGTTACCTAGGGGCCCGATTTTTATTAGTCATACCATGAGAAGCCAACAAACACTGACACCACGGACAACATAGGGGAAATTACTTGTGCTTAATAAATGAAGTAAAGAAACGATACAATAATGGACATTAAAGTGGACGAAAAAACAACTTTCCGCAGGTGGGAACGGAACCCAATCAATGATCACGTTCTCGTGACGCCTGCGGCGAAAAGGACGTTCCACGTCCGCCGCCAAAGTCTGTGACTGGTGGCACTCGCTAACACTCCCAGGGTTCTACTAGGACACATAAATACACAAGAAAAGTGGATGGGGAAACAGCGCCGTGGTAGCTCAATTGGTAGAGCATCGCACGCGAAATGCGAAAGTTGTGGGTTCGGTTCCCACCTGCGGAAAGTTGTTTTAGAGCGCAGCTCTTTGGCGTCCGTTCCTGGGTTTCGCGTCGTCGTCGGCGTTGTCGTCGGCCTCGTAACCAGCTCCGCCCCCCTTTCATCCCCCCAGCGCTAGCAGCGACCGACTGATACCGCTGGATGCCGCTGACGCCGCTAGAGAGTCAAGATAACGTGACTGCATAGAACACCGTCGCCGCCATGCAGAAAGAGGAGGAAAGGGTCCCCCCCCCCCCTGTTCTTGTGTGGCGGATAGGGTGCTCTTCAGTTGCCGACGCGCCGGTTATTTCACGTAGGCCCCAGCACGTCGACGAATACGTGACCACCTTCCCACGGCTAGACCTGGTTCTTAGCGCTGCGGAAGCGAGGGTATCATATTGTTTGTGTCGGCATCGGCGGCGTTGTCCCTGAAACCAACCCCGCAGCTGGGGTTGACTCACTATCGGCGTCAGCGGCATCAGTCAGTCGCTGCTATCTCTTCCCTCCTCCCTTTATCGTGTTGTCCGCTTGCTGCGCGCGCTTCTGCCCCCATCGTTTGCCGCTGGGTGTACACGCCGCCCCCCTCCCCCCTCTTCCTGCGAGTCTCCGGTTGTCAAAGCGCCGGCTCGAACTTAATTCCTTTCTTCGCTCCTCCTACAATGCAACCCCTGTGCGGTGGCAATCAGAGAGCCAGATCGGTGGCGGCGGATCTGTATATGTGCACCGCCCGAGCCGAAATTGCCGCTGCCGTTCGCCCTGTGCGGTGGCAATCAGAGAGCCAGATCGGTGGCGGCGGATCTGTATATGAGCACCGCCCGAGCCGAAATTGCCGCTGCCGTTCGCCACTGCGAAATTATCTGCCAGTTCTTTCTGAGCCATGAGCGAGACGACCGATGGAAGTCCTCCGTCTGCTGCTGCTGCTGCTGCTGCTGCTAAACGAGCTGCCAGAGCAGAGGCCCAGCGCCGTCGCCGTCAGAATCCAGAGGTGCGTGCCGCCGAAGCAGAAGCTTACCGTCGCCGCCGTCGAGATGATACATGTGTTGCTCGATTTCTTTGCCTCAATCTATCGAAAAGGTGAAACAGCTTATTTGCTGCGCTCAAATTTCGCATTAGGAAGTAACGTAATCGTTGGTAATTTTTTTCATGCCTTTTAATTTCCATTAATGTATCATCTCTTTACTTCATTATAAGCACAAGTAATTCCCCCTATGCTGTCCTTGGTGTGAGTGTTTGTTGGCTTCTCATGATAAGTCTTACATGGGCAGACAAGACGGAGCCTGAGTTATCGAGCAAGGGAACATGAACAAAAGTTAAATAAAGATATATAGGCGTACTTCTCTGCACACTGCAATGCCTGCCAGTGCAAACCACGTTTCAAGGCCATAATAATTCTGGGAGAAGCCAGGACCAGACAGCACGCGAGCTATTGGAGGTATATCTTATAAGAAAAAAATCAGCCAAGAAGCATACGCACCCAGGAAACATACAAGAAAGAAGAGGCTCGTTCCTATCTTCTCGTATGTTTCCTGTGTGCGTCTTTTTAAATTTTTTTCTTACGACAACGCAACAACCAGCTTTCGAAAAATGATGTGCCAACTGAAACATCACATTAAGAAGAACAAAGACATACCTTCAAAACTATGAACCAACTAGCCCAGCAACATGATCCACTGCAGCACCAGCTAGCCCAATAACGTGTTTTAGAAGAAAGAAAGGCCACGATTGTGCTACTCGTACCTCTATAAGCTGTTTCAAACGGCCATAGATTTTTTTGCCTAAGTAGTTGGCCCGCTAGGCTTATGAGTAGTCTTGCTGCGGCGTTCTGAGCATGCCATATTTGTCTATGTATTGCTACGTGTTGACGTAAATACATCAGTGGAACGTTACCGCCCGTGTCGTCATTTTCTGTTCTCCTCCCAGGTGTTCGACTTTATTAACAGTCAATATGGTATCCAATATGTACGTGGTTGAACATAGTTCTCAAGCATTTATCTCAAATTTACCGCTAAATGGCTGCGGCTTTTTTATTAACCGGGTAGCAGCAGTAGTGAAGCACAAGCGCATGATCTCGTAACGCGCATGTTATACTTCTCGGTGGCACGCCCTCGAAGGGCGTATTGGATTCGTGTCGAGGAAGTAATTGGGACGTGAGGTGCGCTCACATAAAATTCAAGATTACTAGACCCCTGCAATACATAAGCACTTCCCCTTTCTGCGAAATTGTCAAAACAGTGCGCGTTGCAGAAGCAATTGCCCAGTGGATCGAGAATGATGAATCGAATTAGGTGAATTTTGAAGAAAAATATTAAACTTTATTCACACTCATAATTTCAGTCGTTTCTCAAGTACACAGGAAGTGTTTATGTCGGAATTGATTTCTCGAAGAACTCTACAGTTTACCATGGCTTCGCTAACGCGAAGCGTTCTCTTATTCAATCACGTATATAGTATGTGTACTCTAAAGAAGAAACCGCTACATTGCCAGCTCCCAAGCTTTCCGCAGAAGGGTCCTTCCTGAGGCATGTTCCAGTGATGACTAGTGCACCGAGTGCAATAACTAGGAATAAAGCAAGCTGCAAGCGTCTCTGGTTTATTCTGCAACAGGAAACTCTTTTATGATAAAAGTGTCTCAGTGCTGTGTTGGCAAAACTATCCTCAACTGAGACGTCAAGTACAACGTAAAACAAATATTGTCTTCGCGAAGAATTCCGCAGTTTCCAAATGATCCTAATAAACGCGTGCAGTGCCGGGTCCACATGGCAAAGCCTGTTCAAACTAGATCTTTCCTGTGGGACATGCAGCGCGCGACTTGACTGATGCAGTGTACGCAATACAGGTAGCTGAACTGAAATATGAGAAAATAACTGTGCCCAAATCGAGAAAAAGGACTCAGTAAGAGTGACGGACACGCGCTAACCAAAACTCGATCGTTCGCGCACTGAGGTTCCTTAAAAAACTCAACCTCACTTCTGACTTCCGTATCCCTTACTAGGTCCCTGTGTTTAACTTTGCTCACTACATTTCTTACTTCACAGTATGAACCAACTCACCCAACAGCAAGTTTTACTGAAATATGAATTTCAGAAATACATGGCGATTCTCTAACGCCGAGGTTCCACGACATGAGACACGATATCAAGGATGCCCATGTAACAAGATTCTGCCCTGCAATGATAGGATGGCATAAACCTTCATTGAGCGCCTCAAAGCGTTGTGGCAGAGTTTCTACTTTCTTTCCAATATCTGCGTGTCATCAGAATAGCAACGAAAATTTCGTTCGAGCACGCAATTGGTGTCGTATCTCAAATCATTCCTTGTTTAGTAATTTTAGCACAAACGCTTTCCTTGCGTAGTGCGAAGAAATTTTTGAAGCGTACCTACTCGCGCGGAGCGGATTGTATAGCAATTAACTATTTTGTAAGCGTCCGATATCCCATCTATGTGGGCCGCACTAGTAACTACTTAGTGTAGTTCAGAAATGAAAGGCACCGCATATCAGATTCTTTCATGACGACAAGCGTATAAATGAACTCATGGCAAAGCTGGTATTGTTTACGAATAATTGTAGTAGGCTACTGTCGCAATATATGACCGCTGCTGTACACAGGGAATCATCTCTTAAAAGTAATTTTCAAAAAGGAAATCTAAGGAATTAGCACCACTAAAACCTCACCACTGCTATCGTTAGAATTTGCCTCTACTCTGGATTAAGGTAAATAAATGGAAGTATGTGTGCATAACAAAAATGAGACATTACCGCTATCAGCTGAGTGATGCACTCCCATGTTAATGCAGAGCAATCCTGCTGGAAATAAGGTTCTTGACAAATGTTTTCTGTCTTTAAAAGTAATGTTCTATTATCTTGGATATTGTCGAGTATTTCTAGCGCATGCTTCATTTCTACGTAAACTAAACTTTTACTTTTATTTATTTTTAGGGGCTTCAAGACAACCATTTACATTCCAGACAGACCAATAATATTCAGCATTAATGTCACTTATGAGCAGGGTAAGATCTTATGATATGATTTCAATTGTGCAATTTTTGCAAGCACTGCAACGACTTAGCATCGTACATGAGTATATTGTTGGAGAAAACTGTTTTGTTTCAGTAAAATAAACGGCTTTTACAAGCAAGTATTTACTAAGAAGGCAAAGTTCAGACTTCTTGTAAGTCAACTAAAACAAGAAAAATCCTTTGACGATTCTTAATGTCATTTGTGATATTTGAAACTCCCGTGTTCAGCAGTATATTACATTCGAATAATAGAGCAATTTCACTTTGGTAACGCAATTTTAATCCTGATATAGTGATGTAGCTTTGTTTATGCTGTTTATAGATATACTTAGGAGACTATTTCTCCCATAAAATTTCAGATTTCTACCCGTTCCGTTTAATTCTATGACACGCTGTGCAGTAAATTTTGCTCCAATCTGGTAGGCGCACAGAAGTAATGCCGACGTAGCTAATGAAACAGGTTTATGGTATTGGATATGGTTAACATCGGAGTGGTAGCGTTCTTCTCATTGTAAGCAAGTCTCAAACTTTTCTGTTCGCAACAACTGCTGCCGAAAAAGCTCTTTCCCAGTGAAGGCTATAAAAAAAAGGTGCGGTGGGGGCACAAACCTTCAGAATGGAGACGTGAAAAAAGCCGCTGTTTTCCACACAGGGGAACATGAACGCGAGTATGTGCGCATGAGCGCAAGTTACCTAGTATGCATAGCGGTGGTGACGCGCAGGAAATGTTTCATATCTTGCAATGATCCAACGAAGAGAGACTACCACGAGCGTCTTATTAGATTAGTGCCGCTAGGCCAGTCACTGTGGAAGCGTAGTTTACGCGAAGGATAATACTATGTCACAAGTTGGAGCGTGCAACATGGTGATGAACACCACCTGTCATGACGAGACACAACTTATGCAATGGCGACGCAAAAGAACGTTACACCCCTCCTCCCAGTTGCTACGCAGTCTAAAATTCTGATGAAAAGTACCGAAGTGTTCGAGTGGGGCGTTCGGTAAGACCGACAGCATGCTTCCTATGGCGCCGACAATGCGGTCAGCAGTAAAGAAACATACGCCATCCTCTAAAAACACTTGGTGACCTGCGCAACACAACTGGACGTCAAAACGGACAGCCGCAACAGCGCATAATACCTTTGTGCAGATACGAGTATGTTAAAGGTAACCATGATGTGACAAATCAGGCGCCTTCTCGTGACCTCACTAGTGCCTAGGAATGGGTTAGCAGCCAAAACTGAAGCTGTCTGACCCTGTCCTTTGTAGGAGCTACGTGCGCGCATCCAGCGTTCGGTATGTCGTGGAGTGTGGAGCGTCTATTTCAAAGTGAGGTGGAACGAATAACAAAAGTTGTAACCCACGAGAACGAACAATGCGACTGCTAAGAGCTTCATTTCAGACGGTTAAAATGCATTGGGAGCCGTCACTGGAATATAGAAGATCCACAAATACACACAGGATAGGGTCGTGTCTTAAGCCGATATGTTGTCTAATTGAGCTTCTACGGCGTCGCGGAAAAACCCAAGAGGGGGATGGAAGTCGCAAGTGTGCTGCCACATGCATGATCATATGTACTAGAATCACAAGTTACCGATGCAATGGCACATGAGAAGGGTACTCATTGGTTCCTTCAGTGATCAGAGTGAACACAGGGAGTAATGATCAGTGATGCGGCCGATAAGTAAGGGTTTACGAAGCTTAAAAACAGTCAAAGTTCTGACACTCCCTGATCAACTAATCACAGTCGGGTCTGCATTCACTTTGCATACCCTATGTTAAGGACAGTCTTCCCGCATTCCCAAATTTACCGTCTGACTTCTATCGAGGCACTGCCAGTGGCATTTGCACCGTAAAAGCTATATTCATTACTGGTGTTTCATGGTAGAACAGGCACAACACTTAATAAACTCAGTCATTTTTTACGGCGTAAGCCGCTATGCACTGCGCGTAAACTGTTATGCTGGTATCGACCACTACCTCCACCGCGGGTGAAAAAGAAAGCGTTTTCCCGCTCGGATCGAACCAGACCCTGCTGTGTCGGAGTCAGTTGCTCAGCCAAGCCAGCGCTTTCAAGCATGCAAGGGAAAAAGGCCCTAAAAGGGTTTGCTAGCACGTGAAGAGGCACGCGATGCGTGTACATTTGGCATTGCAGATGCATAATATTACACAAGATAGTAGCAGATGAACAGGCAGAAGCACAGTGGTACGACAGGTAAAGAAGGTTTGAGGAAGAAAAGGAAGTTTACGGAGATGTAATAAGAATGCAAGAAAAAATGTGCATTGTGCACGTGAATAAATCACGCTAGCTAGGTGACTATGTCCCCGCCACGGTTTAACAGGAATGCAAATAAATCATCGTCATCATCATTAGCGTCGTAGCATGGCACTTGTGAAATCAGGTAGGTTAGCGGGCTATGTCACGGCTGCGTATCAAAGGGGTGTAAATAAATCATTATCACTATTAGCATCGTATCATGCCACTTGTATTGGGATGTGAAATGCGCGCTGCGTATCGTCTATACGTGCGCCCTTTGCATTGCAGTTCCGTTATTGCACCAGGTGTCACGCCATGTAGGAGTTGAATAGGTAGCAGTAAAAAGTAGCTAGAGAAGTCTTGAGGAAGAAGCAGAAGATTACGAATATGTATGAATATTTATGTAATAAAATTGTGTATTGAGCACTTGCATAATTCAAGCAGACTAGGTGACCGCTTCTCACCGTCCCATTTCAAAGAGAATGCCATTAAATCATCATCATCATCATCATTGACATCGTATCGCACCATTTGACAGGCGATGTGACATGAGCACCGCGTAGCGCTGATACGTACAAACTTTGAATTGCAGTTCCTCTATATTACATCAGGTGTCCCGATATGCAGCAGTTGCATATAGCAGTTGCATCCTGCATGTGGCTCTGCCTGGTGAACTCAAGCAGGTTAAGTGAATATTTGTCACCATTCCGCTTCGAAGGAGATGTTATACACCACCATCATCGTCATCAACAGCAACGTAACGGGCCACGGATCAAGGGATGTGACATATGCGCCACGTTGTCCGAATACCTTTGTTCACTCTTCGATACACATTATGGCGCCTCCTCACAAGGTACGAACCACAGCTGCAGAAGCGAATAGTAGAGCTAGGCGCGCGGCTTCAACCAGGCCCCATCGGGTTCAGCAGGCCACTCAGTAGAGAGCAGCAGAAACAGCAGCTTGCCGTAGACGCTGGTCGGACACTTGAGATTGTTCTCATGAAAACAACACAAAGAGACTTGGCCGCGAAGAGCCCGCAATGCGTGCTATTAAAAATAGAGCTCCCTTTGGACAACCTCCTTCAGCTTACGCCGTGACTGTGCTGCGTGTGCCGCGCTGGCCTGTGACTTTTTTTATTCTGTGTATGCAATTGATGACACCACCTTTTGCTTTCTCTTTAGTGAAGGAGAGCCACCTCGACCCGCTGATCACTGCAGGTGAATCACCCGTCGGTGTGGAGCTTATTGTTTCATCGCCTGTGTTATTTTCTAGGATAACTGATGGAGAGGATAGTGCTGAATCGTCTAGAGTGGTACCTGGTCTAATATACTATATTCCCTTACGCAATGGGTGCCATTGTACGTTACTTTTTAGATGAGGACTTGCGTCCTTTGTTTATATGTGCTCGGTGCCCGTTATATTCTTCGGCTCATCCCTGCTACAAGGTTACTGCTCGGAACACGGCGCTCCTCTAGCTAATGGAATTCTCGAATGTTTTCGCTTATTTTGTAGAGACGTAATCTTTGGCGGAATGCACTAAGGGAAGCTACAAACAAATTTTGTGGCAAGAAAATTTTTACGAGAACAACGTATTTGCTAGACTAAAACACTTCATAAGATCAGAAAGCTAGAGATGCCTGCGGCTGCTAAGGCGAGTGCTGTAGTCGGGAAACCGAAAAATAACGTGCATATATGATAGCACAGGCGCGAACTTCAGCACTTCTTCCCGCAGTAAGCATAAGTTGATTTACAATATAGAAACGTTCCTCCTGTTTCCCACATAACTAGAAATTTTTATTACAGAGGGACAGCATTCTTACGAACATAATTATGTATATCTGTGCCGCTCGAGCCGACGCGAGTTAAGCATGGGAACGCGTTGTTGCGGCTGATTGGCCAGATCCTACTACAGATAGCTGAGGATGGCGCGCGCTTTCATCTTTGTGGCACGGTATGAGTTGTCATCTCAAAGTGCATTGAGAAGTTTTAGCGCAGAATTTATGGTACATGCGCCACTGGGGAAGGCAGTAACATTACTGAGGTACTGCGAACTTCTTCCTGACGTCTCATTCGCTCTGTTTCTCTACAGACGCAGCAGTGGGACTTCCCACAATCACGATGAAGCTCTATTGGATGGTAGCAGATAGAAGTGTTGTGTCCGTCTCTGACAGCTGTAAATTCGGTAACTAATGTATCCACAAAATTTCCCACAACATGAAGAAAGTCGCTACTAGGTTTGGTGTGCCAGTTGTTTTCTCGGCGTCACGCAAGTCGACTAAACAGTGTCCGCGCATAATCCGCGTTGAAAAAAAAAGAGGATGCCAAAAATACCACACTAGACCATACGTGAAAAGTGCGACGGGTGTTATATACCAGATAGCGTGAAATGTTTGAAATCCTACCTTGGACAAACGGGGAGATGTGTCAATGAGCGGGCCCGCGAACATGAATTGTCCATAAATAACAAAGATAATGCGCATTCATTTGCGCATTACATGGTTTGCTTGGCAGGCAGATGCCAACCACTACTGCGTGTGGTTAATATACTTGGCAGGAGTGCTGATACGTTAGCAAAATAACTTTTGGAGGCATATCCCTCAGAAGAGAGATGCACGAGTTGCATTAGTGATACCTCGGATTTTCTGTTTTACAGCGAGATGCAACTGTTCAAAACGTCACCCTAATGGCTCTAGACAACAATGATGCACGCATGCGCGTTTGCTCATTCTTACTGATCTGATGTAAGAATAAAATAAGTTGAATTTCAGCGCTCAACCGGTCCTTTCTTACTTGCCCTCCTAAGTCTATATTTCCCTTTCGGCGCAATAATGTATTCATTAGATCTCAATGAACCCGCCCAGCAACAACTTTTCTCAACTGCACCTCATAAAGGGAGCGATTATTCACCAAAGTGCGTGTTTCAATTGACCGTATGAGTACTTTAGCTTTAATTGATACCGGGGCTGCAGTTTCTGTTATGACCCTGTTTTTCTAAACATTGTCTTGGACAAAAAGTTATGCTTTCTTGGGAGCAGAACGCTACCCTCTGCGGAGTTGGCGGGAAAATATTATGCACACTTGGTGTTCGTTTCGTTCCGGTTTTAATGTGGGACGAGGCATTTCGGGTTGAATTTACTGTGATTGCACGCGCAACGCATGGCATTTTTTTAGGAATACATTGCTTACGTGCGTGGGGGGGGGGGGGGGAGGGACTTTCGATTGTGGCAATGGCGCGATTTCTCTTCGCGTCGACGCGCAAACTTCAATGGCAGATAAGAAAAGCGAATCCGCGGATCGTCGCTCCTTGCCGGAAGATGTGTGTTTACCCACTCAGACTGCAATGTTAGCCGAACCCGATTTTAACAAAGCGCTCTCAAAAAAATGTGATAGTAACTTGCTCCCTCGTTGTCACCAGTGATTGTTCTACTCGTTTGGGGACAGTGAAAGTCTCAACCGAATTCATAACTTTGCGGCTAGAACTTGAACGGCAAGCCTGTGCGAACAAGCTAGTGTCAGCGTCGAAAGGGTTGAAATGTCAGTAGCCGCAAAGAAATCCAATACTGATTGCAGCCATAATAATTCTGCTGACTTTAAGCGCATAAAACAGAAGTCGCTTTCTTCTAGAAAGCAGTGTCTGCTTTGAAGAACGCTCGCTTGCTACACTACAGTGTTTCGTTTTGCTCAAGGCCAAAGAGCGTCCCATACCCCATCCGCGTCACATATGCAACACCACATACATACAGCGCAAGCGGCGCCTAATCGTCAGAAGCCTTATGGCATTTCACTTTCATGGAGAAAAGTCATCGCCGAGCAGGTCAAAGAAACGGTAAGGAAGGAATCGATCCAAGAATCTTGTAACCCCTATGCTCCTCATGTGATCCTAGTCAAGAAAAAGGACAACTCATGGAGATTCTGTGTGGACTATCACCGCCTAAATGCTCTAGCAAAGAAATATGTGTACCTCCTGCCACGAATAGGCGCCGCGGTCAACCGCCTCTAGTCCGCGTCGTACTTATGTCGATTTACGGTCAGGTTAGTGGCATAATCTAGTCCACCCCTCAGTCAAGGACAAAAAAGCCTTTGTAACGCGTGATGGTCTCTGATTTTAACGTGCCATTTGGCTGATGCAACATTCCAGCGACATTCGGGCGATTTATGGATGCAGTGATCCACAGACTCAAATGGCAAATTTGCACATCCTGTTCAGGCTACATCATCATGTCCGGCCCGACATTTCATAAGCACAATCAGCGCCTGTCTGTGGTTCTTCACTGTATCCTGCAAACTGTACTTAAATTCCAAAAAATATAATTTCAGTGAGCGACAAACCCTAGTGCTAGGCTTTCTGGTCGACAAAAACGGCATACGACCAGGCCCTGAAAAGATAGCAGTGGCAAGCGACTTTCAAAAACCACAGATGGTGAAAGACCTGCGAAGTTTTTTGGGTCTTGGCTCATATTTCCGGTTGTTTATCCACGATTTCGCACAGCCGGCCTCTTCCGCCATGTCTTTTCTTCTCGACGACTGCCCATCACGTGGACTGCTGAGTGCGGTTCTGCGTTTCAAGAGTTGAAAATTTTCTTGACTCCTGGACTCGTTCTGCGGCATTTTTATCCGGAGGCTTCAACTGAGCTGCATACTGACGCCAGCGTTGTGACTGTCGGTGATGTGTTTGTTCAGATCTGCGGTGGTCACCAGCGTGTCATTGCCTATGCTAGTCGGGCACACACAGCAGCTGAGATAAACTACATCGTTACTGAACTCGATTACCTAGCAGTCCTCATCGCCATTGAAAAGTTTCGTCTGCATCTACACGGCCGCGAACTGACGATAGTGACTGGTCATCTCTGACTCTCTTGGTACCTCGGGCTGCGCGACTCGTCTGGCCGGCTAGCCGCCTTCAAGGTTACAGCTTTTCCGTCAAAAATAAGCCGGATTATGTCACAGGAGTGCTGATTGCCTATCTGGTCTCCCATCGCCGCACGCTAAGGCTGACGATTATGACTTCGATGACTATCTAGTTTCCATCTCTTCCGGGTTTCCAGGCCTGAGTGCCTTCGAGAGCGAGCAACGTTGCGACCCTACGCTTAAATCCCTTTCGGGTAGATGCACGTGGGTCAAGTGGAACACCGTTTACTTTTCATATTGGTTTGCTGTACAAACAATTACTCGGCTTATGGTCCTCAATTGCTTCTAATTGTGCCCGAAGACCTGCGCCTTTCTGTCCTTCATTTCATCCATGATGGTATCACGTCTGAGCACCTGGGCTTCGCACGCATACTACACCAACTTCATCAGAGAAGTTACTGGCCCAAGCTCAGAAAAAGAACGAAATGGTTAGTCGCCAGCTGTACTGTTTGCCAGCTCCACAAGCAAACGGGGAAGGATCCAACGGGCTATTTTAAACCAGGTAGCAACCAAGACCACCGATAGAACCCTTTGAAAAAGTCGGCACCGACTTGCTCGGCCCGCTTCGAAAGACGTCACCTGGCTACCACTGGATTATAGTATGCGTCGATTGCCCTCCTCATTACACCGAAATGGTGGCACTTCCATCTGCCACTGCAGGGAATGTTTCTACCTTTTTGTTGCATAACGTCACAGCGCGCCAAGGGTTGTCATCAGTGACCGTGGACGGCAATTAACCGCCGACACCATTAATGAAATTTAATGGCTTTGTGGTTCTGCATATTTTCATGCCACTACTTGCCACCTGCAAACTAATGGCATCCTCGAGCGGACTAATCAAACACTTAACAATCATTGTATGTCGCCGATGGCTGGAAAAATTGGGACGCCGTCTTACGTTTTGTAGCGTACGGGAGTTGAACCCACTTGGAGATATCGGCGAATGGGCCATATCTCCATGTTGGATTCTGATTGACATTGCGAAGGTTGAGAGTCGAACCCATGAACTTTGGGTGGACTCGAACCCACGACCCAACATGGATATAGGTGCGAACCGGCTTCTCCAAGTTGGATTCCAGTTGACATCGTAAGAGTCGGTAGTGGTACCCACTACCATGGCTGTTAATAAAGGGGAAGTAAATTAAGACCCATGTGATAAGCATAGTTTATCAAGGCATTCGAACCCACAAGTTTTCGCGGGAGTCCAACATACTTGGAAAACGGGGGAACAGGCCATATCTCCAAGCTGGATTATAATTCACATTGTGGTGTTTCAGAGCCTAAGAAACCACATTTGGTGTTAAGGTGAAGTTAAAGATACAGTTATAAAGATAAAGCTAATTAGGGTCCTCGAACCCACGACCTTTGCTGGGAGACTTCGAATTCTACCACGTCAAGGAAAATTGCGACAGAGCATTGACCGATGAGTTCCCAAGGTTGAAAAAATATTGTCTTCACGCCGACCACCACCAAGACAATTAATGAACTCGCAAGTGAAGCACCCATCGTAGTGGCATGCGTCAACATGCGATCTCTGCCAAAACCTCCACAAGACATTACGTATAACATCAAACCTAATGAAAGCAGACATTTTGTGCTTGACAGAAACGAGGATGTCACCAGTAGATTCAAAAGAGTTGTCTGCGTATCGCTACGTGTGTAGCGTAGAACGACATGACAACACTCCTTCAGGTATAGCCACCTACGTTAAAGACACAGTACATGCAACAGTTGTGCATCTGAATGGTTAGTTGAACCTGCGCGACATAGACGCATCGGCTGGTGTCATTGCCTTCTGCGCTTGTTTGGCACCTAATTTGTTAGAAAAAGCAGCAGGCAACTTAGTCTTCCGAAACATGCTGCGTGATGTGTGCCACTACCCAAAGAGTATAGTCGGTGATCTAAAAAAAAAAAACACCCAGACAAATGCAGCACTTCTCAAGCGCATGAAAACAGGTTAGGTCTGGAGTACGCCATGCCGAAACAAGTCGCATCAACAATTTCAAGAGCCCCCATGGATTTCGCTTCTAAATGAAATTTCTATAAAACATATAAGGTAAATCGGATGCTACTTCACTGACCGCAAGGCCGTTGTGATGTCCACGGGTCCTGAACAACCAGCTCGTTGAGAAAGTGATGGAGTGTGGTCAGAAGATTTGCATTCATCTTATGATGAAATATGAGGTCTACGCGATAAGCACTATGTTAAAAGAAAAAAAAAACTTCAGTGAACCCGCGTACCGGTTCGATGCTGTTCGTAGACTTGCCACCTTCTTTCTATCATCGCACAAACGACGGAGAACAGGTGGCAGTTCCTAGGTGAAAGAAAAATAGAACACGTAAAAATAGAACCTAGTTAAGAGAAAACAAGCAATATGAATTATCAACGCATTCGAGTGAGGGTCTCAAAGTAATTCAACGAAGGTCTTGGGAGTGCGCAGACTTTTGCCTTCATCCTCTTAAGTATACAATCAAAATTCTTAAGAGCGAGATATATGAGTTGGTTCCACTCTTCAAAGCACTACAAGAAAACAAAAATTAAAACCATGATTACAAAATATTTACCCTGCGAGATGCTACCTATGCATTGTATTTTTTAAATTTTATTGAAGACCCCTATACACCATTCATTATTTGTCGGCGACAAATCGCAGCTACAAAAGGCCACAAAAGCTCTGCTGCGATATCTGAAGGCTACTGGACTGAGTCAGCGTCTGTGATCCGGACTGAGTGACCGAACGATATCCCCAGTGGACTTTCTCTTCTTCTTTTAATCTTTCCGTCCCCTTTTCCCTTTCCCCACTGTAGGGTAGCCAACCGGGCTCAGTCCTGGTTAACCTCCGTACCTTTCCTTTATCATTTGCTCTCTCTCTTGTCGGCGAAAGATAAATGTTGCTGTATTTTGATCGGAGGAAATGTCGCTTTATGTAGGTGAAGAAACATTGGCGAACCAAACCGGGGCATTGTCTCGGTACCGAATAATCCATTACGATGAGAACACCATGATACTGGCTAATAAAGCCCCAGGCGTGTGGGGTGAGTGAATTTTGTGTACTAATATACCTATCATAAAAACAAAAATTTCACCTTGGTAGCAGGCCCTTTTTTCGGCAGTAGCATGCTGTGGGTATCGCTAAAATATTGTCAGCTTTAGAATTTTCCTCATTTTTACACATCCTAAAATTTTGTTGTCAGTAAACCTGATGTTCTTCATAATAGATTATATATCACTTGAGTATTATTTAGTGTTCTATATTGGAATTTCCAATTTCTACATTCCTTATTTATTTATTTATGTATTTATTTATTTATTTAGTTACTTATTTGCGTATAGTGCTGCCCTAATTTAAGCTTAAAGTAGGACTAAGAAACGTTACGCAATATAAGTAGAAGATAACGTATAAAATAAAAAACTATAAGACCAAGAGTCATTAAAAAAGAAACTCATAAAAAAGAATAATAGAGATTAATCAATATATATGTTAGCAAGGTGTTCGCCAGTAGCAACTGAGAACTCTGAGTCGTAAGGAACGAGGGTTACGTCCCAGAGAATCCCAAGCATCATTTTAATACCTATTTTCAAAGCATCACCTCAAGTTCCAATCCATGCACCCCTACAATCGTTCAGTTTCATGATTCAGGAGTACATTTCGTTTCTTCTACCGAGGTATATTTAATGTTGCTGAACTTAAAAAAAAACAAATGGGCCAGACAACATTCCGAACATTTTTCTACGACGTTATGTTGAATCAGTTGCAAAGTTCTCATGTGTGATGTTTCAAGCATAATTATGAACTAGAAATTGCCAGATGGCTGGAAGACTGCCCGAATCGTTCCTGTACCTAGAAAGGGTATCGTTTGCTGTTAACTATCGCCAAATTTACCTAATTTCATCATACTATAAATAAATGAACTCGTCATAGCTAAATACATAAATGTATTTTTGGATTGACTCTCAACTGTATCCAAATTTCCGTATTGTTTTCATAAATGGTATACAGCAGTAACCCAATTAATAACAGTCCTTCATTCGCTCGCACTCACCCTAGACAGCAATGTCCATATTGATCTCATATCCTTAGATTTTAGCAAAGTTTTTGATAAAGTGCTCCATTATAAAATAATTTTAAAGCTAAGAACTACTGGCCTTTCTGAGATATTAGTATCGGGACTCCATACTATTTAACTTACCGAAAGCAGTATGTTTCACTTGATGGAAAAGGGTCGGGTGCTCTCGCCGTCACTTCTGCTGTACCGCAAGAAGGTATACGAGGCCATTTATTATTTCTTGTTTATAGTAAGGACATTGTGGACACAGTTCTTCCTGGTGCTTGACTAAAAAGCTAGATATCTCTTACGCTTCATTTAAGCCGAGGTATTCGTTATTACGTTCACTATTTTCGACTTCTGTTACCGAATACAACAGATTCTCAAACACGCACCTGTAAGCGCGACTTTGTACTTGAGTAGGACCATTACCTGACCCATTAAACCCGAGAAGCGGTTTTACGAGGAGCGCTGTCGGATAGAGAGCAGCTTTTGATCTCCTGTTCGAATATGGTTTCGCCAAAAAGAGCTGCAACTTTAGATCAGGGAGCGCTCCAAATATTCCACTGCAATTCAGAATTAGGCTTTCGAGAGAAAAAATGTAAATATAAATATCACCCATCTTTCTTTTTCAGGTAGTCACTTTGAGTGAATGCGCTACAGGCGGGACGATGACACATTTGCTTTGGTTGTTGATCTGGCTGCGCATTCAATAACTTATCGCGTGGTTTTGGTGCTATGCGGAAAGGCCCGAATTTCTCACGTTCGTGATCTCTGCGAGCTCTGACAAGGCCCAGAACTGAATCTGCTAAAAGTATCAAAACCTAAATTTCATCCCTCAGCACGTTTTCAATTTCATTGCATTATAAAGATTCACACTCTCGTTATCATCACTTACCGAACGCGTTACCTCAATGATGTACGAAACAAAAAAATGAACCACTTCAATAAAGCATCTGGACCTACCTTCATTTGTTTCTTCTTACAACTAGTGCGTTAGCTGCGTATATTTTAGCCTATTCGAAAGGAAGGAATAGGTTGGCGTAGGAATGAGTCACATCTTCATTGCTCAAAGCTGAGGCTGGATAGATAGCTTGAAAGAGAAGACACGTCCATGAAGCACCCCAGAAAGACTCGGCAGGCTACTGACGTGGAGTGTGTAGATAGTTGAGGGTGGGAAAGTTACGGTATTAAGATATTGCGATATCACGCCGATAACAATAGAGCTTCAGAATGCTGTTTGTCGCCTTACATACGCTATGTGCGAGAACCTATACGGGACGTTACGGTGTGCATACCTTCAAAACATTTAGTTCGACATACGGGAACGCAAATGTAAGGAAGACGTTGGGAGACGTTGGCCTCGTGCCAAATGTATCCAAGTAAAAGCTATTCAATAGCAACCAACCTGTTCTTGCTATGCGGACGCGTCTCGTTAGGCCTACGAATGCCAGAATCGTCGAACGGTCTCAGTTATTCGCCATGCTATGCGCTTTTAAGTAACGTTTCACGTGAGTTTAGAGAAAGCGAAAGCTTACTTCAGTAGTTACTGGCGATCAACACTATTGAGAGCATGACCATCACTACCATTCACACCGAAGCTGGGGCCATGGGTGCCGCCGTGTTGGGCAACGCTATTTGTTAGCCTCAATAAGCATTACGAACGATAAATTCGTAAAATAACGCACGGTATCATAGCTCCCGTAAATCGCCGAAACCCGATAAGATTCGGAGCATGCGCAGTGAGCAACACGCTATTTCTCTACGAGCGTCTAACTGTCTAAAACACGGTGCTACCACGTAACATTGCCGAGTATTATGCGTTTACAAGGAAGAAGCGGCGTGCGAAAGACGCGTGCATGGTATATATATACTTTATCTTTGCGTTTATTTATCTGCTGCTTACGCGCGCTCACCATTTTTTTTTGGCATTGGCGGCCGTTGTTCAAGCTCAGGCAAACGAGTGATTCGGGGAATCCTGCATAGCCCCCCCGTCTATGTGCTTTCGCAGAACTCATGTAGCAGCTAATTCCGGAGATGATACGATGACATTGAATTTGTCACAGTCTACAAACACGTCTTACCTAATAAGAGAGTTCTGCTCGAACGGACACTTAAACCGTCCCTCTCAATAAAAGACTGAAATTCAAAAGAATCTGAATGGCGGCCAGATAAACACGTTATTTCTAAACAAGTTCAATGCGTAACCCGTAGACCTGTGAAAACTGATAGGGTCTAAGACATCCATAACATCTTTGAGATCTCTCGCCACTTCATTTTGGGGAATGGCTCAGAGCAAGTCTTCATCTTCAGTGGAAAAAGCACAAATAAACTTTAATTTGTTTTCAAGTTCTGAAAAAGTTATATTACTTCATGAGAATGTCAGACAACAAAGAAATCAACCACCGCCAGTGCTTGCGGATAGCGCTGTAGATCTATTGGTAATTACTGAACACTGCACTTTTTGGTACTTAGTGAACAAAGTAGTATATGGGGCTGCGAATCAATTCTTATGATTTGTGTAATGTGAGATCATTACTTGCCGCTGAGTGTGTCGCTTTGTTTAGTGCTGATTTATGTGTGATCCCAAGCAATTGGCTTTCCGAGTGCAATGTTGCTGCTTATGAAATTGCGAGGACGCAAGACGACAAACCGGACATATTGCGATCTTTCAGCCGAGTCTATCTGCGAAGTTTTTATTCATGCAGGGTTTAATGCGCGGAGTGAAAATTGTTATTTCTCGATGGCACAACTTTTCATTGTGACAAGGTTACTTTTCCAAGCGACATCATGGTGTTGGCACTTTTTTCTTCCTCGGATATGTAGCTTCGACTTCCAGCTCTTGGGGCACATCGCAGTATTGCGACAGGTACCTAAAGCACGCTGCGTTTTTTCGCTACCTTCATGGTCTGCCTTAGCTACTGCGACGGTGGTTCTGCGGCAACATGAAAGGCAAATCGAGTAGTGAGCTTGGCCACCTGTCAGAGACGGACAGGCTCAAGGATATTCACCACTGTCGCCTGTTGCAATAGTGGCCCAATGCAGCAGTGGTGCAGTGGTTCGCGCGACCGGCTATGGATTAGTAGCAAAACGGCTGGGGCAGTGCATCGAATCTTCACCACGGCCGCATTTTTTATTGTTGAACTGAAGATGGCGTAATTTGTGTGTCCTGTTCGGCCACGGCTTTCTGATGTTGGCGGGGCCACAAAATTAACCATGCAATGCTTTCACACTTAGAGTAACGTTTTGTTTACTAATCTTGCCCGTTCAAAAATTATCAAGGCAACCGTCGGCCCTTCACTGGTAAGGTGAACTCGTGGCTTCAGTCTAAAACCTAAAGGCCCATCTTCGACTGTATGTCCAACGACAAACGTGTTGCCGGGATGACTTCCTGGAAATCGGCGTCCCAGCCATGCACTTAACATTTTCCCTCGTGCTGTGCACAGAATGCAGCTCCTCAATAAGCGAGACCTTCAGCTGTCGATAATGACTCTCACGTGATACTCTTTCAAGGACTCTAACATGCACAGTAGCAAATTACATTGTTGATTCGCTGGCGCATATTTCTAATAAATGCTTCTTCAAGTTTGGAAGCGCGTGGCTGCGGCATAACCTAAGAGTACCCAAATAAAGACAGAGCCATTTGCGTACTTTACTATCCACACCTTTAAGACACAATAAACTGCAGATATGTAATAATATACACTTAATGAAATAGTTCAAGTAAAAACAATGTTACATCAATTACTAACACATCTAGGGCAAAGTAATGTTATGGCACACACCTAGTGGGAACATGTGCTGCTGTCCGCACAACACTTCACCATTTCATGATGGCATACGAGGCGGTAATGTAAGCGACGACGATCGCATGTTGGCATTGACGGTACTTATTTTTAAGAGATAGGTTAAAGTGATGTCCTGTCTAGGAAGCTTGGACCTGCATCACGACCCCTTGTACTCTGCCGAAGATCTTATGAGTAGCTTAACTGGTCTGGTTGTGTCTTGGTTGACGGGGCCTTCAGCCCGTCGCTTCGCCTTTTTAAACTCCGAGCGCGATAGTTACCCACTCAGTCACCTCCACTGGAATTTTGCATTTCATAGCGACTGGCTCTTACGAGCTGCTTAGATTCCCGCAGTTGGTTCCTTTCTATTTTCAGCGCACCTTGAGCCAAGTGTTCTTGTGCTCCCTTCAACTTCATTCACATTTTGCCCACTACGGTATTAAATTATGGGATTTTACGTGCCGAAACTACTTTCTTATTATGAGGCACGTCGTAGTGGAGAAGAAGAAGAAGAAGAACAAAACTTTATTCGTTGAAAGAACTTCGTTGCCCCAAAAACGGGGTAACGCCGTGTGGTCGGGCCCCTATTCCAAGGCACCGCTGGCCCTCGCCATCCTTTCTGCCCTGCGGACGAGCCTGAGCTGATCCCCAAGGGCGGAGCTGGATAGCAATGCCTCCCACCTCGCTCTCGTGTTATTATCTTCTTGTTCTTCTGTGTGAGCTGTGCACTCCCATGTGATGTGGTAGAGCGTTGGTGTGCTCCCACACCACGGGCATATGTCCTTGTATGCTGTTGGGTAGTATATGTGCAATTTATGTAGGTTTATGTATGTGTCTGTTTGGAGTCTGCGTAACGTCGCTGAGTCCATGGCTGAAAGGTTCCTATGCGGGGCTGGGTAGAGCCTTCTGATTTCCCTGTAGTGCTGCAAGATCGCTTGGGAACTTGGATCGATGGGTGTCGGGTCCTCCACCATGTTGCCATGGGCAGCTCGGCAATTAGTAAAACCTCGAGCCACCTCATCTGCATGGAGGTTCCCAGTAACACCCTCGTGTCCCGGGGCCCATGTTATCGTTTGGGTATACCTGACGTCAAGGTCTCTGTTGATTTCGGTAAGTATCCGGCATGCCCTCGCGCTGATCTGTCCCCTCTGATAGTTTCTACATGCGGCCTGAGAATCTGTGACTATTGTTAGTGGAGCATTGCGCTCTATGCCTTCTCGTATAGCTAAGGCGATGGCTATCTCTGCGGCTTCTAAAATGGTTGCTCGGGAAACCGAAGCACAGGCCGTGATTTTCCCTTTACGGTTTACGACAACTGCCACCATGTTCTTTGCGTTGGCCCGATATGGTGAAGCATCCGTGAATCGTGCAGTGTCCGAGTATTTTGTCGTTTTGTCTATGTATTCTGCTCGAGCTTTTCTCCTTCTTGCGTGTAATGTCGGATCCATGTTTTGTGGTATTGGTGATACCCCATACAAATCTCTAATATGGCAGGGTAGACCTTTGGCGTTTTGGTGAATTTGTATGCATCCTCCAAGGCCGACTCTTAGGAGAAGAGCTCTGCCGACTGTCGTTTGCGCCAATCGACTCCTCTGCGCTATGAGTTGGGCCTCAACCAGCTCATGAAATGTATTGTGGAGGCCGAGGGCTAGAAGCTTCTCATTTGAAGTGTTGCATGGCAACCTCAGGGCTGTCTTATATGCCATCCGTATTATTGTATCAGCCTTTTCTTCTTCCTCCCTGTTCATGGTATGGTAAGGAAGGGAGTACATTAGTCTGCTGATGACCAGGCTTTTCACCAGTCGGAGGGTGTCCTGTTCCCCCATTCCTGTCCGATTATGAGCCACACGGGCTATCATCCGGTTAATTTGTTGCGTTGTTTTTCTGATCGTGTTTAAAGTGTGTAAACATCTGGCATTAGATTGCAGCCACATCCCCAACACTCTTACTATTGACCTCTCAGGAATAATTTTCCCATCCAGCCTGATCTCGAGTTTGAGTCTCGGGTCAGTTCTTTGTTTTTTTTGTTTTTGTGAGGCGAATGAGTTCCGACTTCTCCGCAGAGCACTGGAGTCCTCTTTGTTGCGTATAGTTTTCTATTATATTGGCTGCCCATTGGAGCTTTTCCTCCTTCTCTCCCAAGTTGCCCTTGGTTATCCATATCGTTATATCAGCCGCGTATAGGGAATGGTGGACGTCGGGGATTTCTTGGAGTTTTTTAGCTAGTCCAATCATGGCTATGTTGAAGAGTGTAGGCGAAATCACCGCACCCTGTGGCGTTCCTTTGTTGGGAGGATGGATGACTTCAGATTCATCATTTCCTACTTTTATAACTGCTGTTCTCTGGTGGAGGAAGCTTCGGATGTACTGGTACGTCCTTTGACTGCAGCTGGTCTCTGCAAGTCCATCCAGTATCCCTTTGTGACTTACGTTGTCGAAGGCCCCTTTTATGTCGACAGCCATGACAATGTGTTCTCCGGCCTTGGGGACGTTCGTTAAGACTTCCTCCTTTAAAAGCAGGAGTGTGTCCTGTGTTGACAGATGTGGTCTGAAGCCAAACATGGTATCAGGCATTAAGTTGTTTTCTTCAAGGTGACGTTGGAGTCTAGTGTTTACTAATCTTTCGAACACCTTTCCTAGGCATGATGTAAGAGAGATGGGCCTAAGGTTGTCTAAAGTAAATTTCTTCCCTGGTTTTGGAATCATGATTATCACAGCATGTTTCCATTGCTGTGGTATCGTTCCTTTGACCCAATGATCATTTATAAAGTTCGTAAGGGCTGTTATAGCTTCATCATTCATGTTTCTAATCATGGCATTTGATATTTGGTCTGCCCCTGCCGCTGTGTTCCGTTTTGTACTGGCGATTGCTGCTTTAACTTCTGCTACCGTAAAGAGTTCATCCATTTCTGGGTTTGGGTGTCCGATGTAATCAGCTTGGTATGGGGGTATCGGGGCTTTGTTACCGAAGCATTTTCTATGGACTGCCTGTAGGAGTTCTTCTTTTGTGCCTGGGTACGAGTGTAGCAATCGCTCCAAGTTCTTTTGTCCTTCGCGTCTGGTTTTGAGCGGGTCGATCATTCCTCTGAGGATGTTCCACGTTTTTGCCGTCCCTAGGGTTCCATTAAGTGATCCACAGAAGCGTTCCCAGTTGGCTGTTGTAAGTTGATTAGCATATTCCTCGGCCTTCTGGGTTATTTCTTTGATTTTCATTTTGAGTTTGCGGTTGCAATTCTGTCGCTTCCATCTTTTGGTCAGGCTTCGTCTTGCATCCCACAGATGCAATAGGTGAGGGTCTACTTCAGGTGTTTTGTCTGTCCTGGTGATGGTTTTGGTATGTTTCTGCTTTATATTTCGTATGCATTCGCACCAATTATCTAAATCATTTATGTCCGTGGTATGTTAAGTGATTCTCTGTACGCCCGCCAGTCTGTTATTTTAGCTGTACCTATTTGTTTGCGGATTTGAGCTGTGCGGATTCTGGTGCTTATAATGCAATGGTCACTGCCTAGATTTTCGAGGGTGTTGCACCACTCCGCATTTGGACAATTTTTGGTTATTGTTAAGTCCGGACTTGTGTCTGCGCAGATACTATTCCCTGTTCTTGTTGGCATTGCAGGGTCTGTTAGAAGTGTCATGCCGAGCGCTTCTATTTGTCCCATGATATTTTTGCCTTTATTGTTCTGGGTTGGATACCCCCAGGTTGAGTGCCTGGCATTAAAATCCCCAACTATCACTAGAGGTCTCCCCTTCGCCATTTTTGCGGCCTCTTGAAATAGTTTGTCGAACGTTGCTCTTTTCTGACTCGGCGGGCTGTAGACATTAATTATGAAGGCACTCTTTCCTCTGGTGCCTTTATATGTGATTTCGGTTATTATATGCGGAATGTCCGTTCCTTCTATGGATTTGTGACATATTGCCGTTACTTTCTTGTCCACCAATGTTGCGACCTTCCAGTTTTCACCTTCGGTATTGAAGGTTTCGTATCCCTGTAATTTTGGGTTTGTTCCGGCTTCTTGCAATGCAATGATAGCTGATGATCTGTTTTGTGTCATCACCAGCTGCGACAGTTGTCATATTTTACGCCGGAACCCGCGGCAGTTCCACTGCCATATTTCACACTCTTCGGAAGCGTGCTTTTGATGTTTGGGCATTGTGTGTCGCCTGGGTCATGGCCGACAAGCCTGGCCTGTTGTATACTTTCTCTGCCTTTTCTCTTATGCTGCTGCCTGTGGCATGTTTTCTCAGTGCTTTCGTAAATTCTATTTGTTGTGCCTGGATTTTCTTGCCCAGAGCTTCTAGTTTTTGATCTACCTGAATCATCACCTGCTCAACGATTGTGGGTATAACTTCTTTTATGGTTTCTTTCAACATCGACAAGGTAATTACGGTGTCGCCTTCTAAATTCGGTAGTTTTTGTCCTTTCTGTCCTGTCTGAACTGGTTTAGGTTCTCGTTGTGGTTGCTGCATTTGTTGCTTTTTCAATTGCCTATTTTCTCTTTCTAGGTCTCCTATTCGCACTCGCATGAGCTCTAGTTCGCGTTCTAGGCGTGTGAGTTGTGTTGTTTGGTGTGGGGGTTGGGAGGCGATTGCTGCCCAGCTCACCTTGTTTTTGCCTTCTTTGTTCACAGTATTCTTGCTCTTCTGCTGTTGTTTTGTTGTTTGGCCCCTCTCTTGGCCACTGTCCCTGGAGTTGGAGCGGTCTCGGGAGCTGGACCTGGATCGGGAACTGGATCGGGACCTGGAACGGGCCCCATCTGGTGATGCAGAGTCCTCACGGTCCGTGCTGAACCAGCGTCTCTTGAGGATGCCGTTGGCTTGTGGTCGGCGTAGACGTTGCGACAGTGGTGGCCTGCCCCTTTGGGGGACCCGTTTGAGTTTCTTGGTGCACTCCGATGCCGCCGTGGGATGAGCCCCCCCGCACAGGGCACACTCTGGATCACAGGTGTGGTCCTCAGGAGGGTCCCTTAGCCAACAATTGCTGCACGCCTTTGCCGTGGGCGTTGGACAAACGTCCGTTCTATGTCCCTTACTTTTACACAGTTTGCAGTATTGTCTTGTGGGCTGATAAGGCACACATGGCATTTCGCCACCGTAATAGTAGACGAAGCGTGGCACTATCGGTCCATCGAACGTTATCACTGCGGTTTCAGACTTGCCGAGCATCCGGGCTTGGACGATTGTCACTCCTTGAGTGCGCACTCGGAGATGACTTAAAAGTTCCTCTTCTGGGGTTTCGCGTTCCAGTCCGTGTACCACTCCTTTAAGGTACCCTTCAAGGGTGGTTATGTAGGTGTTCATCGGATGTTTAGTGCCATTGAGCTCCAGCGTTTTGATCTTCACGATCTTCTCCGCCACTTGTTCGTATGGGGTACTTACAATGATTATGTTTGACCCGTTGCGGAGGCGAAGCAAAAATTTATCGCTCCTGCAGGTCGCCGGGTCGCCGCTTGCACGCTCTATCGCTCGCGCAACTTCGTAGATTTTAAGTTCTTTTACAACTAGCCCTGGCTTGGGACGCATGATAATTTTCATGTCATTTCTGGGCAGCGGCGCCGCGCGCGTTCGCCGTCGGGCTCTTATAGACGCTACGCCGCGTTTAGCTCGCTCTCCTGCAGGCGCCCTGGCAATGCAGCTGCTGTTGCCCTCACCGTCGCCTCGAGCTCCGCTGTCATCAGTGGCTGCTCGCAATTGTTTTCTTAAACCTTTTCGTTCTCGCAAAGATAGTGCAAGTTGCCACTGACCGTTCTTGGCTTCGTCGTCTTCCCTTGCTGTGTCTTTCTCCTCGTTGTCGTCGGCGTCGCTGTTTGATTCCCCCTGTGTCACCTCGTCAGGCGAGAGGAAGTCCTCTTCAGCGTCGGCCGCAGATCCCGCGGTTTCGATGGCTTGGTCATCCGTGTCCATGGTGTCCTGGGCTGTTTCCGGGTCGTTGTCCGTTGGAAGTTGGGCCGTGGCGGCGCTACGCTTGGGCCGGGAGCTGACTGCCGGGGGTCCGCGCTCCGCTACGCCGTTAGGCTTAGCGTCGCGGGCCGGCATGCTCGGGTGGTGGTCTTATCTTCTTGGAAGAAACCGGGTCCACTTGTCAAAAAAGGGGGTATCAGCGCGTTCCTGGTGTCTTCCTACATAAATCCTGCGAATTCCGTGGTGGTCACATGATTTTGACCGCTACTAGGCAAGATTATTGGCAGAGCCGATGCGAACACGTCTGCACTCCTCGGCGCCACCTCTCGTAGTGGAGGTCTCCGGAAATTTTGACCACCTGCGGTTCTTTACCGTGCACCTAAATCTAAGTGCACGGGTCTTTTCGCATTTCGCCCCCATCGAGATGCCTCTGCCATGGCCGGGATTCGATCCCGCGGCCTCGTGGTGAGCAGCCCAACACCATAGCCACTGAACAACCACGGCGTTTCATTAGGGTATTCACGCCTACGGGCACTCTTCCGTGATATTTTTATGCGAAGCATATTACGAGAGCTCAACCCAGCTCCTCAGGCGCGGCGGTGTCGCCATGAAACCACGTGACACCGTGACGTCACGACAGAGGAGAAGTGGCTTTGGCTCAACTCTTGCAAGACGGGCTGGGTGGGAATCGAACCAGGGTCTCCGGAATGTGGAACGGAGACGCTACCACTGAGCTACGAGTACGATGCTTCAAAGCGGTACAAAAGCGCCTCTAGTGAATGCGGTGTTGCCTTAGAAACGCGCTGTTTCTAAGGCGTGCGTCTCTTGCTCAGGCGCACATTTCGTTGCCGCGCCGAACGCTGCTTTGCTCGACGCTCACCGCGTCCAATGCGGGGCGCGTAGTCGCTGCCCTGTAGCCCATTGTCTTACACCCCTTGGCGGGTCGACGGGAACGCGGTCGCGTTCCACTCTTGAAGGCGAAGCAGAGTAACGCATGAGTTGTTTCTTCATCTAGCCGAACCAAATATAGCCAAGCAACAGCAGTTCACCAGGCTAAACAGTGGTTCAACAACTAAAATAAAGGCTAGTATGCTTCGCATCCTGGGCTTAACCTTACCTAAGCCACAGCCATTTTTTTTGTTGTTGTTGTGATTAACCACGCCACTTGGTTTGCCGCACTTGACTTATTACAAGCAGCATGTGAAATACGTAAGTGGGAACCTGCGTTGCAAAACAAACTCCACGTCGTCGCTATTGTTTTGTCGTTATGCTATTATCTTTATTCAATGGTGATCGTGCCTCCTTAACTGTTGTGCCGTCATCATCTTTCTGGTGTCTCAATTCCGTCGTTGTTACTGCGTTGTCATTTCATCATAATTACTTTGATGTCGTTATACTATCATAATCATCCATTCTACTGCGATCATTTTACCTTCATTATTTTATTGTCATTGTGCTATCATGGTCACTTCATGGTAATTGTGCAGCCAGCATGAGTCGGTCGTATTGACGCCATCGTTGTAATGCAGCCGGGAGTTATGCATTTCGGCCACATCATAGTCGTGATGCCATCGCATACGCATCTTACGCCGCTGTCCGTTGTGCTCACCTTTTCGCCATATTTTGTTTTTGCACAGCGATGCCTTAACCTCCACGCAAACTCTTTCTTATCACCTTGTTCTAATACGTTGGCCTTTTTTATATTTTACAAAAGTTTCGGGGGCTATCTATCTATCTATCTATCTATCTATCTATCTATCTATCTATCTATCTATCTATCTATCTATCTATCTATCTATCTATCTGTCTGTCTGTCTGTCTGTCTGTCTGTCTGTCTGTCTGTCTGTCTGTCCGTCCGTCCGTCCGTCCGTCCGTCCGTCCGTCCGTCCGTCTGTCTGTCTGTCTGTCTGTCTGTCTGTCTGTCTGTCTGTCTGTCTGTCTGTCTGTCTGTCTGTCTGTCTGTCTGTCTGTCTGTCTGTCTGTCTGTCTGTCTGTCTGTCTGTCCATCTATCTCTGTATAAAAGCGTTGTCCCGCCTACGTGGGGCACTGGGTAGTCGGGGGTTGAAAGGTTAGCCCATCGGGCTGCTGTATTGAGGTAACAACGCTCTAAACCAACCATCAGACCAGCTTGCGTCACTAAGTATGTGCCAATATGTAGAGAGAGAGAGAGAGAGAGAACTTAACTCATCAGAGTGGGGACCTAATTCATGGGCTCGTATGGAAGGCCAGATTGCTGCCAGGCGATGCGCGACGGCGACCTCTTCGGCTCGCTCCACGGCTCGAAGTTGCACGTCCGGGCTGGAGCTAAACAGCACTTCCTCCCACGGTGAAGGTGAAGGATAGGCCAGGAGATCGGGGAAGAGGTGTCCTCCTCACAGATTGCAATGCGGCCACGCGGTGGGCTTCAAGGAGCGATGTGCCCCGGGTCGAAATCAGCCGAGCCATTAATGGGGCGACCCAAGTCGATGCAATTGCAGCGAGAGAAGATATTATTTGTCCGAGCCATCAACAGAACATAATCGTCGTGAGTACCTCGAAGAGGGAACACGCCGACAAGTACACCATGGTGAAACGCATCGACATTCGAGGAATGTCCCACCAGGTGAGCGCTTACGAATCGGCCCCTCACGGAGCAGTTAAAGGAGTGGTACGGGGTATCCCGCTAGAGGACACCACCCAAGAAATTGAAGACCTAGTGGTGCACAAGACGGTGTATGGCCGCAATACCTATGGCTATACTTAAAGAAGGGAATTGCGCTAAAAAAGACACGGACGAGTAAGGACATGGACGGGCGCGAACTCGCGACTGATTTTATTCAGAAGACCAGAGTATGTCCTTAGAAGATCAGAGTATCAGAGTATGTCAGTCCTTCAGAAGACCAGAGTATGTCAGAGTATGTCCTCACTCGTCCGTGTCTTTTTTAGCGCAATTCCCTTCTTTAGGTGTGTACGACTGACTCGCCCAACAACGTGCTGTCCTGACCTACGGCTATATTAAAGATTTCCTACCCAATAGAACGGCAGCTATCCGCATAGGAAAGGAACGGTCAGAGCCTGTGGAGCTCGGAGATAGGTGTACTCCACAGAGGTTGGTCCTGTCACCTCTGCTTTTCAACCTGCCCTCCTGCCCCTACCCGAACTACTCAATAAGATCGAAGGCGTGGACCGCACGTTCTATGCCGACGATATAACGTTGGGGACGAATCGTGTGGGGTCCGATGCCTGGGTGAAGGAAGCCCTGCAGATAGCGACAACGGCCGTCTACGAGTATGCCACGAACTGTGGCCTGAGCTGCGCTCCACAGAATTCAGAGCTGCTCATGGTACTGCCCGGAAGACCAAAGAAAGAGCCGCCGCCGAACATAACTACCACCATCGACGTCACAGATATCAAACTAACGCAGCACATCCGGATACTGGGCCTGCTGTTGGGCAGCGACGGCAATGCGCACGTAGCCGTCAACAAAATGTAGACCACATCGGAGCAGGTCCGGAGCATGATCCGGAGAGTCACCAACCGGAACAGAGGGTTCAAAGAAGAAAACACACTGCGCCTGGTGCAGGCATTCATCGTGTCACGCGTAACGTACTCCACCGCGTACGTCTAGCTTGCGAAGGTGAACCGCGAGACGCTGAACACGACGATAAGGAAAGCAGTCAAACTCGCCATGGGTACCCCAGTCTACTCGTCAACGCAGAAGCTACTGGAAATTCGTGCCCACAAGACGGTAGAAGAGCTGGTGGAAGCACACCTATGCCACCAGAGAGTAAGTCTGAGCCGGACAGAGCACGGTCGGGCCAGCCTACGCAAGATAGGATGGCAAATCGAACAGCAACCGACAACTGAGCCGCTCCCCACAACGTGGAGAGACATTACTAAGACCAAGCCCCTCTCTCAGAACATGCAGCCGGGGAGGAAGGACGAGAGACGCTCCGCGCGGGCCAAGGCACTGGCTCGACAGCTGGAAGAGGACACCGAGGTTCTCTACGCGGACGCCTCGCTTCCTAAGCACGGAACCAGAGCTACGGCGGTCGTCACCACCATCGATAAACTGGACACAAGCGCGTCGATACGGACGACGAATACAGCCGAAACAGAAGAAGTGGCCCTAGCCCTCGCACAACCGGGAGTGGGGACCATGGTAACTCCCAGACCGCCTACGCAAGCTACCGCAAGGGAAACATCTCTCCTGCGGCACTAGCAATCCTCACCAACTGAAAATCACCGGGACGGGCCGTTGAACTCGTGTGAGTACTGGCTGACTCGCAAGTGGAAGGCAACGCACTCGGTGACCACTATGCCCGAGAAATGTCAATCCGGGCCGAGGACGAGCCAGAGCTGCCGCATCCCATGACAAGTTACAAAGAAATCACCCAAATGTACAGAAGGGTCAGATGTAGGCTTCCCCGTCCGCATCCACAACAATACTGAATGCAGCAAGCGATCGTGCGACGCACGCAAGCGGGATCGCTAGCGCATCCTGTGCTCTTGCACAATATGTTCCTAACAGAGCATGACACTTCATGCTCGTTTTGCACGTGATCAAACGGCACTCTAGTACACATCCTTGCGGAATGTACTAAGCTCAAGAAAACCCCACCATCCCAACCTCCCCTCTCCAGCCCCAAACCCCCGAGTGATGCGAGACCTTGTTGTCCATCCCCGACCTACTGACCCAGCTCGAGCTGGCGGCTAGGGGCCAGGAACTGCTGGACGCATATGGGACCTGAGAAGATTCCATCCCGTCTGGTGCCAGCGCGCACCAACTTTTACTAAGGGCTCAGTATAAAAGTTGATTCTCTCGCACTCCTCCTCACAGTCCCAGAGGATGTGACTTAGCGAAGCTAGCTCGCCCCACAGGTGACAATATGCACTTACTCTGTCCGGGAAATGTTTCAGTATACGCAGGCGTTCGGGTATGAGTGTGTATGTAACCTGGGCCAGATGATCTGACGCTTGTTTAGTTTACGGTGCGATGCAGGCCAAGTGTGTGATGTAAGAGGGTAATATTGGGGTATGTCGGGATGTGACTGCACGACTTCGTTTGAGGTCTCCGATTCCGGCAGGCCCTCCGCTCGGCTGACGAATCCTCGAGCGTGTTGGTGGGCCGCTTCGTTCCCTGGATTCCCCGCGTGAGCCTGGACCCATATAAGCTCTATTGAGTGTGGTTTTTCTCTGCTTTGTAGTGACTGTAAGGTCATTATTGTGATCTGCGCCATTATTCCTCGCGCAAAGATTGTGATGGCGGTTTTGGAGTCACTCATAACTGTACAGGCCTGAGTTCAAGCCATGGCCAACGCATTAGCGGCTTTTTCTGCTTCTGTCGGGGTAGCAGCCTGTAGAGACCTCTAAGATGTCTGTCCCTTGAGTCCTGAGGGTGGAACGGCGCAAATGGCGTAGCTGTGGGGTCGACCCCGTATGACTTGTGCAGGGCCTCCACCTTCGCCGTTCCGCCGTCGTGGTGCCCAGTGTCTTTTTGCGGAGCGGTTTGATCACGAAAATGCCCCTTATATGTGGTGGGATGGTGGCGAGGTTACCGCCCTTTGGTGACGCTCTGAGGTCCATTCGAACGAGGATCCAGCGGTCCGCCTTGCTACCTTGGAGATGGTGAACCTGTAATGTGCTGTGTCCATCCTTTAGTTCACCAATGGTGTTGTGAACGCCCAATTGAAGTTTCTCGGTGCATGTGTGCCTTGGTAAGGAGAGGGCTACCTTGTAGGCAAGTCATATGATGCAATTTAGAGGGAGCTCGTTCTGTCTTCTGTAACTGTAGGTATGGTAGTGCGGTAGGTGTGGTAGTGAGACGGCTGACGAGAAAACCTTGCACTAGTTGGAGCAGGTCCTTATCCTTCATACCCTGCTTACGCGCGCTCACTCTATGTAGCAATAACCGTCATCAGGAGACTGTCAATGGTGATGCCGTTCTCCCGGTTCTTGTGTAGAATCATGCCCAGTACTCACAATTGCTCGACGTGGGTGACTGGCTGCCGGTTTCTGCTACCGTGATGGGAGGTGCGAGTGACTTGTGCTTGCTTCGGGTGGGTAGCCGCATCAGGAGGAGTTCCGACTTGTGCTGGGAGCACTCTAGGACAACTGCCTTCAGGGTTGCACGACGATATCATTAGTATGTAGAAGCATTTCTTCAACTGTGCCAGCCGACCCTTCACACGTCCAGAGTGTGATGCCGTCTGCGTAAAGCGTGAGTCTGAATCCGGCATTTCATTCATTTTCGGAGGCAGGGTGCGCGTTGCTAGCTTGAATACGAATGGTGACAGTGTTGTGCCTTGTGGCGTCCCTATGTCCCCGAGCCGGATTACAGGCGAGTGCAGGTCTCATAGATCGAGCTCTACCGTCCTGTGTTTGACTAATGACCTGGTGTAGTTGTAGGTTTGTTCGCCGGATTGGAAGTCGGCGAACATCTCGAGTACGGCGGCATGGAGGACGTTGTCAAAAGCCTAATGGACGTCCAGACTTACTAGAGCTCTCGTACTCGAACCACTGTCTGGATGCAAGGGTTCGTGGTGTAATTGAAGGAAAACGTGCTGGCTAGACAAGTGTGCTCTAAAACACAGCATCGTAGGCAGTAGGAGATCATGTTCTTCAGAAAAAATCTGCAAGCGCCAGAGTATAGATGTTCCATGAGCTTCCCTAGACAGAGTTGAGTGAAATGGGGCGAAGATTCTCTATGTTCAATTTCCTGCCCGGTTTTGTTATGAAGGCCACCCTTGCGTGTTTCCACTCAGGAGCTAAACGGCTCGAGCCCGAGCACTCGTTCATATAGCTGGTTATTGTTTCCACTGTCTTCGGGCCGAGCTTGCGCCACGCCTTGTTCCTAACGACGTCGGGGCCCAGAGCTGATGTCGTGCCCAGCTTGAGCAGCGCAGCGCAGACCTCTGCCTCCGACATATTGGAATCCGGCGGTTATTGAAAGCTCTGACGTAGTGAGGCATGTGCGTGTCACTCTGTTTTTAGATATAGTGCCGGCTAGCGAGCTGCGACAGCATCTCCTCGTCAGTGCCAGGGCATTGGTGTAATAGCTGCGTAATCGTGCCGCCGACTTAGTACTGCCGGGATCCTGTGAGTATCGCATCAGGTGCCATGTCTTTTTGCAGCCCAGCTGGCCGTTGAAGCTATTGCAGATCTGGCCTCACTGCTCAAGTTGAAATGTAGAGTTGTGAGCCTTTGTCTCCCGTTAGAGCTTTGCTGTGCGCCATCACAGCTTGTTGTTGCGTTGGCTCTGCCCCCTGCGCATGACGCTTTCGCGAGCGTCCCACATGCATGAGCAGGATGTGAAATCCGTTGATGGCTGCTCTTGAGTCGCCGCCGTTTCTATGCCGTGGAAGTCACGCCATGGTTCAGTAACCTAAGCCATTCGTTGAGATTCGATATGGAGATGGGTGCTGTTTCTTCGCGTATATTCCAGAATTTATCCTACTTCGTAATGCAGCACATGGCCGGCTTCCGCCTGCTAAAGTCAGCGACAAAATGTAGTGATCTATCCCAACCGTCAGGCCTGTGTTCATCAGGCGGACGCCCGGTATGTTCTTCCAATGGAAGAGGTCTGGCGTGGTGTCTCTGCACACACTGTTACCAACCCGTGTGGGTCGTTGTGGGCCATTCACGATAGTAAGACCTAGATCTTGCGTGGCGGCCCATAACAGGGTGCCCTCGCGTTCGGGTATTGGGTAACCGAACTCTGGGTGTTTGGTGCGAAAGTCGCCCCAAAATCAGTAGTTGCGCTTATTTGGCCAGAAAGGACGCTTTGCGGAACGCTAATGGAGTATCTGTGCCCTTGTCTCGTGTAGAGTTGTAAATACTGAGGGCGAAGAGCTGGCTGTCGCCCCTTCTCTTCGGCAGTATTTCAAGGAGTGTGTGCTGTATTTGTGTGCCCTCAAATTTCTGTTGTGTGGAGTTAAGGTTGCGGTGTACAAGGATGACCGTATTGCGATGATGTCTGTCGGCCGGTAATAGCTGAATGTATGGAGTGTAACTTAGTAGTTTCACGGGAGCGTTCCTCTCTTGGAGAGCTATGATGTCTAGTGTGTCTTGTGTGTTGTCTCGGATGTGAAGCTGCAAATGCCCCCGCTCAGTGTGGTGCCTCCTGGAGTTACACAGCCATACTGTCAGGGCTGTTCGTGGTGTCATGTTGTATTGGTGTCTGTCTAGGGGGTCTGCCTGATGGGCTGGCGTTGGCGCGTGGCTGGCTTCTTACGGATTTCCCCTAGGATGCAGTTTTGGCAGGTGACCGGTGCTTCTTGTAGTGTGACGACCTGTGTGCTGTGTTTAGCCTGTGTTTCCGCAGCGGCGTTCTTGAGTGTAGTGTATGTGTTTACTGTATCCATGCGGAACGCGTGAAATTGCTGAAGATTTGTATTTATTAGTTGATTGATCGTGTTAAAGCGTGCCTCCAGCTCAGTTTCTATGGCAGAGATGGCCAGCGTAACGGCTGTGGCAATGTCCGCTTCGGGATGGAGCGTCGTGCTAGTGGAGGCGGGGGAGAATTGGCAGGTTCGTGACGAGGGTGTGGATGTGTGCGAGGCAAGGGCCCTGTCTACTTTAGCTTCAAGGGATTGCGTACACGTAGGTAGTTTGGGTAGGTATAGGTATAGGTATAGGTACGTATAGGTAGGAGTTAGCGGCAAGAGGGAAAATAGAGCAATTCCAGATCAAGCTACAGAACAGGTATTCCGCTTTAACTCAGGAAGAGGACCTTAGTGTTGAAGCAATGAACGACAATCTTGTGGGCATCATTAAGGAGTGTGCGATGGAAGTCGGTGGTAACTCCGTTAGGCAGGATACCAGTAAGGTATCGCAGGAGACAAAATATCTGATCAAGAACCGCCAATGTATGAAAGCTTCTAACCATACAGCTAGAATAAAACTGGCAGAACTTTCGAAGTTAATCAACAAGCGTAAGACAGCTGACATAAGGAAGTTTAATATGAATAGGAATGAGCATGCTCTCAGGAACGGAGGAAGCCTAAAACAGTGAAGAAGAAACTAGGAATCGGCAAGAATCAGATGTATGCGTTAAGATCCAAAGCCGGCAATATCATTACCAATATGGATGAGATAGTTCCAGTGGCTGAGGTGTTTTATAGATATTTGTGCAGTACCAGTGGCACCCACGACGATAATGGAAGAGAAAATAGTCTAGAGGAATTCGAAATCCCACAGGTAACGCCGCAAGAAGTAAAGAAAGCCTTGGGAGATATGCAAAGGGGGAAGGCAGCTGGGGAGGACCAGGTAACAGCAGATTTGTTGAAGGATGGTGGGCAGATTGTTCTAGAGAAACTGGCCATCCTGTATACGCAATGCCTCATGAACTCGAGCGTACTGAAATCTTGAAAGAACGCTGACATAATCCTAATAAATAAAAAGGGGGACGCCAAAGACTTGAAAAATTATAGACCGATCAGCTTACTGTCCGTTGCGTACAAACTATTTACTAAGGTAATCGCAAATAGAATCAGGGACACCTTAGACTCCTTTCAACCAAAGGACCAGACAGGATTCCGGAAAAGCTACTCAACAATAGACCATATTCACAATATCAATCAGGTGATAGAGAAATGTGTGGAATATAACCAACCCTTATATATAGCTTTCATTGATTACGAGAAAGCGTTTGATTCAATCGAAACCTCAGCAGTCATGGAGGCTTTACGGAATCAAGGTGTAGACGAGCCATATGTAAAAATACTGAAAGATATCTATAGCGGCTCCACAGCCACCATAGTCCTCCATAAAGAAAGCAACAAAATCCCAATAAAGAAAGGCGTCAGGCAGGGAGATATGATCTCTCCAATGATATTCACAGCGTGTTTACAGGAGGTATTCAGAGACCTGGATTGGGAAGAATTGGGGGTAAAAGTTAATGGAGAATATCTTAGTAACTTGCGATTCGCTGATGATATTGCCTTGCTTAGTAACTCAGGGGACCGATTGCAATGCATGATCACTGACCTGGAGAGGCAAAGCAGAAGAGTGGGTCCAAAATTAATCTGCAGAAAACTAAAGTAATGTTTAACAGTCTCGGAAGAGAGCAGCAGTTTACGATAGGTAGCGAGGCACTGGAAGTGGTAAGGGAATACATCTACTAAAGGCAGGTTGTTACTACGGATCCAGATCATGAGACTGAAATAACCAGAAGAACAAGAATGGGCTGGGGTGCTTTTGGCAGGCATTCTCAAATCATGAACAGCAGGTTGCCACTATCCCTCAGGAGAAAAGTGTATAACAGCTGCGTCTTACCAGTACTCACGTATGGGGCAGAAACCTGGAGGCTTACGAATAGGGTTCTCCTTAAATTGAGGACGGCGCAACGAGCTATGCAAAGAAGAATGATGGGTGTAACGTTAAGGGATAAGAAAAGAGCAGATTGGGTGAGGGAACAAACGCGGGTTAATGACATCTTAGTTGAAATCAAGAAAAATAAATGGGCATGGGCAGGACATGTAATTAGGAGTGAAGTTAACCGATGGTCATTAAGGGTAACGGACTGGATTCCAAGGGAAGGGAAGCGTAGCAGGGGGCGGCATAAAGTTAGGTGGGCAAATGAGATTAAGAAGTTTGCAGGGACGGCATGGCCACAATTACTACATGACCGAGGTTGTTCGAGAAGTATGGGAGAGGCCTTTGCCCTGCAGTGGGCGTAACCAGGCTGATGATGATGATGATGATGAGGTAGTTTAGCCAGCTTGGACTGCGGAGCGGAGATAGGGCTTGTTGGAGCGAAATATGGGCTCTCAAGGCGGAATTCTCCTGTGCCATCTCCCTCGCCTGTGAACTGGATGCCAGTGACGCTGGGGGTCCCTGTTGCCAATCCATCACCTTGAGTGGATCAATGGGGCCTCGGCTGGATGACCGACGCCGGCTTGCCAAAGGTGATCGCTGGTTTGAACAAGATCTAGCGCAGCGGGTGAGGGATCGGGACCTGCTGGCTCGTCGTTGACGGAGGTTGGAGCCGAGCGGCGGCAAAGACGTGGGCCGGGCAAGGAGGCCTGGGCAGTGACTTCTGGAGGTGCCACAGTGGGACGCGCTGCACCGGATTCCCCGGGCAGGTTGTTGCTGGAGCTTCATTTGTGGGGTAGGCGGACTCTTCTAGACAAAGCAGTATTGGCAGTTTGAAATGTATTGTGCGCCTCTGCGCGTTGATTCTGCGTGGCACGCATGTTGGACCTTCGCCCTCCTTGTGTAGGGGGTGCTCCCCACCGCAATGACGGCAATGCTGCTTGCGTGCAATTTGGACCTTCGCCCTCCTTGTGTAGGGGGTGCTCCCCACCGCAATGACGGCAATGCTGCTTGCGTGCAATGCACAAACGTCAGTGCGATGGGCGACCTTGCGGCACTTGTAGTATAAATCCACCCCATTGTAGAACGGCCACATTGATGTCGGTGCCGTGATAAAATATTCTTTTCAAGAGGTTCTTACTTGTGAGGGCGACTACCAGGTGTCTTGTCTGGCCCATGCATCTGCCGCTCACAATAGGTGTTGCTGGCTTGGAGGTCTGCCAGTAGGTTTTCGTCCGAGAAATCGTCGAATGCTTGAAGGATCAGGCTTCGTGCGGTGTCTTCGGTAGGGGCAGCGTACACGTGCAGGTCGACAATGCGGGCGCCCACGTTGACGTATTTGATGCGGAGGTAGACACGGGCGCTATGAGAGTCGAAGACGCTCAGGGTGCAAATGTTGGTGGGATGCGCGCGTAGGTGATACCGATTTGCTGGTGGTTGATCAGGCAACGAGGCAGCCTTTAGCAGGACTTCCTGTAGCTGTCGCGGTGGCACCTTTGTGAGGTCGATGGGTGACTGCGGGCATCGCACAATGTGGATGGTGCTCTTCAGCATTCTAGGTAGCGGTGCGCTCCTTCGTAGTGGTGGCGGGAACGGCTTGGGCTTCGATGTGCTCCGCCCTTGGCTGTAGGGGCTCACTCTAGTTGCACTCAGGTTGGGAACTTCCTTGCCTTGTGTCATAAGCTCGCGGAGGCGTCGTTCTTTAGAGATGTAGACCAGGAACTTTCAGGAGCCGTCCGACCATTCTTACTCGGAGATGAGCTGTCCTTCGACCACGTATTCCATGTCGGCGGGCGATGAGTGCACGTTGAGGGAGCAATATGTAGATATGGGCCGCTCTTCAAAGTACCTGTTTCGCGCTGACATGGGTCATTGTAGATGCGGCACCGTGTGGGTACCACTGTTCGAAGAAACTCTTTTACGCTGACTTGGAGCACTGTGTTTTTGCCACTCCGTCTTTCCTGGTCTTCAACACACCTCTTTGATCCTGGCTTGGGTCACTTTGTATGCGCCGGTAGGTCTGTGCTCCTGTTTAATGAACTTATTTGACGCACACTTGGTTACTGCTGCCACTGCCACTGGAAATGCACCACTGTACAATGACAAAAATGTTCCTTAAATTTGTCCCATACTGCGCGGAGTGTTGGATACGTAAGAACGGTTCCCCAAGGAAAGCTACCCCATGAAATAGGAGGCTGTGTCACAGATATTCTGGGAATGTAAAGCTTCCAAAGAACGCCTTTCACGCCAAGGCTTTATGGAGCTGGGTCATCAATGGGCTGATCATGTGCCAATCTTCTTTGAACATCTGCCTAGGTTGTGTCACACAGTATGTGCCATTCGCAGCCACCGGCACGCCACGCTTCTCGTCCCGGTGCCATGCGTGGAGTTCTCTGCAGTGTTAGTAGGTGCGCAGTGTGTCGAATAAGAAGCGCCAGAGAGAAGCTACGTAGCTGGATGACTCATTTCTCGGTTGAGCACACCGCGAGACATGCATTTCTGAGGCGAATCATATCGAGGCAGCGGCGATAGATGGCGCCAAGTGTTCTTAAGGTAGTGCGAAAGAGGATCCCACGGCATTACATGGTTCATTGAATCCTCGTTTTAACCGTGGCAATACGTTGAGTTGCTAAATTTACTAAGAGCTAATGTATTACCGTCGACAGTCAGCGTAAGATGACTTCTGCAGAATGTTTGCGTTTTCACCACCTAGCCACTTGGTTTTCTGCGCTTCATCATTGCAAGCAGCAGGCAATATATGTAAGTGAGTGCAGTTCTTAGCTCCAACAAAAACACGCCATGCTCATCATTCTCTGCATTCTTGCGTTTTCGTGCAAAAACGACGATTTGATTACACGCCATAGCCAGAAAATGCCGATTGATATTGACCATCAGGGGATCTTTAACGTACGCCCGGTGCACATGACACGGGGGTTTTCGTATTTCGCCCCCTTCAAAATGCGCCTGCTGCGACCGGGTTTCGATTCCTCAAGCTCGCACTTAGTAATGCAACACCATAGACACTAAGCCTCGTCATTTTTCTCCTTCGTCACTTCATCGCATTCGTTGTGTTATGACTCTGCCCGATTACCCTGATGCCGTCATCCCCTTTCTGCCGTGTCCAAGTTGTCGTCATTACAGTGTTGTTATAAAGCCACAGTCGTTACGCCGTCATCATGCATTACATTGCGACAATTTCGGTGTCATCATTCCATAGTCATGATGCCGTAATCATCGGACCGCCGTATTTCTGTAGTCATCATCACTTGATCGTCATAATCACATCGTTGTCATACAGCCGCCGTTACACATTGTGGTCATAGCGTCGTCTGAATGCCTTCGTGATGGTTCCATCGTCGTCATTCTATTGTCGCAATTGCACCTTCGCCACCACAATGTTTTTATGCGATCGTGGTCATAATATCGACAAGCAGTTATGTCATCGTCACTCTGGCATAGCCATTCGGGCGCCGTGATTTATTGCTCCTCACTCTATCATCGTCTCGTTGTTATCACCATTACGTTGTCATAAAGCAGTCGCTGTGCCACCATGACCATTTCATTGTCCCCGTTCAAGCTCCAAAAAATGTTCTGAACATTTACATACCGAAGGACGACTCGATTATGAGCCACACCGAAGTGAGGGGCTCCGGAATAATTTTGTCCACCGAGGGTTCTTAAACATGTAGCGAATGCATGGCAGGGTGGCGTTTTTAGGTTTCACTCCTATCTAAATGATGCCTCCGCAGCCAGGATTACGCCCTCGGTCACGTCCTCGGGCTTGGTAGCACAAAGCCATAGTGACTGCGTCACCACGGTGGGTTACGTTATAATTTTATGATTCTCTTGCAATTGTTCTATTTTTGCTATACTATCGTTGTCTTTACTTTGTCGTCATTCCATCGTTCTCACTTCGTCGTCGTCATGCGTGAGACCAACGTTTTCCAGCACGACCGCCTAATCAGGAGGGAATTACTTTCCGGTGAAACTGCATTTAACTTACCATGAGCTCTACATTAGCATTTGGTCGCTAACACGATTTTAGACTTTTTAGATGTTGACACTCGCTGCTTGCTGTGGTGGATAGCGTGACCAGGCAGTGCTCCTAGCTGCGTACTTGGTGTTATCATGTTCCCGCGTCTACTTTGTTGCATTGGCCGGCGCCTGTAACCGACAGCCAGGACAGCATTAACGTTACGGATTCGGCTTGCGGTGACATTTCAACCATTGTAGGACGAGGTAACAGCGAGTGACTTGAGAATCCATGATCCCTACTGGACTCATTGTGTTGCAAAAAGCACACAACAATCAACTTCAAACGTCTCGGAATGCCAAAGCCTCCGCTTACGTTATTCTGCCCCTGAGCGGTTTTGACACTAAAGGTACCAACCGCGGTTACAGTTGGCGGACTGCAGCGTGGGTTCCCACCAAGAGTACAGTTGCCAACATTATCTGGCCGCGCCTTGAGATAGTTTTTCAAGAGGAAAATTATTTTATACAGTGTGGACGGCATATTCAAGATTCTAAGCAATCAAGAAACCTTCGCTTAAACCTATGGGCAGAGCTCGTTCGATCCGCAGTTTTTTGGTTGAGGCTACGTTTTTCCACCTACTTCAATGGCTGGTCCGGTATGATTGCCATCCCTGTGGATTTATTTGTAGATATATATTCGAAGGGTGGGCTATTGCACGATTTGCAAGTACTAGACGTAATACAAGCTTGCTCCAGGTATTGCGCAAACACGGATGGCCCAGGGTGGCAGGTGTACGCAAGCACGCAGGTGTGCTTTAGAACTAGCAAGACATTACCGTGATTTTGTCATTTCCGTACTCTTGTAGCCATACGATTCTTCTTACTGCGGCGTCGTCATGCTGGCACAATCGTTACATCATTGTCGTTTCTTCGTCTCACTTTCTGCATGTGCCTGACTTAGTGTTTGGGTTTTAGATAGCTGTGAGGGTGGTGAAGTGAATGTACGAAAATTGCTTTACTTCAAACTTTAAAATTTATTCTAGATAAACAATATTCCATGAGCGAACAAGTTGCACCGCATGGGTTGTACAGACCACCGCCAGTTGCTTTGGCCGTAATTACCATATAAATGTAAAATCTCTTTACATAAATTGTCAGATGTGGACCGCATTCGCATAATTTCACCTTCGTAGTCTATTTTCATTGCTCAAGAATTAGGACGCAACAAAAAGGACACGGACGCAAGAAAAGAAGAGCACACACCAAGCGCTTGGTGTATGCTTTTGTCTTGAGCCGTGTCTTTTCTGTTGCGCAATAATTCTTGAGTAATGGATTACCAACTTGCCCTAAGTGCTGACCTAAGCATTGTCACTGCTTTATGATGATTTGAAAACGCGCGCGTCCCTGTATTCTAGTATGTTCGTCGATGAACAATGCTGCCTGTTCAGACGGAAGGCTTAGGCAACGAATATTCCATTATCTTAAAAATATGCTGTTCAAAGAAAAAATATCATTTACAGCTGCTTGCGGCGGACGCTGAGAGCATGCATGCCTCGACAATGCTACGACTACTGCCCCCCATTATGCGCCTATGAGAATCGAACCTCTACTATTATCAGCAAATCACCTGAGCGTTCCACGTTATACTTGAATTCGCTTCACGGCTAATTGGGCTCTGGGGATACATGCCGCATTTAAATTTATTCATCTTAACAGTTCTCCTGACTGTTTACGTCCTAGCTTCTTGCTTTTTACTGCTACTTTAAAAAGCCCGAACACGTTCTAAACCATCGTATACCTCAGTCATACGGGGCCCACATCACGGCAACTAACTTTGGGCTATGTAAGAATTTTCCTTTTATATTATGAAGTTAAAGTAGAACTCCGAGAGCGAATGCTATTTAGGCTTCTTGCGATTCCATGTCTAACACATCGCTCGAAAATATTCTTGTGCAAAGTTGTTTTTTTTTTACCTTGAATCATCATTTCTTTCTAAAACATACTTTTCCTTCGAGTACATTACAAATGCAATAGATTTCAACAACTTCGATAATTACGTATTGGATAATGCTAAAAATATTATTTTCATCCATATTTAGCTCATACATCAGACCAGCGAAACCGATTTTGCACTGATGTTCTCGATCATAAATAATTATAAATTGCACGTTGTAGGTAACATCTTGTATTTCACAGCTATTTCGCATAGCTTCCTATATTTACTGCTGTCCCTTACTTATTTCACATAAAGTACCACGCCATCCTGCACGGCGATTATAACCTAAGTTGTATGCATAAAGAAGTAAGCAAATTTATAAATAGATATGCAAATAACTGAATAGATATATAATAAAATTTGCTTCGGAAATCTGAAAGGCTCGAATAGTTTTTTTTTGTTCAGCATTATCCTAAATGTTATCCACAGCTTCTATACATCTACAGCGTAGTACATCTGAATCTTGTTTTTTACAACTATGGTGCAATATACATGGATGCAATAAAAGTCTAGCACAGCAATTAAGATGTATTTAACATAAACAATATTTATCCTGAAACAACTTCTATTGAGCATGGGGCAAAAACTTTTGTTCAAACTCTTGAATCGGGAATAACTTGAAATACTGCAAATTCTATACAGAAATACTTCAGCAGAATCCCAAAAACCAGCACAGGAGCTGTAAACCCACGCACAAGGAAGGCTTGCACAATTCGCACGAAAGGCCCGATGTACACGAGCTCCCCATGAATAAAAATCAGCTTCACAAGAAGTTCGCTTAAGCTATTGTTTCTTCGCAGCAATGAACCGATAGTCTCACATGTAGGCAAGGCTCATATTTACATGGCTATGACTTCTCACATCGGAATTGCTTTACCAACGATGTGAAAGCAAGTGAACTAGCCCAAATTTAGGAATACAGGATGCGTTTCTGCAAGAACGACCTAAAACTAATTAATGTCACAAGTATCCCACATAGTCATTAAAAATGCAGTTAAACATTGTCTATTCATTGCGTTGATGTGTCCATATTACATAATAAGATATACTGGCATATGCCTAATCACTCTCGCATTAAACGTTTGTTCCCACTTGGGCAAGAAAGTATCCTTCCCCTCATAACCAGTAGTACAGCTTTGAATGAATGCTTTAATGCCGGAGTAATATAGGGTATACTGAATTATCTTTGTAAGATTATGTGCTTAGCATCATTTTCATTCATTGTACTTGCAGAACCTGCATTATGTTCCCTCTGGACAACCAAGAAATATTTCAGAACTACCGAAGAACAACTACCTGAAATACCAAAAATGTATTTCCGCTCGAACTGCGCAGACATTAAATATGTTCCATACCCTAACGACTGCAAGCCTTGATAAGAAGAATAATAATAAAACTCTGCAGGTTGAAATATTCAGTGCTGTGGCGCAGTGGTTTAGCGCATAAACTACTCTGTAAAAATATACACCAATATGTGCATCTCTGTTACGCATCAACGAACACGTGCAATTGGCAGCCGTTAGCCAATGCCCCTGGCCATTGAGTGCTTTACTAGTTTCCAGGCGGGAGCAAATACCTTCGTTGCCGGCACTTTTTTGCAGCAATGATTGTTAGGGTTCCTTCTATTTTTCGTGTCCCTGCGCCCACCATAAAAAGGTGAGCGTACACGCCGACTCCGGACACAGAGTAATTCCGGGCTCACCCGTGCCAGAAGTGAAGTAGGCTTCAAGCACTCTGCCCAAAATAAAAATTATCGTAAACAGTCCTAAATGCACAAAATAAATGAAGAGCTCCATTTAGATTATCTGTTTGTGCGTCAACTGTAAAAATGTTAACGTAGCCCGATCCAGGTGATAGCGCCACACCCGGTCAACCCGAAGCGGAGGTGAAGCAGGCTTCAAGCATCCTGTCCCTAATATTAGTAAAAATGTAAACTAATACACTTAATAAATCAATCGAGGTTCATTGTTGCCAGTCGATGGGTATACTGCAATCTTTTTTACTACCTACTACGGTTGGAACTACCTCTGGTTGTTCCAACCGGAACAACCAGAGGTAGTTCCGGTTGGCTACCCTGCGCAGGGGGAAGGGTGAAGAGGGATAAAAAGAGAAACAGAGTAGAAGGGGGAGATAGAAAGGGAGACAAGCACGAACAAAGCACGTACACTACAGAGCGGTAGGGGGCGGCATTCTTAGAGTCTGTCGTGAAGCCCCGTAGACCGCAAGAACCTTACTAGCGCGTGTAAGGCCTTAATTTAGAATATATCTGGTCCATCTCCTTGGCTCTTGCCCTCCTCCTTGCTTGATGATATTCTGGGTGCATGTTTTTAGGAAGGGGCAGTGTCGCGAATTTGCCCCTCCACTCTTTCGGAATGTCTTGTCTTGTTGCCGTATAGTAAGGACAGCCGATATTTAGGTCCTCTAGTACCTTGCGTCCTGTTTTTGTTCCTGCCAATCTGGCATATTGACTTAGTAGGTGGGCCTCAATTATCTCATCTATTGTATTGTGCACCCCCAACTGCAATAAGCGCTCTGTAGATGTTTTGACCGACAGTCCTAGTGCCTTCTTATATGCTGTTCTGATCATGACATCGAAATGTTTTAAATCGCACCTCTTAATCCGAAGGTACGGAGCTACGTGCACAATTATGCTGATTATAAAGGCTTTGACCAACCGAAGAGTGTCGTTCTCCATCATCCCTCTCGTTTTATTGGTGATACGTGTGATCATTCGAATTACTTGTTCGCATGATGTACGGAGTTGAGTAATCATTGCTGCGTTGACACCCTCGTTGTTAACCAGTAATCCCAGGATACGCACTGTCTCCACTTCAGGGATCGCAGCGTCGTGCACCCTAATTTTGACCGGGGCTTCATCTTCTCGTCTGCGCATGATTAGAAGTGCCGATTTTTCCGGAGAGCAGCGCAGTCCGCACTCCTCGGCATAGTTTCGGACTGTCGAAGCAGCTTCTTGGAGCGCCTCTTCCATCTGCCCCAGACTGCCCTTCGTCACCCAGACCGTGATGTCATCTGCATAGAGGGCTGCCGAATTCCTTCTATGCGATCGAGTTGCTCAGGCAAATTTATAAGAGCAATATTGAACAGCAGAGGGGAGAGGACGGCCCCTTGTGGCGTACTCCTGGTGCCCATAAGGATTGGCTGGGACCTAAAATCTCCGATTTTTACATGAGCCTGTCTGTCTAGTAGGAAGTCTCTGATGTATTCAAGAGTCCTTCTTCCACACTGTGTCTTCCGCAGGTTCTCCAGGATCTTTGAGTGCTTCACATTATCGAAAGCGCCCTTGAGATCTAGGGCTAAGATGGCTCTGCTACGGCGTTTGTTGGGTGGGTCAATAACTTCCATCTTGAGCTGCAGCAGTACGTCTTGCGTGGATAGGCGCTCCCTGAAGCCAAACATGGTGTGGGGTATGTAATCGTTTTCCTCCAAATACGCTGAAAGTCTGGCATGCACTGCTTTCTCCATCAGCTTGCCGGCACATGACGTGAGCGAAATCGGATGGAGGTTGTTAATATTTACCTCTTTGCCCGGCTTAGGGATAAAGCTGACGTCTGCCAATTTCCACGCCAGGGGCAGCTTGCCAGCTCTCCAGCACTCATTGATATAATCCGTCAGCTGGCCTAGCATCTTCTTGTTCATGTTGGCGAGCAAGCCGACCGAAACTTTGTCCTGTCCTGGCGTCGTACCTCTTCTCATGGTTAGTAGCGCCGCCTGTATTTCTTCTACTTCGAAGTCTCTGTCGAGTTCTGGATTATCTTTGCCTTCATACTGCAACACAGGCTCGTCATGTTTGGTCGTACAGAGGTATGTGCTCGTCAGGGCTGCCACCAGCTGCTCATCCGTACCCTCATAGCCGTGGAGGGCTCTTTTGAGGTTCCGCTGCTGCTCTCGCTCGTCTTGCTGGGTTCGATGAGGCATCGCAGGCGGCTCCACGTAGACTTGACGCCAAGCCCGCCTCTTAATGAGTCGCACTTGATTAGCCAGTTGTTTATGGCTAAGGTCCACGCGTATTCCTCCGCTTGTCGTGTAATTTCAGCGATCTTGATTTTAAGCTTGCGATTGTGTTGTTGCTTTTCCCACCTTCTGGTGAGGCCTCTCCTGGCCTCCCAGATGTGGAGAAGGTGGTTTTCGACTGCCGGGACATCCTCTGAGGTGTGCAGCGTTCTCGTGACTTTCTCTCTGGCAGCTAGAAGTGACTCAGCCCATTGCTCATAATGCTCAATAGGCGAGTCGAGCTGAGGACTCTCGGACTCTCGAAAAAGCGACCAATTCGTAACCCGAGCTTGTCCCCTGTGTTTACGATGCTTGTTGGGGTCTAGGCAAATTCGGAGTATATAATGATCACTGCCTAAGGTTTCGTGCGTATTTTGCCACTCGCAATTTTTAACATTTTCGACTAGCCTTAAATCTGGGCATGTGTCCCTTGAAACGCTATTGCCTATTCTTGTAGGATGCTGCGGGTCCGTCAGAATAGTAAGAGCCATATCTGATATTGTTGCTGCCAGTTTCCCGCGTTTTACGTTTTCGTTGTTGTAACCCCAAAGAAAGCTGTGCGCGTTAAAATCCCCCGTTATAATGAGAGGCGCAGTTTTTGCAGCCTGCATTGCTTTTCGAAAAATTTCGTCACAGACTGCTGTCCTGTGTTTAGGGCGGCTGTATATGTTAAGTACGTACGCCCCTTTACAGGAACAAGTGTTAGCGAGGATACGAATAAACACATGCTCTATTTCAGCATTAAGTTAGAGGTCTATAGTTGAAGCCGTACTGTTTTTATCGAAGTGTTAGTTTGATGCGTGCTGTACGACCTGAGTTTAACTGCGACATTAACGTCCTGTAACGCGATTACATCCGGCCTCTCATCTAGACAGTCCACATACTGTTGCAGAGATTCCCGATTACGTTTAAAACCCCTGCAGTTCCATTGTAATATTGTTAACTTAGTTTGACGAGCCATATTGCAAACTGGAAGAGGTCAGTCCTTGTTCTTTACTCAGGTCAAGCGCATCATCAGACGCAATCTGCCTGGTGCCCATTTTTCCTGTCAATCTTGGTGTCTTAGTGCGCGAGCATTCAGCGAATTCTTGTAACTTACGGTCAATCCTAATCTCGTAAGCATGGAGTTTTGAGAGATGCGGCTCTAACGTTTTTTGAATTGTCTGCTCTGTCATTCCTTGTAAGTTATGTTCAATGTTTTTGCTTAGCGTCTCTTCAATTCTTGCTACGCTAGCCTGACGGCTTGGCAGCATGCGACATTCCATTTTCTCGATTTCCTCTCGCATCCGCTTTTCCATGCTTTCCATCCGTGAACTGAATTTATTTGTAATTGCGTCCACATCTGCGCGTGTAGTACACTCCTCTGTCGAGGGTGCAGCCGCCAACGCTACGCTGCCGCCCGAAGCTCTTCGGCCGAATTCTGACATACGAGGAGGTGACTTAGTCGCTACCTGACGGCAGCGGGGGACGGTTGTCCTCCTCCATCGCCTGAGCTGAGGGTACCTGAAGTGCTCTAGAGTTTCCTGTCGCGTTCGCTGCCATCTTCTCTCTAAGTTGTATTTCTAGTTTGAGCCTTTCGTTCTCAGCCCTAAGTCTCTCATTAGACAACGTGAGGGGAGGCGAAGCAACCACACTGGCCCAGCTAACGTTGTTGCTGCTCGTTTTGTTCCCGTGACTGTGTTCTGGCTCTGACCCATCGTGCTTGTCTGCTGGACGACCGCCTCCTTTGGGGCCCCCTCTGAAGGCTCCTGCATGCGGTCGAAGCAAAGGGGTCGCCCCCTGCGTCCGAGCTTGCAGGTCGGGGGCTTCGCTCCCTCCTGCGCTCCTGGAGTGATGTTGCTTACTGGCTTTTCCATTGACGGGCTTCCGCTTGGCCCCAGTTCCAGCACCGCCTCCCCTGTACTTTTGCGTGCACTGAATTTATCCTGTGGCATGAGGGCCCCCGCAAATGAGGCAGCTGGGTTGACACTCGTGGCCCTCTTCTAGATCCGTCTCGCCGGAAGAATGGCATCGACCGGCCTGTGGATTAGGGCAAACATCGGCGCGATGTCCCATCGTGCCGCATCGGGGACAGGCTGGCGTCGTCGTGCGGTAGAGGCGAACCGGCACAGGTTCGCCCCAATAATAAACGTTGAAAGGCACCCTCCGGCCCTCGAACGTCATCGCTGCTACGTTGGCCTCTCCTAATTTTCGGACTCCTACTACTGGAGCCTCTGACGAATAAATGGCTTGAGTAATATCCGCTTCAGTGGCTGTGGGATCCACCTGAATAACACCATGGCTTGTGTTGTCCGATGACTTGAGGTAGGCTTGAACCGCTCGGGTTCTGTCCTCCGAGTTTGAGCTGTCCGATCGCAAGGACCTGACGAATAAGTTGGGCGCTCTTGATGCCAATAATAATTATATTCTGGTCCCAGGCCGGCCAAATCCGCGATGGAACGGAAATGTAAGGCCAGACAATACGAGGAAGAAACAGAGTGGCGTGGATAAAGAAGCAAAGGGGGATAGCCTAAATCTTGGCTCACAGTAAGTGAAAAAGGGAGCTCGGTAGGACATGTAATGCAAATGGTAGGTAATCGCTCAACGATTGCAATTACAGAATGGTTGCAAAGGGAAGGGAAGCGTCATCGAAGACGTCAGAAAATTAGGTGGCATGATGAAATGATAAACTTGAATGCAGAAGTTGGAGTCGACTAGCGCAGGACAATGCTGCGGCATTCGTCTGTGTCCTGGCGCAAAAACAGTTTCCCCATGAAGGATGAGAAGCTGTGAATGTCATAATAATAAGTTACAATGTTGCGTGAAGGTTACTGTTCGTAGCTGTAGTGCAGCAAGGTTGCAGCAAACGTAAGCTAAATAAACACGCCTGTTCATGTGCAGACTCACGAACAGAGTAAACTTCATGACAGAGACTACTCTCGGTTAAAACCAAGCAGCCTTGTCGGAATAGTGACCTTGTGTTGACGTCGCATTCCCGGTCTGCGACATGGTCACGGCGGGCACAATGTCTGCGTCCGTTTCACGCTTTTCAACTTCAGGGCTTTCTCAGCGTCATCGCTGAGTGTCGGCCTCCTGTTTACATAGCGCAACATCTGGGCACCTCTGGCATTGATGCATCGTATATCACTCGCTGAAGTGCATTGTTTTCGGGTATAAATTAACCGAGTGATATTTGTGAGAATGTGGGCCAGCCTTGGCTCCCTGCTATTAGCGTTTCGCCGAAGCTTCACGGCTGGAGTTCAAACAACATGTGAAGGCATGTTTGCGCGATGTGAAGGACGCGGTCCTTCGCTGTGGAAACCAGTGCACCGGCAGGTAACTATTCTAGCAACCGGACCTTGGATACTATTCGTCGGGCACAGATCTCTCAAGCCGACAGGGTCTACATGTACTGAATATTCTTTGCGGGTCTTCTTTCAATTCACTCCAGCAAGCTGCGGGGTCTATCCCTAGACCTTTAAATAGAGCTCTTCTGTGCGCGAGTTTTTGCGATTTGGTAACGAACACGCCTAGACCTCTTTCGCCCCGTGTCATTGAAATTACGACTACCGTATCACAGACGCACATTCACGTGCGCACAAACACACGCGCACAGGCTCATATATATATACACAGGATGTCGTACATATTTTTAGCCAAACGTTAAGAATATGGAAATGCCAGGTAGCTGGTGAGGACAGAGGTAGTATTTGATGTTCTTGGGCATACTCAAGTTATCTATTTTATTATGCCCAATTAGATTATTAGTCCTAATTAATTATTAACCTTCTCAAATATCATTACTCAAGTTATGAATAATCTTCTCAATGACGATAATGAGAAAATGGTAGAGCAACATAAAAAACCGTATACAGCTTTCTGTTGCTCAAAATGTGCTACATAAAAGAGTTTTTCGGGACCTGCAAGTAGCCCGCAAATACACACAAAGTGCCTGGAGCGGGCTTTCGCGCGTCAATTTAGCGTGTATTTGCGGGCTACGTTCATGCTAGGCAAAACACATGCAGTTCGTCTTGAACAGAAAGCTCTGTGGGGATTTTTTCGTGTTGCTCTAGAATTTTCTCACTGACGCTTCTCATCTAACTAAAATATATCAGAAGTTCAATATTTAATTAGGTCAAACTATGCAATTAGTCGAAATGAGATAAGAGTAGTCTATCTGCAAGCGACTACAAACAAGGTTACCTTTGTTATGTCCAGCTACGTGGCACGTGCATATTTTGGAAGTTTGGCCAAAGTTACGTGGGACACCCTGCATATCTAGAGCAGCTAATAGTTGTCTGCTGCAGACAATGGCCAGTCACATCTCATTCCTCGAAGAGGCACGAGTGAGCGCCTGAACTACACTTTGCAATGTCGTGATTGCGCTTTATGTTATAGATATGCGACGACAAAGAGGCGCGACGCAACGCTCATGCATTTCCCTCGTATTCAATGCTCGGCACTGATTCGCCACTGATTTCTTAAGTTAGCCAAGCCCGCGCTTAAAGTGACACAGACGGCATCTGCGCCTACGAGGTATTGCACAAGCGTAAAATATAAAATTACAATGATTGGGGTCATTTCACGTAGAAATGCGGAAGACGTAATTCATGTACTTCGGGGTGGAAGCTGCTGCTTTAATTATAGCGTGCCACTCTTGATATACGCCAAGTATGTAATTTATTTGCGACCTGAGCCCAATTTCTGAGTGACGGCAGCGTTCGCCTTAAGGAGTATTAACTGGTAAATCGAAGTAAATAAAAGAGCAATTCAGCTTAAGAAATATTATAGTAAAATAAATTTCGTGAGCAATTTGTAACAATCATCGGGACATGTGCGAGGTGTTCCGCCGAAGACCTCATCTTTAGGCCAGAGCGTCACAGTATGGCGAGTTGAGTTGTGGCGGTACTTGCACACTGAAATTTCTTAAGCCCTTACGCGTGCAAATGATATGATTCATGGGTGACATTATTTGGTGCGTCTAGAGGTCTAAGGGTCCTTATTACATAATAGTGCGAAAATGACAACAGCCTTCCATACGAGTGTTAAACAAACCAAACTCTCAGAAATTTACTCGTTAAGGTAGACAATACCTTTTGAAATATTTGTTACATCTGTCAAAGCCTTTGAGTTCACTATAACCACACATCTGATGTACATACTGCCCACGTGTTCTATTTTCTACCCCTGGACATAGGACAAAAAACTTTGCACAAAGGCTCAAGCTCTCTTGTAGTCTAAAAACGATTTCCATGCTACAGGCAAGATATCAAAAAGAAAGATAATCTTAAATGAATTCTGACATTCGTAATGTTGTCAAATTGTGTAGAAGCAAAGATGCCCACTACGCGATGAAAAAGGCAAGCGCTTTTTAAATGCTCGAGCATCCAAGCAAAGGGACGAGAACCGTTCTGCCCAACATTCTTCTGACATTTATGTTGTACTACGTCCGCTGAGCGGCACTTTTATTCCAACTACTCACGAAATAATTATAACAATGCGACATCTGGCGTTCTTTGCGGAGGTGTTTTGGGATACCTGTCACGCGACAAAGCTTCAGGTGACAATGACGGCGAAAGCAATAAGAAGAAAAAGCACTCTGCTTGATCTACAGACCAGATATGTAGATTATGAAAAAGTAAATATATTTATTTACACGCATGTGCTCATGTGCCTTTAGAATATAACTTTACGAAAATATTATTTTTCCTTAGAGAAAATACAGTGGTGTCATACCTTCTTTCTTCGCTGAAACCACATCGAAAGTGTTGTTGGTATTCTCGTAAGTGCCTCAGGAGCGGTAATTTTCGCCTTTCGATTGCCGTCACAAACCGGAAATTCTCCCTCTGGAAAACGAGACTGCAATCCGAGAAGAAAGGAAAATTCAGGGGCTGAGCCCGTCTAATAGCGAAGCTGTTACTAGTAGGCGAATTTGGTGCCAAACTCTCACACACTATCAATGTAGAGTGGACTCTGACATTATTGTTGTGCTGAGTACAGTGCCCATGCTTGATAATTTGAGTGTAAAAACTACAGAAAACTGCCTCGAAAGGTTGACCTTGAGATACAGCTTCTAGGTGCACGACTGAATTACACTTAAAGAACGCAATCAGCGCGACTGTTTTTTGTTTCGTTCTTCCGCACATTTTTATTTTTTTCTTTGGCTCATATTATAATACCAAGCATTCATTGCTCATTTCCGGCACTTAGTGGCAGGTACGTTCCTCTGTCGCCTTCTTTCGGGCCACCCTAAAAAAATAAAACCATCACTGACTCTGGGATTGAACCCTGCCTTTGAACAGAGGAGCCGACGCTTAAACAATTCAAGCCAATTCGTGCTTTCGTGCTACTAAACTACCTATTTTTGTTGTTGGGCGCGAGCCATCGTCTCGCATTGTTCTCTCATCCCGTGGACACTCGTCCATTTAGACGCTGGGTTTTTCTACACCGGTTTTGTTATTGGCCAAGACTCTCTAGCCCTTTCGTCGCAGCTGCTAGCGCCAGATAGAAACTTTCTGACGTTGTAGCACCTCAACAATAGGTGCACATTGATCATGTGTTAGCGTTTATTCGCCTGAATGTGACTACCAGTGGCGTTTCACCATAGACGAAATGACTTTTGCACATGTCGTACTCATGCCTAACTTCTGGGAAATAGGCAAAGCAATTTTCGTTTTGAAAGCGCACCCTTCTAAAGTGATGCTTTCTGCACAACATGCTTTTCAATGCGTAAACATTAGGCATGTCCAAGTGAAAAAAATCTATACCACTCCCTGCGATCACGATCGTGAAGCTCAATTTCGATGTGCGCAGCGCGATGAACTGAACGCAGATCGAGAAAACAACGTAACCCAAAGTGACCGTGCAGCGGTATCTGGTCCAGAACGAGCTGTATGGTGACCAAAAGTAACGATGTGACATAGTCATTGATCAAATGATAGGCAGCGACGTTGAACGTGCCTCAGCGAAATGAGGAATGTGTCGCCAACAGAGAGGCGTCTATTAGAAATCAGTAAACCTAGTCTTCAGGGTGCCCGTTTAATGACAGCGGGCTTTACCCGCCGCACGATGACTTCATGGAGTCATCTGAACTAGAGGCATATGTTGTGTCAGAAAGTGATTTGGCACAACTCATGCAACGAACGCTGCCGGCGCGAATCACGCGTGACGACTCTACTTGCAGGAACGGTGTTTCTGGGCACTATTGAACCATGAAGTACGCGGAACCGTTTAATAAACAAGCGATCTCACTCAGACCCATACGGTGCAATTCTCCTACGTGGCGAGACATTTGTATAAAGCTGATCTCTACCGAGGATTCTGTATCACTGCCAGTATATTCGGTTAACTAAGAAGCCTAAGGCGCTATCAAACAAATTCAAGTACTTTCCAGAGTTGGTGCCAAGCCGTTTTAAGCGGTCTGTCATGGCTCACTGTTGGGCACAGAACCGGGACTACTTGCCTACGTGATTGGCGCAACTACGACTCGCTACGCGCGGCAATGAGGTGAGAGAAACGAGACTTATTTATCAGGTGTTTTTATTCATCAGCTTGTTCTCGTCACCTTGTTGCCCTTTGTAAACGTTTGTAAAAAGCGTCTGGCTGTTGTCAGGATGACTTTCGAGCGTGCTTTGTTACCTTTTGACGAAATACTTAGAGCATATCCTGGTTAATTTGTCTGGCACCCATGCGAAGTCATCTGCAGCTGTAAAATAAGATTTATTAACCCCGAGGTCTTAGTTTATATGGCACGAATGTTCGTTCTTCTTTATGTACAATGATCGACGTTTTTATGCCCTTTTTACAAGGTTTGATTTGGCTTGCAAATTTGTTTGCTTGCATATGCGCTTTGCTTTCGAAAGACGATTCCGCAATTGTAAAGTTGCAAGAAAAGTCGCACCATGTGACTCTCCGCCTTTGACGCCAGAAGCCGCAACGAGTACCGTATATGAATGAGCGATCGCCAGCATAAAGTAAGCGTCTTGGCCATAAAATCTTGCTTATCACACACGACAGTTTTATCCTGATAATAGGAAATGCTAAGAATATACTAAGCAGTTTTCAAATCACCACAGTCATGACATTTTAATGCACGCATTTCATTTCAATCGTCGCACATTTTATTGTACGCAGCCTACGGAAACTTTTTGCTGACATTTATAATTTCCTATCATCGTGTCAGCACCACTTCTCGAGCATATGTGTAAGTCAAACCTGGCTCAGCGTAGTCGATAACAACCTGACTCTTTTCCACCTTATTCACCAGAATACTGTCACCGGAGTGACCGCAGTCATGGCGGCACAGCTGTTTTCATTTCATCAGAGTTAGAATATTCCAAGCGTCAGGATTTACCAATTAATCAAATAAATTGCGAATCAATGTGTATTGAGCTGAATGCATCATTTCTCGATATTGACGCCAAAAATTTAGTTGTTGGTTCTCTTTATCGATCACCTTCGTCATGCATTAATGATTTTGCTTAGAATTAAATCATGTTTCGCACACGCTATCGGTAGAACGTAAAAACATCGTTATTATTGGTGAAATCAGTATTAACCATTTAGATGTTCACAGTTCATCATACCCTGCTTATACCTTGAGTGGTCATGGCCTCGAATTACTTGTAACTGTACCTACTCGGCGGATTATTGCTCCACGCTTTTGGTATGGGCGCATGGGCACCATCACTCGAGAAAAGAGGAGGAAGAACGAACTGGGCTCGGAGCTGTGAATCTGACCGGTCAACGCTGCAACCACTCTTGTAAATATAAACTGTAAATAGTTGCTCGTCTTACTGACTCGTCCTTTGCCTAATAATAATAATGGTTCGTATACATTAATGGACCATGCATTGTCCAACCTCATCATCCCTCCTGGATCTGGTGTCATTGAAGTTTCATTACCTTATCATTGCCCAATATTCGTGCGTATAAATTTCAATATGCATACTCTGGACTTGCATATTATTATTTAAAAAATATTCACGAAACTTCATTTGTTAGGAAAATCGCATATATTAATTGGAACCCTGATACGCCGCAAAGTAATCAAGAAATCTCCTTCGAATTATTTAGCAATCTAATTTCTAACGCTACTTACGAATCAACAACAATAACCACGAGTAAGAAAAGGTTCGCTTTACCTAGTTGTCCGTGCATGACTGACAATCTTCTTAAATGCGTGCGCAGAAAAGAGAATCTTTATAAAGAAAGCAAAAAAGAAGCCATTTAATTTGACCCTGCTGACTTCTTACAAGTGCTACCCGAATATCTTGAGCAGGTTTCTTAAAAACGTTACTAAAGAGCATTATGAGAACGAAATTGATCGTGCTGGCAACGATTCCAAAGAACAGTGGAAAATTGCAGATGATATTTTAAATAGAACATCGCCGAACCGCGCCATACCTTTCACTCATTTCATGTAAAGCTTGTAGGTCATATTATCAGCGACACACTCTCACACATAAATCTAATTTTCGAAACTGGCGTTTTTCCTAGCTGCTTAAAGATCGCCAAAGGTATTTCAGTTTTCAAAAAGGGTAGCGAAAACTGGTTATTAAGCTACCGCCTTATATTTATTTTATCCTTTCTCAGTAAGGCAATTGCCCGATTCTACGTAGTGCGTTTAGCAAGCTATTACACAAATTTCAGTATTTTGTCATCTCATCAATTAGCGCTAAGTACTTTAACTGATCATCCTAATACAGCCATTGACACGGGTAAATTGGCTGGTACCTTGATTATTGATTTTTAGAAAGCTTTCGATTCATTAAGTCATGACATACTTATTGCTAAACTAAAGGCTGTTGGCGCATGTGGTCCAGCGCTTTCCTTAAATCGCGGTTATTTACATGATCGAAAACATATCGTCTCTTTTTCTGATACTCATTCTCGTACAAAATTATTAGCAGATGGGTTCCACAAGGCTCAATTCTAGGAGCAATTTTATTTCTCGTGTACATCAGTGACTTTCCAGAACACATTAAACATTCTAGTTGTATTTTGTATGCTGATGACACAACAATTTAGTCTTCTAACACGTGCTTGGAATCGCTGATATCCTGCTTTGATGCTGACTCTGCTAGAAACGTTAATTGATTCAGAGATAATATGCTCAATAATAATGCTACTAAATTGTAATTTGTAATTTCTTCATCTCCGCAAAAAGTGCGTGGGAGAAGCCATGCATTCACATTGGTCCCACTTCGCTTGAGGCTGTTGACCATGCAACATTTCTTGGAGTAGAACTCGACAATCATATAAAATTTACAACCCACATATCTTTATTAACCCGTAAAGCGGCATACGGTATCAGAATACTAATCAAAGTCAGTACCTATTTTCCTGTACGTATAATAATATATTCCTGTACTACTGCGCATTTCTTCACAGCCACATCTCTTGCTGCATTTCTTCTTGGGACAATACCTACGTAATTCATTTGGCGCCCCTGCAGCACACATAAAGCCAAGCTTTGAGAATAATCACTTACAGCCATTTTTCATCTAGTGCCTTGCCATTACTCCGCACATATAATATTGCTACGGGATAGTATTTCCAATGACGAAGAGCCGAGCAGTAAGAAGACGACGACGACGATTAGAAGCTAGCGCGGGCTGTTGCCTCTTGGCCAAGCGCAGCGTATTTTTTAGTAAATATACTTGTACATAGCTTTTCGTCTGCGTCTTCCTCCGTAACTTATCTGGTGGAGGTGGATGTTCCCTGTACCTCGTCACGGAGCTTCGCAGTGGACGGTACGTCGAGCCTTCATTCATGGCTCCCGGCGACGACAACCCGACACCACCGGCTCCGGCACCTGCTGCCACCTCGACGACCTACATCACTCTCCGCGCTCCCCGTGATCCTGGCGTATCCTCGGGCAAAGATGGGGAAGACGTCGATGACTGGATCAGCCTGTATGAACACGTCAGCCGCAATAACCGGTGGGACCCTACTATTAGGCTCGCCAACGTAGTCTTTTACCTCGGTGGCACACCTAGAGTTTGGTATCGTACGCACGAAGTTGAGCTCACCAGTTGGGATTCACTTAAGACAGCTTCGAGACTTCTTCGGCAACCCCTACGGTCACCAATTGCCGCGCAGAAGGCGCTTTCCGGCCGTGTGCAGACGTCAACAGAGCCCTATGTCACGCACATTCAGGACGTCTTGGCTCTGTGCCACAAAGTTGACACCCGCATGACTGAGTCCGAGAAGGTTGCCCACATCCTCAAAGGCATTGCCGATGACGCCTTCAACTTACTCGTTTGCAACAACGTAGCGACGGTGGATGCTGTTATAGAAGAGTGCCGCCGCCTGGAACTCACTGAAAGCCGACGTATTGACCAGCATTTTGCCCGTCTGCCCAACACCCCAGCGACATCTTCCTGTGCCTACACTCCTCGTCCCAACAACACTGCCGATGTTACCAGGATCGTGGGGCGTGAGATCGAGGCCACCTATCCGTCTGCCTTCGACTCCAGTCCCACCAACACATCTGCAGTCACAGTCTCACTGATCCAGGCAGTTGTCCGCCAAGAGTTCGAAAACATGGGTCTTCACACCATCTGCTCGGCCCATCGTCCTGATACCCGCCCGGCTTCTTCGATTCCAGCCCGTCCGGCATCTTCTTACCCACCACGTTTCCGCAACCCATCTCAATGGCGCACTGCTGACGACAAGCCCATTTGTTTCCACTGCCATCGAATCCGTCACATTTCTCGGCACTGTCGCAGTCACTGGAGTTCTCCGACCCGGCCTACTTATACTGCATACTCTCGCCCCCCCGGTGGCCCTTCTCGTCCCTATGCCGCATGCTCCGATAATGCCGCCGCTGATTCTCCTGCGCCGAACCGCTCCTATTCTCGTTCGCCTTCGCCGCAACGACGACAATCTCGCTCTCCCCAGCCCCTCGCTCCTATTCGCCGACTCCCTTCGGACGCCGCTCTCAGCCGGAAAACTAGACGATGCAGCGCCTCGAGGTGACGCTGCATTGCTCCCTACGCCGCCAAATCCTCTACTGACGTTGCCCACTCATCTGAACATTCTTGACGTGTAAGTCGACGGTGTTTCTGTGTCTGCGCTCATAGACACTGGGGCGCATTTGTCCGTAATGGGCGCTGACCTTCGTAACCGGCTCAAGAAAATTATCATGCCCGCCACGACGCCTGTTCTCCGTGTCGCCGATAGCGGAACATCCCCCGTAATTGGTATGCGTACTGCCCGCGTCTCCTTCGCCGATCGATCAACATTCGTGCTATTCACAGTCATCGCTCACTGTCCCAACGATATCAACCTCGGCTTAGACTTTCCGCACATTCTGCTCTCATCGATTGCTCCGCCGGTACACTCCGCCTCGACCTGCCTGTTCTAGATTCCGCTGAACAACACCCTACTCGCCTCAGTTCCGTCGACTTCGTTCGCTTGCCACCTTCGGCACTGACTTACGTTGACTTCGTGTCATCCCCACCAGTCCCCGATGGTCACTACATCGCGGCTCCTATGCAAGACGTCCTCCTTACACACGGGATCACAGTACCTCACACAGCTTTATCTATTACGGTGAATTGCGTCTGCCTGCCAGTGGTCAATTTTGGCTTGACGACACAAGTGTTACCACGCGGGATGTCTCTGGGCAAACTTTGCTCATTCGAGGATCACTCTGTAGCATCGATTTCAGTAGCCGACAATTCAGCCGATCCTCCTCTACCGTGGCAATCGGCAACTTGTACCATCGCCAACGTACAAAAAATGATTGCACCCGACATGCCTTCCTAGCACGCTCGTGCGCCCTACCGCGTTCTGAGATCCTACCAAGGTATTTTTGACTTTACCGATCGTTCTTTGGCCCAAACAACAGCTGTCAAACATCGCATTTATACCGGCGATGCCCCTCTTATGCATCGCCGCCTATATCGAGTATCACCGGCTGAGCGTCAAGTTATTCACACTGAAGTTCGCGAAATGCTTGCCAAGAACATTATTGAACCGTCATGTAGTCCATGGGCGTCACCTGCTGTGCTGGTAAAAAAGAAGGATGGCTCATGGCGCTTTCGCGTAGATTATCGGCACCTTAACAGGGTTACCAAAAAGGACGTGTATCCCCTATCACGCATTGATGACGCCCTTGACTGGCTCCACGGTGCTCGCTATTTCTCCACTATTGACCTTCGCTCCGGCTATTGGCAGATTGCCAATAGTCGGAGCGGTCTATATCAATTCAAAGTGATGCCGTTCGGTCCTTGTAATGCTCCTGCCACTTTTGAACGCATGATGGACTCCCTTCTTCACGGTTTCAAGTGGTCCACGTGCCTGTGCTACTTGGACGACGTTATAGTATTCTCCCCAACGTTCGCTACGCACCTCGAGCGCCTCTCAGCAGTTCTGGATGTTTTTTCGGCGAGCCAGTCTGCAACTCAACGCATCGAAGTGCCGGTTCGGCCGTAGCCAGATTACCGTCCTTGGACATCTCGTTGACGCGAACGGAGTGCAACCAGACCCAGGCAAGATCCATGCTGTTACGCACTTCCCTGTTCCAAAGTGTGTCAAGGATGTGCGCATCTTCATCGGCCTTTGCTTGTACTTCCGCCGTTTCGTGAAAAATTTCGCGGCCATAGCACGACCACTAACCGAGCTGTTGAAAAAAGACGCCCCTTTCCAGTGGGGCGATAACAAGGCCTCTGCATTCTCGCTTCTAATTGACCTTCTCACAACGCCTCCCGTTCTGGCCCATTTCGATCCTTCTGCGCCTACCGAAGTCCGTACTGATGCTAGCGGTCACGGAATCGGCGCAGTACTGGTACAACGCCAGCGTTGCGTCTTCCTCCGTAACCATATTTTGTCATTATTGCATTTAAATAAATGTTCTCTTGGTGTCCTGGCGTATAAATTTTGTCGAGGAGAACTACCAATTTCGTTGATAACAGAAAACCAAACCCCACATTTCACTCGCACTCGGTTTTCACGCCATAATAACTACCTGCTACCCAAACCAAGGACTAACTACAACAAACTTGCTGCGAACATTTTGACAACTTCAGTATGAAATTCACTACCACCATCCATAAAATCATCTCCTTCCGTTCATTGATTTAAATGCAAACTTCGTCACCACTTGTTCGCAAAGTGGATGTTTTGTTCATTTTGCGCTTCTCTATGCGGAATACTATTCCCAGAATCTGCCTTTTGTGTTTATACTTTATTGTTACTATCATGACTTGACTTTCTTTTTTTAATACTTTACTTTTTCTTTCAAAGGATTGCTACTGCTGTTAACCGCTATAAGTGTACTTTTCCTATGTATTTATTATTGGAGGTCCCTCCCGAGTCTTTTACTGTGGGACCTCTTAGAGTTAGTTTTTCTGTACAAAATTTCAATCGCATCAATAAGCTGAAACAGAGTAAACTAAACTAAACCATAAAAAAATGCCTTTTGAATGTTGAGCAGCTGACTCGGCCATGACCGCTGGCGTCGCACAAGCTGCGAAACACGCAAGTGTAGCACGATTTTCAAAGCAGACCCTTCTCACAATTTAATAGCAGAAGCTGACTTAATTTACTCCCTCGAAGCTGCGCTCCATTTCTTTCGTCATTTTAGTTTGTAAGGCCTGCCAGGAAACATGCACGAATTTATCTCGGGCTGGCCTTCGTGGCTCTGATTCTCCCACGCAGGAGTATTGCCGCTTCCACTTGTTCTTTTTCGCACCTCCGTAATTTCGAGGCTTGTCCATAAAGTGCATGTCACTGCATCGTCGCTAGACGTGTGCTAAAAAGGGGGGAGGGTTAATTAAGAAAACGAAACTGTCCCAACCGTGGCGAACACGATGTCCAGTGAGCGTGAAGTAATAGGCGCCGAGCAGGGCCAGCCGCAAAGCCACCTTCCTAGTACTGTCACATTGATGTGGCAGATGGCGCCAGAGTAGCCGCAAACTCGACTGTACGGAGCCTATAGCCAGTGGCGTGTAATGGGACATACTCGTTTAGCATGTTCTACGATAACAGCAGTCTTCCCAAGTTTCACTCAATATTACTTTTTGCGTGCTGTACCTGAGAAATGGTGGGAGCAAAAGCAGCAGTGAGGTAGCTTGACCAGTGCCAACTACTTACAAAGGCTAGCAGTGCAGTGACCTGTTATTGTGAACAGAAACCAACAAGAAATACTTTTATTAAAATAATAAAATACATTATTACGAGCCCCAAATTTATTAGGGTACAACAGTTATTCGGATTAACGAAAAAGTCCAATAAATGTTAGAAAAGTGCATGTGCACGTACATTTATATCAGTAAAAATGGGACTCAGTGATACTATATAAGAAATCACTGAAACACATGAGATCGTGAGCCCGCCATCATCCCTTTGTCACCACTATTCCATGAGCCACCTATTATGTTCTCGCTGTCGCATGCATTGATCCATTGTCTTCCCACTTTCCACCCCACCTTCCAACAAAGTACACCCATCATTCAACCAGCATGCACGCCATTCACTGGCCAATTACACAAGTAACCCAGTATGCATCCTATCTTTCACCCAGTACACGCATCGTTCACCCAACATATTAATCATTCACCCATCATTTACACAGGGCCCCCAGTACGTATCCCACCATCCACCCAGCGTACCTACCGTTCACTCACCATGACAACCATTGAGACAAGTCACCTAGTATGTATCACACCAATACGTTCCACGATCTACCACTGTACCCACCATCCGCCCAGTATACTTATACGATGAATTCTATTATAGCCACCATGTTTTCATGCAAACACAGCAGATTTCCGATCACGCCCAGCAGAATATTCATGATGGGCAATGCTGTAGCTTCAATAGGAAATTTAGTTTTCATTTTCATGTTCCAAAGCACCATGATTTTATAGATTTTGCAACCATGCTCTTTTAAACATAGCCACAAGTGAACTCCAAGTATACAAAAATTCATCTGCATCGCACAAGTCTTGATTCTTTTATAACTCCACCACTAAATGTATTTCTTTTCGCTACAAGCGCAGCCCTGCTTTCTACTGCTTGGAAAATTGTTATAGCATATTAGAATAACTGTTGGTGCGAACTTAAACGTATCCAAATCTGTGGCAAACCTCTATTTCTTCTCTGTGTGATTGCTTTAATGTGCGAAAGCCTAGTAATGGTATTTTTAGATGCATATACATTTTGTGGTATACATGCCACGCTTTACATGGGGCCATGCTTACATTGGGAAATGGAACGATTTAAAACAACTGTCAAAGGAGTGCATACAATCTGGTAAGAAAAACAAGCATTCATATTTGGATAAACATTGGTATGCGTATCGTTATTAACTATTCTTTCTGCAGATCAATTTTGTTTGCCTCAAAAATCAGCTCGTGCATCAAATCACAGAAGCGTTTCATTTAAAAAGAACGCGCTGAGAGCCATGCTAGTACCAGATTACTGGCATTTCTTGAGAAAGTTGTGACGATCGGCGACACGCCACGCGTTCATCGCGAACTTCCCGCATGCTCTCACGCTCGTGCCGCTCTCTTCCCCGCACTCACGCCACCTCTTCACCGCTCCGCCAACTACTCTTGATCTCGCGCTTGGCCTCCGAGAACTATGGCTCCTCATCGCGGGCCTTGGGCTGGCTTACCCCGGCCCTTGCACGTCACGACTCTCCCACCATCCTCGAATCGTCAAGCTGTGCTGGTAGAAAGAAGCCATGGCTCATGGCAGAACATCAAATGATCAGCGTGGGTGGTAATTCAATGACGTCCTGTAGTAGGATCGCTCAAAACAAAGTCATTGTCACCTAATCGTTCGACTGCACAATAAGGTCCACTTCGCCGCGGTACCAATTTTGCCGAAACGCCCTTGGCTGCATCACACAAGGTTTGAGAATTCAGGAGCACAAGGTGACCCTATTTGATAGTTATTGGCTGCCTATGACGGTCGTAACAGGATTTCTGCTCCTTCGAAGCACTGATCTGACCGAGCATACTGGAGGGCCTCTACAAGGCACCGCTAGAGATCTGCAGGAAGTGCATGGTGTGCTGCTTTCGGAGGCTCTGTGTCCTTGTCGCTTGCAGGTTCCCATGGGGTGCACAACTCGTGGCCGTAACACAACGATGGAGCATATCCGGTGACAACGCTCTCGGCAGTATGCAGGGCGAGGCCGATCTCAGGTATATGCCGGTCCCAGTCTTTCTGGTTGGATCAGTATGCCCACAGACACTGCTTAATTCTGCCATTGTGAAGCTACACCATTTGGCCAGCCGGGCGGTAAGGCACCGTGTGGCTATCTTTGATGCCTGAGTGTTTCAAGACGTTGTGCCATCGTGTGCTGACAAAGGGATTGCCATTGTCGCTGGTGATGGCCACAGGTGTGCCATGGCGGCATAAGACTTGCACCATGCACTCTAGTATTTTTGCACGTGTTGCTGCTCGTAGAGAGAAAAGCTCAGGGAACTTGGTAAACTTGGGAATAACTACCAGCAAGTGTTTATGGCCCCGAGGCACAGATGGCAAGGCATCGTGTCATGCCCGATAATGTCAACACTGAGTTCTTCCATGGGTGATGTTGACCACTGGCTGCTCAAGAGACGTTTCGGTTTCTTGCGCCGAGCTTATGTGCGCTGACAGGCAGTACAGCATTGCACATGCTTTGATATGTCCACTCGCATGCCCAGCCAGACGAATCGTGCAGCAACACGCTTCGCAGTTTTCAAAACTCCAGCATGACCTGCAGTGGGATGGCCGTGAGCCATCTTCAGTGCCAGCTGCCGCAAGTGATTAGGAAGCCTCGCTACCTTCTTGCTGCGTCTTTGCTAAACGAGCAGTCCGCTTGGCTGCAGTTCCGTTGTTTCTGCTAGATCGCGAAAAAGGCAATGATCAGGGTCAGAGCTTGGGAGCTAAGTTCCTTGGGTCGCTGCCTTGAGCTTTAAGAGGCGGTCAGCACGAGCCTGTTCTTGTACAAGCTGTGTTGTGTCACTCAATAGCGAATAATCATTCTCCGAGGCAACAGACACGTCATCAAATGTAACTTTGCCTTCAGATTCTGGAGCAGCAATGGCAAACAGCGTCTGATGCAGGTTGTCACTTGGACAGTGTTCACACTGGAGAGGGGCTCTACTCAAGGCACCCACGGGTATGTTTGCCAGCCCTCGTTTGTGCTTGATTCGGCAGTTGAAGCCCTGCAGCCGAAGAACCCAACGCTTGACGCTGAGTGAAGCTTGGTCGGCATTAAACATCCATGCCAGGGAGGAGTGGTCACAGTGTATCTAAAGCTCTGTAAATTCAAGATATGCCCTGAACTTGTCCACTGCCGAGACTGCTGCTAGGCATTCCTACTCCTGGACAGTATAATGTTTCTCGGCTGCTGTAAAGACTCTGCTGTAAGGCTAATAACGGAAACAGGCTGCAGTCCACCAGGACCAGCCTGTAGTAGCACAGCTGTAATTCCAATGCCATTTGCATCTGTCTCCACCTCAAAGGGTCGATTTACATCTGGGAGGCTTATAACAGCATCCTGAGGTAAGGCCTTCTTGAGTGCAGTGAAAGTCTGCTGCTGGCACTTCTCCCTCTGCCATGGCTCGTTCTTCTTCAAAAGGTTGGTCAGTGAATGTGCTGTCAGGGAAAGTGAGGAATGAAGCTTCTATAGTACCCAGCAAGTCCCGCGAAGGCTTGCAACTGCTTAATTGTGCTAGGTCTTGGGTAATTCAACACCGCACGCACCTTCTCATCTGTTCTGCACTGCGTGGGGGGAGATGATGTGGCCTAAAAGCTTGAGGGACTCACGGCAAACCTGCAATTTATCTGGATTAATCGTGAGGCCAGCACCCTCAATATGTCATAGCCTTTCCCTTACATGCTCAACATAGTTCTGCAGTGTCTCTGAGTAGACTAGAACATCATCTAAAAATGCCATAGCAAAGTGGTGATTGGTTCCCTGGCGCACCCGGTCAATTAGGGTTAGAAAAGTTGCTGGGCCGCCTGCTACCCCGAAGGGCATCCTTGTAAACTCAAATGTACCTTGATGGCAAATGAAGGCCGTTTATCTATGTCAGCCTCGCAAACAGGAATTTGAAAAAAAAATCTTTGTGAGAGATCAAAGCTGGAAAATCACATTGCTCGGCCCAATTGCGCTAGGAGAAGGGTGTCCGGTGAACATGAAGAGGGATAGTCATCGTACTTTTTGATAAAGAAATTTTAATGACTGAGGGGCGCATGCTTCACCAAAGATGGCTCTGTTCGTAGCTTCTATGGTCATGTCGAACTTTATTCTTCTCATGATAATTTTTTAATGTGTCTAAGACATCACGTGAGACATCACTTGATTTGTTGTGATCCATGCATGAGCCTTTGCATGAGCCATGCAAAGTTTTCACCTTAAGGAATACAGTTTTCAACCCTAAGTAAAGAGGGGCGTGGATTTGCGAAGGTGCTCTGAATGTTAAAAACGCTCTTGGTCTTATCTCCTGTAGTGTCGTGACATGGCAATGTCGTGTTTTGTTGCATAAGCGTTTTGTTGCATTCACTGATAAGCGACTTGAGGAGCTTCCAAAAAAAGGCACAAATACATTTACGAATCTTTAAATATAGATGTGTGACTAACAGCGCCATTTTCATTTCGATAATTTAAGAGTAGATGAATTGAGACTCAAAAAAAGCAGCGGTCGTCTTCACACGACCCGATCTTACTCTAGATAAACAATTTTCGCAGATAAAACCCACATGTGCGAATGAAATTAAATCAGCTTTATTCAGCACGTCTGAGATGTTTGGAGCTTGTCTGCCACAGAATCTACGTCTGGCACAGACGAACTCATTTAGCCAGCATGGTAATGTGTACCATAACGTTCGGTTACCGTAGGTCGTGCGGCATTTGTATATTGCCCATGTTTCTGGATTACGTGCGTGGCCTGCTGGGAATTTTTTTTTTCAATCTAGCCAAGTGAGATGAAAAGGTAATGTTTCTTTATTTTTTCCGTCTTAACGTAGTCGCATCAGATGGTACGCACATTGTGCTGTCACAATTCTCAATTTAATAAATATGTCCACTGTGTAACTTAGCTATGGAGTGTAAAAGTCCGTGCGTACAGCTCGCCCCTCAAATGAAAGTGTTTCTTGAAATGTTCTTTTGATGTTGTTCCCCAAACTACTGTACTACAGCATAGCAAGAACGAATGTAGAGCATTGTAGAAAACATCGATAACTCAAAGAGGGCATGTATTGCAATATTCGCGCATCACATGAGTTACATTGGACAGTATTTAGACCGGCAACTTGTCTGAGGAAGCAAGGACGAATTCTCCGATAAAGCTATACAAAACGCTTTAAAACTCTTCCGCATCTTCTATTTCCAAATCGTTCGACAGCAGCCCGGAGAGTTCAATGGATTTTTAGTGGGGGAAACAAATTGACGTGTTAGAGCCTTACATGACTAAATGTTATGTAAGTTAACATATTGTTACGTAAGAAGACGAAGATTAAAAGCTATATACAAGTATATTTAGAACATATTACGCCGCACTTGGCCAAGAGGCAACAGCCCGCGCTAGCCTCCAATCGTCGTCATCGTCTTCTTACTGCTCGCCTCTTCGTCATTGGTAATACTATTCCGTAACACTACCCCCGGCGGCAAAAGTGCCATCCCGGAGCATCTAAAGATCGGACTCGGAAGCAGCGTAGTAGGCCTTGAGCCTACTGACAGGCACGACATCACTAAATGCCAGAGGAGAGGACGAGGTTGAACACACAGGAGCAATTTCGTAAGTCACAGGCGTCACCTGGCGCAGCATGCGGTAGGGCCCTGTGTATCGCGAAAGGAGCTTCTCTGAAAGTCCGACATGACGAGAGGGCGACCACAGGAGCACGAGCGCACCAGGCGAAAACTGTACGTCACGGTGGCGGGCGTTGTAATGACGCTGCTGAGTGGTTCGTGAGTCCGTGAGTCGAGCACGGGCAAGCTGGCGTGCATGGTCGGCGAGGGCGATGGCGTCGCGCGCATACTCGCTTGACGAGATCGAAGCAGCAGGAAGTGCCGTGTCAAGGGGCAAGGTCGGTTCGTGACCGTAGAGTAGATAAAAGGTAGAAAATCCGGCGGTGTCGTGCCGGGAAGAATTATACGCAAATGTGACGTAAGGAAGGGCAATGTCCCAGTCGTGGTGGTCGTTGGAAACGTACTTGGACAGCATATCGGTAAGAGTACGGTTTAACCGCTCTGTCAGGTCATTGGTTTGAGAATAATATGGGGTAGTCAGCTTGTGTTGAGCGGAGCAGAAACGTGCGATGTCGGCGATAACTTTCGAGAGGAAGTTACGACCACAGTCATTGAACAGCTGTCGCGGTGTGCCATGAAGTAAGATAATGTCACGCAAGAGAAAGTCCGCGACGTCAGTGGCGCCACTAGTAGGGAGAGCCCGCGTGATAGCGTATCGGGTGGCGTAATCAGTTGCGACGGCTACCCATTTGTTCCCAGAGGATGACGTGGGAAAGGGACTGAGGAGGTCTAATCCAACACGAAAGAACGGTTCCACAGGCACTGTGATCGGCTGGAGATGACCGGCAGGTAGCACTTGAGGTGTTTTCCGACGCTGGCAGGTACCACAGGCAGCAACATAGCGTCGGACGGGGTGAGCGAGACCAGGCCAATAGGAGCGGTGGCAGACGCGGTCGTACGTGCGGGTTACCCCAAGATGTCCTGCAGTGGGTGCGTCATGCATCTCAAAGAGCACACTCTGTCGTTGCTGTTTTGGCACGACAAGAAGATCAGAGCCGTCAGGGAGGAAGTTCCTTCGGTACGGAACGCTACCCTGGAGGACATATCGGTGAACGGATGCGTCGGTAGGTGTAGAGTGCAGACTAGGCCCGCACACTCTCAAGTTCAACAAATGGCCACAGAGGGCGAAAAAATCGACCGCGCGGTGCTGGTAAAGAAACAGGCATAGTACACCAATTAAAAAGGTTCCCCCTTGAGCACATTATCTCCCGCTAGAGGCGCCGTAGTAAGCGCAATTTTAACCTACAAACTTTCTTCAACAGTAAACGAAGCGTTTTTATACCATGATAAGGACTACAAAATTATAATTCCTAATTCTACATTGTTCTTTTCATTACCAACTTTGTTGTTTTTTGTCATTTTAAACGCAAAATAGTGTTCAGCATCATCGACCTCCCACGTGACCTATGGCCTGGATTTAAAATTTTTACCGGTACGTTGGCGTGCACGGCAGGTACAAGGTCGATCCAAATAGGTCGCGAAGCTTCGGGCGAAAAGCGGTTCAGTACAGATTGTCACCGACATCAGCATGGGGGGTTATGGGAGCAGCGATTGAAGCGCGACTATGTTTGGAGGGAACAAACATTGGGAAAGAAAAACGCGTTTTTAATTCAAACGAGACACAGTTAGATTCATTCAACGAAAATAAAATTCCTAGACAATTTTATACATTCTTGACGAGTTAAGAAAATACAAGTTTAATTTTATTATTATTAATAAATGCATTTCTTTTAAGCGCCCATCGCTACAGGGGGCGTTGACGCCACTATCACTCGCAATGCAACGCACGTCTTGAAATGGGCAGAAAGGCGCACTCGTATCACCTGTTGAAATACGCCCCCCTCACAGTTTGTGCTTTCTTGCTTGTCAAAGTTTGTCTGAATTTGGTGACGTGGGTAGCTTCATTGCTTCTTAATCTGTTCAGTCAAATGTAGTGAGCTACGACCGCCAGATAATTGTGTAGTTGTTTTCGTGCGACCGCGCTGGCCGACGGGCTTGGCATCCGACAACAGGATCAGCACTCTACACCTAAAGCTTTCATCCGCCTCCAAAGAAAGTATGTTCTGTGCAGGGATGCGATTTCGACAACTGTGCGGCTGGCCTTTTCCTGCATCGCTTTCCACGCTGAAAGCTCGAAACGCCCATCCAGTCAAATGGCAGGGCATTCGAATATATAGCTCCAAAGGAAGAACAACAAAACAAATTTCGCGCCTTCGAAAACAAAATGACGTCACTTCTGCTTTTAACGGACATGGCGTCACATTATTTTTTCTTCCGCCGGAAGTGTTCCCACCACATACAGATGGCGCTAAGCCCCATGGACCGCCGATGGACCGCCATGTTTTGAACGTATGGGCTCCTATGGAAGCTTCGCTACCAGGTACATTTACCTTGGCAGGTACGGCTACTTTGGTTCGTACATTGGTTGGTTAATTTGTGCTAACACCAGTTTATTGCGCTTCGATATCTGGCGTTATTTAACTTGGGGTGTAAGCCTGAAAGCTAGGTTTCAGTCGTGAGCCATGTGGAACACGTCTGCATCGAAATGGGAGCCGGGTCCTGCTGCGACTGGGGACAGCAATACCGGTGAGTCGTTTAACATCGCTGCTTCAATCGCTATGTAATTTATTCGTCTCGTTAACTTACAGGCGAAGGCATGTCAACGAACTAGATGCTGCATTACATATGGGCAGTCAGGACCCTCCGTTGCTGTTTCCGAAATAAACTTTCAGTTGCGAGGCCACCATTATACACACATTCACGAAAGAGAAAGCGATATCGGAACGCGCGTCACATTTTTGATCTCGTTGTAGCCGTAGCCATAAGTGACTGAGTTACCTTATCAATAAATTTTTTTTCGAGTCCGCCGGCAACTTGTTTCGTTCACAGAACCGAGTAACCTTTTGCTAAACTGAAGCTAAAGTACTGAATTTAATGTATTTACCAGTTGCACACATGATAATTCACCCATATTTCGTACCTGTTGTTTCCAAATGTTCTTGCTGTTCAGTTTGGCTTACCTCAGGACATTTATTTTTGCAGTAGTGCAGCGGTGCATCACGTTCATGCACAAAAAGAATGCATCATTTCTAATAGCTTCATGTCTTTCATCTATCTGCTTGTGAAATCAGCAGTGTGATCTCTTCTAGTGTTTAAACGAGCGCACAGATGTTCTTATTTGGGATCTTAATAATACTTAAGCTGTTGACATGCATTGTAGTTACTAATATTTACAGGTGACATATCTGTAGCAGTATCCGCAGCAGTACAGATAATGCTATATCAGTATATATATATATATATGTGTGTGTGTATATATATATATATATATATATATATATATATATATATATATATATATATATATGTATATAATGTCGGGCCCTTGGGCCCTCCCTGCAGCGCGCACGGGGGAAGCCTTTCGCACCACAACGGCACTCATCGCATGGAGCATGCGCACCGATCGCGTATCGTGAGAACTCGCGCGGGGAATGTCGTGAAGGCGGCTGCCCGATAAAAAGGCAGCTGAGACAGCACTCGGGGCTTTTTTGCGGGGCGCGAGCCTGGGGAGGCGCTGGTGGGGCGTGGTCCATCTAGGTTTCTTTCCGAGCGTGCTGCAGAGCAGGGGGAAAAGCATCTTTCAATTGTGTCTGCATGAAAGAGTGCTCTTGTTGTTCGCTTTTGGGACTATCTGCGTGTCTGGTTCGGTGCTTGCTTGCTTTCTGCGCTTTATGCATTCTGTTATCGCCCGAAAGATTGTGTTCTTTGATGGTTTGTAGCGGCCGTTCTTTCGTCGCTACCTTTGGCTTGCATATTTTGTTGCGTCGCTGCTCTGCTGCTTGCTTCTTTGCCTTGTTATTTTCTGTTATTGGCCGCGAGGCTGCGGTAATTGTTTGAGTGTTTCATATCATAAAAATTAAAGCGGGTTGTTGTTCTTTGCGCCACTGGTCCTTTGTCGTGCTGGTCACGGCTCGCGGACCCCCTGAGTGAAGGTGAGGGGCCTTCAATATATGTATATATATACATATATATATTGTTACGTCCAAGCGCGTAAAAGGGACGCGTGGATAAAGAAGAGAAAGAAAGAAGAGAACGAAGACTGTGCAGCGGCCATTCGATCCTGTTGTTCGTAGCCTGCCGTTCCTGCTCTCGTACGCCTAAATAAACCCCTTTTCCCCGTGCTTGTAACAAATTGGTGGACGGTGCGGGGTACACCTCGTAACCACGGAGCCTACGCTGCTACAACTTCGCCGAAGCCGTCGACTTGCCGGACTTCCGCCACCATCACCTGACATGACTGAATACGCCTGCCAGATTCCCGAAGGTTCTGACGCGGCTTCGAGGCCAGCACCTGGCGTTCCGTGGCAATACTACCGGGTGCCACTCACTTTCGGAGGAAAAGCCGGAGAAGATGTCGACGAGTGGCTCACAAACTACCGAAGGGTGAGCCGATCTAACGGTTGGAACTCGACCGCACAGTTGTCAAATGTTGTGTTTTCCCTTACCGACACAGCACTCGTCTTGTATGAGAATCACGAAGACACGCTCACTTCTTGGCAGCTTTTCGTAGGGGAGCTCAGAGCGTGTTTTGGAGACTCTAGCGCAAAAAAGAAACGCGCCGAACAGACGCTTTCGCAAAGAGCTCAGATTCCCGGCGAGACCTGTACGACTTATATCGAAGAAGTGCTGAAACTGTGCAAAATAGTGAACTCTCAAATGTCTGAAGAGGACAAAGTTGGACATTTGTTGAAAGGGATAGCCGAAGACGTCTACAATTTTTTGATCGGCAAAGAAAGCTTGGATTCCGTGTTTGACGTCATTCGCCACTGCAGGACCTTTGAGACGCTGAAGATGCGACGGATAATACCGAAGTTTGGTCGCCTGGCTAATGTCACAACGGTGGCAAGTGTAGACCCGAGTTCGTGTGTTGACCTTCCATCAACAATATGGCAGATTGTTCGCGAAGAGTTGCTCCATCGGGAAGAGATGTACCGTTGCACGCCCGGCATCGCTGGTGCGTACTTACCACACGAGATGCGAAACACGGCCGTTTCGACTGCATGGCACCCCACGGTTCACTCAGCGACCGTCGAGTATAGGTCTACCCCACAAACGAGAGGGACCCTAAGCTATCAAGATCATGACTACGACCAACGCCCTCACCGCACGCACGCCTCCGGGCAGCCGATGCCTAGCCATGATGAATGGGACCCACCTGCTGGCTATGCAGTCGACAGCAACATGCCTGACTACGTGCAAGAACATCGAAATTTGCGGCATCTGCCGGTGTGTTTCCAATGCGGTGTCGCGGGCCACATAGCGAGATTTTGCAATCGTCGCCCAACAACGTGGAATCGTCGATCGGGGTCTTCAACAAGGACCACACCTCCTACGAGGACAACTCAACAGCCATACACCACCTCTTGGTCAGCTGGCGTCCCTCCTGGCAATGATTACTGGCAGAGAAGATTCCGGAGCCGCTCGCCGGCATCCGACAGGAGTTCGATGCCACCGCCAACTTCTCGTGCACCGCGTTTACGTCAATCTCTATCGCCAGTGCGGCGCTCAGCCTCGCCTTCACAACCGGAAAACTAGCTAGTGCGGCCGATGGGGGTGAGGTCGCTCAACACGTGCTATCGACAGAAATGCCCCCTGCAGTTGCTATGATTAAGAACAAAGTGCATGTACTTGTTGATGGTGTTCCTACAATGGCTTTAGTGGATACCGGGGCAACTATCCATAATGAGTCTCGGTTTCAAAGGTCGGTTGGGGCGCAAAGTTGTATTTCCGTAGGACCAGGCTGCAACGTTTTGTGGAGTGAGCGGCGAGTCGTTGCGCCCTGTTTGTGTGTGCACTGCTGAAGTGTCCCTGGCTGGTGGAGTTTTCGCGACGGAGTTTGTAGTTATTCCCCGATCGACGCACGAAGTGATTTTGGGCATCGACTTTTTGCCGCAGTGTGGTGCGACCGTTGATTGTCGCACGGGGGAAGTTTGCGTCAATGGCCATGTTTCGTCCGGGCTCTTAGAGGAGTCTTGCAGTCAAGGTGAACTTTGTGGGTCTGCAGATACTGTTGTGCACGCGTCCACCTCGGTGTGCGTGCCGGTTGTATGTCGCGGTGAAGTTCGAGACAGTTTCGATGCCTCCGTAGAGCCAATGCATCTAAATTGTGCGAAGAAGAACGTTTTTGTCCCTCATTGTGTGGTATCCATCGGCAACGGGCATGCTGGCTTGTGTACGGCCAACTGCTCGGCAGAACCCGTCCTGCTTCCAGACGGCTTGAAACTCGCCTACTTTACTGAATACACGTCTTCGTCCGTAGCCGTACTAACAGACTCGCCGTGTGAACCTGCTGACCTTCGCCAAGTCTCAGACAAAAAGCTTCCGTCTATGATAAACAAGTCGCTCAGCACAAGGGAGCGCCATACCTTGGTGGATACGCTTTCTAAGCATCTGTCAGTGTTTGACTGCGCAGCCGGACAAAGCGTTCTCGATTCCCGAGTCACGAACGCGCCATACTATAGATACGGGATCTGCGCGCTCGATCAGGCAAAAGCCTTATCGCGTGTCGCCTAACGAGCGCAAGATAATCGGGGAACAAGTGAGTGACATGATAAAAAATTGGGTAATACAAGAGTCCTCGAGTCCTTGGGCAGCTCCGGTCATACTCGTCAGAAAGAAAGACGGTAACTGGAGATTTTGCGTCGATTATCGAAGATTAAATGCCGTGACTAAGAAGGATGTCTACCCGCTGCCCCGGATTGGTGATGCAATTGATTGCCTTCATTCGGCCTCTTATTTTTCTTCAGTGGACCTGCGCTCAGGATATTGGCAAATCCCGATACACCCGACAGACAGAGAGAATACAGCCTTCATAACCCCGGATGGATTATTCGAATTTAATGTGATGCCATTTGGGTTGTGCAACGCTCCAGCAACCTTTGAAAGGTTCATGGACCCCATTCTGCGTGGGTTAAAATGGAACATCTGTATGTGCTATCTTGACGACGTTGTTATATTCGGGCGTACATTCAATGAGCACAATACGCGCCTGGATATTGTCCTCGACTGCATCAAAAACGCCGACCTGGTTCGGAACTCAAAGAAATGTAAATTTGGTGACCGTCAAACTCTTGGGCTGGGTCATCTTGTTGACAAAGACGGTATCCGGCCTGATCCCCTCAAGACGGCAGCTGTTGAGGCATTCAGTGCGCCGCAGTCAGTGAAGCAACTTCGTAGTTTTCTGGGTCTTTGCTCTTACTTTCGCCGATTTATTCCTGGTTTTGCTGACGTCGCTTATCCTCTGACAAATCTGCTACATAAGACGCACGGTTTGAGTGGACACCCGAGTGCGAGTCTGCATTTCGTCAGTTGAAGTTCCTGCTGACCTCCCGACCTATCCTTCGCCACTTCAATCCTACTGCGCCGACAGAAATCCACACAGATGCTAGTGGCGTCGGTTTGGGAGCCGTCTTGGTCCAACGTTATGACGACCGTCAGCACGTGATTGCTTATGCAAGCCGCTCATTAAGCAAACCTGAACGAAATTACACGGTGACAGAGCAAGAATGCCTCGCTGTAATCTTTGCAGTTCAGCGATTTCGCTCGTACTTGTACGGACGCCCATTCCTAGTCGCCACAGACCACCATTCCCTGTGCTGGCTCGTGAATCTTCGCGACCCTTGTGGTCGCCTTGCGCGCTGGGCTTTGAGGTTGCACGAATATAACTTCACTGTTGCCTACAAGAGTGGCCGAAAACATGCTGACGCAGACTGCCTTTCCCGTATGCCGCTTACTACGACGTATTGCGACGCAGACGATTTTGATCATCTCGTCGCTTCTGTAACATCCGCTTTTCCAGAAATCGAAGCGTTCAAAGCAGAACAACGGACAGACACCAAATTGGAGCCACTCTTCACTTCTGCCCATTCAAGTGCAACAAGCAGCTACTGTCTACGTGACGGGCTCCTGTACAAAAGGAACTACTCAAGCACGGATGCACGCTTCCTTCTAGTGGTGCCGGAGCGTCTCCGGCCAGCAATCCTTCAGGCTATGCACGATGACCCTACCTCCGGTCACTTAGGCACTGTGCACACCCTTTATCGCATTCAAGAACGCTTTTACTGGTCCCGGATGCGACATTCTGTTGAGTTGTATGTCGCCAGCTGCATACAGTGCCAACATCTGAAACGCCCAAACACTGCCCCATCTGGTCTCCTTCAACCTGTGCCGCCTCCCAGCTCACCCTTTCGGCAAGTTGGAATTGATCTGTTAGGCCCTTTTCCAAAGTCATCTAAGGGGAACCGCTGGATAATTGTCTGCGCCGACTATTTCACGCGCTATTGCGAGACGGCGGCTATACCATCAGCCACCGCCACCGAAGTATCGCTCTTCTTACTTCACGCTATTGTTCTGCGACATGGACCGCCTGGTGTTATTATAAGCGACCGGGGACGTCAATTCACGGCGGATATCATGGAAGAGCTTGTGCGTTTATGTAACTCGCACCTCAGGCACTCGACGCCGTATCATCCGCAAACGAACGGCCTCACTGAGCGCACTAATCGGACAATCACAAATATGCTTTCCATGTATGTTGCGTTCGATCACAAGAATTGGGATGAAGTTCTACCGTTTATTACTTACGCCTACAACACCGCCAAGCACGAGACAACCGGCTACAGCCCCTTCTTCCTTCTATATGCTCGGCAGCCCCGGTATACGCTCGACACTGTCCTCCCTTTTTAGCACCCCGAAATCCTACGGTCGCCGATACGCTATGCCTCGCTGAAGAGGCTCGGAGACTTGCGCGTCTGCGGACTTTGGCATCACAAGAAAACTCCAAAGCCCGCTACGACGCACGACATCGGCCTGTTGCATATCACCCTGGTGATCTCGTTTGGCTTTGCACTCCTACAAGGAAGCGCGGTTTGTGCCAAAAGCTGCTGGTAAACTACGATGGACCATATGATGTCTTCGACAAAGTCAGCGAAGTGAACTATACTCTCGCGCGCCTCACGAACAATGGTAGACGTTCTGCTAGGACACAAGTCGCGCATGTAGCACGGTTGAAATCGTGCACGCCACGACAAGCTTGTTGCCTCGCCCAGTGGGCTTTGTCTGCGAGGAGAGGTATATGTTACGTCCAAGCGCGTAAAAGGGACGCGTGGATAAAGAAGAGAAAGAAAGAAGAGAACGAAGACTGTGCAGTGGCCATTCGATCCTGTTGTGCGTAGCCTGCCGTTCCTGCTCTCGCACGCCTCAATAAACTCCTTTTCCCCGTGCTTGTAACAATATATATATATATATATATATATATATATATATATATATATATATATATATATATATATATATATATATATATATATATATATGTATATATATTGTGAGCATTATGCATAGGCTTCATATTCTCCCCTGTACATACTCATCATCACCGTTTTGGGGCCTGGTGGTGGGGCTTTCCCTCGAGAGAATCAAGAAGAGACTGGCTGCCTAAACCTGGTCTGACAAGTGGTGGTGTGTGCTGTCCGGTTCCTTCGCCCTCTCGCTCCCGGTCTCTCTCCAGCTTCACCTACGCTACTTCCCTGGAGCTCCGCTCGGGTCGCCGCCTCTACCAACTGCACTCAACCATGTCGCAAGACCAGCAGACCAGTACCACGACATCCACCTTGCCTACTCCTGCGGGAACCCCTTCTTGGACAGTCACCACCCCTCAGAAGGATCCACTGGTATTTGCTGGGCTTCCAGGTGACGACGTTGAAGACTGGTTGGAGCTATACGAGCGCGTGAGTGACTTTAACCACTGGAACGAATCAGCAAAACTTGCTCACGCCGCCTTCTACCTAACCGGAGTTGCGAAAACTTGGTTTTACAATCATGAGCTCGATTTTGTCAACTGGAGCATCTTTAAACACCATCTACGGCAGATTTTCGCGAACTCGTCTGTCCGCTCCGATATCGCTAAGAAGTTTGCTGGGTGTGTACAGCACTCAGGCGAGTCCTACACTTCGTACATAGAGGATGTCCTCGCCCTCTGCCGCCGCGTGAACACCTCGATGGCAGAGAGTGACCATGTACGCCACCTGCTCAAGGGTATTGGGACTGCGGCATTCAATGCTCTTGTAGTGCTGAATCCCACTACCGTCGTCGACATCATCAGTACGTGTCAGCGTCTCGATGAACTTCATATGCTCTGCTTACACCCTGACACATCTGATTTCAAGGCGTCCAACGACAGCGAGCTACGTGCTTTGATTCGCTCCATCATCCGTGAGGAACTGCACGCCCAAGCTTCGTCTAACCCTCCTGAGGTCCATCTGGCGCCTCCTAGTGGCGGCCTACGCCATATCGTGAGGGAAGAGACAGCTGCCGTGACCTGCCCGCAAATCACGAGCTCGCACCCTATCCATACGCCAAAGCACGCTCAGGTTGCCTCTATAGCGCCACCCTCCCAGCAGCCACCACAACAGGCACCTGCACCACACATGTCCCTGAATCCTATCACCGCAAGACCATCGCCTGTTCCGTCTTATAACGCATGGAGCCCACCTCGACCGGTTTGTTACTACTGCGGCATCCGTGGCGACATTTCCAGGTTTTGCCGACGCCGTCAGCAAGATGAAAGACGTGGCTATGACGGCTTTGAAAGGGATCATTTTTCTGGCTCTGTACCACGACGTCGGCGTTCTGACTACGATTATTATCCACGACGTTCCCCATCTCCACAGGACTTCAACACTGCTGGTTCATTGCGTTTCCCGCGTCGTCCCTCTCCATCACCGATGCGGCGCTCTTCTTCCCCTCTACGACCGGCTACTTCGTCCTCCGATCACCGCCCGGAAAACTAAATGGTGCAGCTTCAGGAGGGAAAGCTGCATCTTTTGGACAACGTGAAACTCCTCCGGAGCGCCCGTCGAATGTACTTTTGGCGTGTGTTGAAGGTGTCCGAATCGAAGCCTTGGTTGACACAGGTGCATTGCTTTCCGTTATTAGTGCTGACTTGTGTTCTCGATTGCGAAAAGTGAAGACACCGTATAATGGCCCTCCCCTTCATTGTGCTAATGCAGTTCTTGTTCAGCCCTCCAGGGTTTGCACTGCGCGCGTTTTCATTGATGGCATCCTCCACCACATTCAGTTCATCGTGCTCTCTTCGTGCACTTACGCGATGATTTTGTGATGAGACTTCCTGCGCTCCGCCTCAGCTTTCATCTCTTGCCGTCAGCGAACTATTCATATGACGGACACTGAATCTTCGTCCGCCGTCAATGCTCATAGCCTGCGTTTTGTCACGTCTACCGACTGTTTCATTCCCGCGGGCACTGAGCATATTCTGACACTGACTTCCGACACTATTATTAATGGTGATGTGTTCCTTGCACCGAGCAGTTACTGCATTTCTGGTGGGCTTAGCCTTACTCCTAGCCTAGTATGGTTTCAGGACGGTAAAACGGTAGTCGCTGTTCATAACCCTACTTCTTCGCCAGTTGTGCTCTCCCAGGGCTCTACTGTGACATGCTTTACTGACACCGAACCTCTTTCGCTGGTACCGCTTCACACCGAATCACCACCTTTGTCTACCACAACTGATTATCACACTGCTGCCGCTGCTTTAACCGCCGCGATAAATCCCGATTTGACCACTGCGCAGATAGAAGGCCTTCTGGCACTCCTGCACAAACACAGAGCCTCATTTGACGTCCACTCCAAGCTTCTGGGGCGCACTTCCGTCGCAGTACATCGCATCGAAACCGAAGGCAGTTCGGTTGTACGCCGCCGCCCGTATCGCGTGTCTTCCGCAGAACGGAAAATCATTGCGGATAACGTTGATGACGTGCTGGTTCGCAAGAAAGACGGCTCTGTATGATTCTGCGTCGATTATCGAGCCCTTAATGAGATCACGCGCAAAGACGTATATCCGATGCCAAGAATTGACTATGCCATTGACTCCCTCCAGGGTGCAGAATATTTCTCTAGACTAGACCTCCGACCCGGATACTGGCAAATCCCCATGCACGAAGCCGACAAGGACAAGACAGCCTTTGCTACGCCAGATGGACTTTACGAGTTCAACGTCATGCCATTCGGTTTATGTAATGCCCCTGCAACATTCGAACGCATGATTGACACAGTTTTACGTGGCCTTAAGTGGAAGACCTGTCTGTGCTATTTAGATGACATCGTTATTTTTTCTACAAGTTTTCGTCAGCACCTTGAGCGCTCGGACGAAGTTTTCACATGCATTTCCAACGCTGGACTCCAACTCAACACAAAGAAGTGCCATTTTGCCAGAAAGAACATCAAAGTGTTGGGCCATCTTATCAACAAAGATGGCGTTCGACCAGATCCTGAAAAGGTTGCTGCTTCGCTTCCCTCGCCCTGAAAATCAAAAGCAATTAAGAAGTTTCTTGGGCCTGCCATCCTACTTCCACCGCTTCATCAGTCATTTTGCTGCCGTGGCGTCGCCGCTACACAAGTTGCTCACGTCGGGCACTGCTTTCCCTTGGACAGATTACTGCGAACTTTCTTTCCAAGCCCTCAAGCAGGCATTAACCACCGACCCTGTCCTCTGTCACTTCAATGAGAACGCACCAACTTGCTTGCACACCGACGCTAGTGGCCATGGGATCGGTGCTGTACTTTTACAGCGTGATACCACCTCACAAGAGAGAGTTGTTGCCTATGCCAGTCGCGCACTAACACCTGCCGAAAAGAATTACTCGATCACAGAACAGGAATGTCTCGCAGTAGTTTGGGCGATCCAAAAATTTCGACCATATCTTTACGGACGCCATTTCACGGTCATAACCGACCACCACACCTTATGCTGGTTGTCGTCAATAAAAATTTGTCAGGACGACTTGGCCGCTGGGTGGTACGCGTACAAGAGTACGACTTTGACGTTGTCTACAAGTCTGGGAAAAAGCATCAAGATGCCGACGCTCTCTCTCGCTGCCCGCTGCCATTATTAGCTTCGAGTACATCTCTCCATTGCTCGCCCCTTGATGATGAGACTAAGTCGTCACTCCCGTTATTACCGTTATTACCTCTCTCGGTTACTGACACGTTATCTTCCAATCGCCTCACTCACCTTGCCTCGTGTCAACGTTCTGACCCCTACTGCGGCAGCATCATCCAACGCCTGTGCGGAACTACATCTGCACCAAATGCCAGATTACGTCGACAACTGCGACTATTTAGGCTTGACAACGATGTGCTGTACAGCTACATATACAACTCCGACGGACACAGCTGGGTACCTATTCTTCCACGTTCGATGCGCACACAAGTCCTTGAAGCCTTGCACGACGACCCATCTGCTGGCCATTTGGAATTCCACAAAACATCCCACCGCGTTAGGAGCCGTTTCTTTTGGCGAGGCATGTCTACCTTTGTGGCCAAGTACGTCGCTTCTTGCGTTCAGTGTCAACAGCGGAAACGGCCGACTTCGCCTCCTGCTGGGCCTTTGCAGCCCATCCCATGTCCCGAGACACCGTTTGCCATCGTTGGGATAGACCTAGTCGGCCCTCTGCCCATAATGCCAGCGGGTCATCGATGGGTCGTAACAGCTGTTGACCAGCTCACACGTTACGCAGAGATCGCTTCTCTACGCTCTAGTTCGGCCTCCGACATAGCCACCTTCTTTCTAGATGCCATTGTGCTGCGCCACGGTGCACCTCGTGTACTGTTAAGCGGCCGCGGCAAGACTTTCATGTCAACAATGCTCGCAGAAGTACTCGAAGCTTGTGGCACAGTTCATAAGACGACATCCGCATATCGCCCACAAACAAATGGCTTAACCGAGCGATTTCATCGCACACTAATAGATATGATATCAATGTATATCGGGCCAAACCACGACAATTGGGACAAACTTTTACCTTTCGTGACTTTTGCTCACAACACCGCTATCCAATGAACTACAGGATACTCGCCTTTCTACCTAGTTTACGGCCGTTCACCGTCATTCACCATTGACGCCGCTTTCTTCAATGCCCCAACTAACACATCGGCCAGTATACCCGAACAGTTCGTCTCGCGAGTTGAGGAATGCCGTCAACGTGCTCGCGTCAACACAGAAGTCAGTCAGCTAGATCGCAAGCAACGTTACGACATCTCTCGTCGCGACGTCTCCTTTCGTCCTGGAGAGAAAGTGCCCCTTCGGACGCCCTTTCGTACACCCGGTTTGTGGGAGAAGTTTTAATCCCGCTTTCTTGGACCCTATATTATTAACGAACAAACATCCCCCGTGAACTATCGCGTTACTCCCGTAGACGTTTCTTCCGACCATCGTTGTCGTGGTTCGGAGATCGTTCACGTTTCGCGCCTAAAACGATTCGTTCGGCGTTCCCCTCCTGGCTAAGTCGCGGCCTGGCTGGCCGCTTGCGCGTGCGGGGAAATTAGTGTGACCATTATTCATACGCTTCATATTCTCACCTGTACATACTCATCATCACCGTTTTGGGGCCTGGTGGTGGGGCTCTGTCTCGGGAGAATAAAGAAGAGACTGGCTGCCTAAACCTCGTCTCACAAGATATATATATATATATATATATATATATATATATATATATATATATATATATATATTATACATACATATGGGGCCAGTGGCCCATATGTTCTTTGGATTTCCCGCGCCTGCTGGTTATCAAGAAGAAAGTCGTCTTGCAACGTGCCGTTTATCAACGACGAACAGCGACATAGCGGCGGATCTGTGCTTCGCATCGGGGGCGTACCGTCAGGCACGCAGCTCGCATTTTGGCAGCGGCGACAGTGCAGGCAGCACGTCTGACCGTTCTTCTTGTACATTACAGGCCCTGTGTTCAAACCTTCATTTGGATTTTAACCAGCAACTGTGCCGACCGTATTCTGCCTGAACTTTGGATTTCCCGCGCCTGCTGGTTATCAAGAAGAAAGTCGTCTTTCAACGTGCCGTTTATCAACGACGAACAGCGACATAGCGGCGGATCTGTGCTTCGCATCGGGGGCGTACCGTCAGGCACGCAGCTCGCATTTTCGCAGCGGCGACAGTGCAGGCAGCACGTCTGACCGTTCTTCTTGTACATTACAGGTTGGTAACTCTCGTGCACTGTGTGCACGCTTCTTGCTATTTTTGTTTTTGTTTTTTTTTTACTGTCGCCGCTGCCACCCATTGTGTTTTGTGCCATTGTTCTGATATTTTGAGTTGCAAGCATGCCTAAGTGTTACACTTGCCGAGCTCTACTGAATGATGACAAGAATGTTATTACATGCAGCGTTTGTGAATTTAGCTTTCATGGCACAGTCTGTTCGGGCATGACAGAAGAAGCATTTGCGTCCAAACGCGATACTAAGAGGAAGAACTGGAAGTGTGAGGCTTGTAGGCCGGGCAGTACGAAGGGCAGTGCACCTACTGTAGAACTGTTGGGAGATGCCGAAATCAAACACATGATAGTAGACATGAGCAAGAAGATAACCGCTCTCCTCCCTTTGACTGACAAAGTCGGAGAAGTGGAAAGGCTAGCTCAACTGCTATCTGATAAGTTTGATAACATTCAGGAACGCCTAAACAAGCACGAGAACGAGATAAAATGCATTCTTGGACGAGTTGATAAAATTGAGAAAGCCTGTGATGTTAAAAGTCTTGCCCAGCTACAGCTTGACGTTGACGACCTTGAATGGCGCAGTAGGCGCTTGAATATGGAAATCCACGGAATACCTGAGGAAGAGGGGGAGGACCTTCTATCTAAAGTCAATGATGTCGCTACAAAGTTGGGTGTTGATAGACTCGGTCGTGCAGACATTTACGCCCTTCACAGGATGGCATCCAAGTCGGGCAAGATACGGGGAGTGATCGTTCGCTTTGTGCACCAGGACACACGTCACATCTGGCTGGCGAGGAGGAAGGCTCTCCGACAGTCTAATGAGGGCCTCTATATAACGGAGAACATCACTAGGCATGCAAGAATTCTCCTTGGGATAGCAAGAGCATGGGCTACGAGGGTTGGGTATGATTATGCATGGCACTCGAACGGCAAAGTCCTGGTGCGCCGAAAGAATAGGGAACCAGCTGCAGTCATCAGGGGTGAGGACGACTTGACTGCCCTGTGCGACTGACCTATTTTGTCAGCGTATCTGCTTGTGTAACGTATTACACGACTTGCAATGGATTCCTTAGGATGTATTACACTCACTGAATTAGTCCGAGAATTCGATAATAAGCACAGGGGTTTTCTTCGGTGCTTTCACTTAAATGTGCAGTCCATTGGAAACAAGGTCGCGGAACTTGAATGTCTTTTCGAGAGGATGAATCACTGCTTTGATATTATCATGTTAACAGAAACCTGGCAATCAGATGACTTGGATGTTTTTCAAATTCCCGATATGAAAACGTTCTTTGTGCGTAGGCTAACCCGACGAGGTGGAGGCGTTTCTTTGTTAGTCAATAGTTCTCTTAAAGCAGTTCTGGTTGACGAGTTTTCTTGTGTAACTGCTGATTACGAAGTAGTGTGTGTTCTTTTTAGCAATGTCGTCATTGTATCCTGTTATCGTCCTCCAGATGGCAACATGCGCTCTTTTCTTGTTTTCTTAGATAACTTGCTTACATTTGTAAATGAAAATCAGTATAATGTTGTCATCGGCGGAGACTGCAATATAGATATGAATTGCAATAATGTAAAAAAATTTGAGTTCGAAAATTTGCTTTCATGTTATAACTGTGCCAACGTAGTAAATATTCCTACAAGGGTTACCATGTGCTCGCAGACCATTATTGATTTGTTTATAACAAATTATTATAAGTCCTTGGTTACAACAGGAGTGCTTTCGCACCCAATCAGCGACCATAGGCCAATATGCTGCTGTATTAAGACCGACAGTCCAAGAGTGGACACTGATGTTGCTTCTGGTTTCCAGCGTGTCTCGCAAGCTGCTCTGGACGCTTTCTATTTGGATATAAGTAACGTGTGTTGGGACAATATTTTTCACTCTACTGATGCCAATGTGGCTTATGATACTTTTTTGAGTTGTTTTTCGGCAGTATACAAAAAACATTTCATCTACAAACGACTGGAAAAGGTGAAAGGCTGTCGAAAGCCATGGATGACACGTGAGCTTTTGCACAAGATTGACAAAAAAGATCGTTTATTTAAGAAGTTTATGCGCACGCGTAAAGAAGTAGACCTAAGTGCATTTAAGCGGTTTAGAAATGCCTTAGATAAAGAACTTAAAAAATCAAAGGAAATGTATTACTTTCATCTATTTTCTTCCTGTTCTAAACGAACAGATGTATTATGGAACAAGTTGAATTCACTTATAGGACGGAGTGACAGGAAGGAACCGGTGACAGAAGTCTTGCACGGTGAGGGAACAGTCAGTGGTGACCGTATGGTCAACGTGTTTAACAACTATTTCGTGCAGAGAGATTTTGACACTGGGCCACGTGCATCCTACACAGCTCTAGATCCTCAAAATGCAAATACATTCTTTTTGGAAGCAACAGTAGAACATGAAGTTAGCTCTGTTTTCTTTGCGTTAAAAAACAGCCGAAGTTGCGATGCTGATGGGTTGCAAGTAAGGCCAGTAAAATACGTAATAAATAAAATTGCTCCTGTGCTGACATATATCTATAACTTATGTATTTCAACCGGTATTTTTCCATCCAAAATGCAAGTGGCTCGTGTAGTGGCTTTATATAAGAAAGGAGACAAAAAAGACGTCTCGAATTATAGACCAGTGTCGATACTGCCTGTATTTTCTAAAGGTTTCGAGAAAATAATCTATAATCGACTATATCCTTTCTGTAAGAAGCACGTGATAACGAAATGCCAGTACGGATTTATAAAAAATCGATCAACAGAACTAGCTCTTCTCGACCAGAAAGAATATATATTGGACAAATTTGAACAAAAACAATTTGTTCTTGGTGTTTTTATTGATTTCACGCAAGCCTTTGATTACATAAATCATAAAATTTTATTTGACAAATTAAGTCACTATGGCATTCGTGGGCTTCCCCTGATGCTTCTGAAAAGTTATCTTTCGGAAAGACGTCAGTTTGTGTCAATGAATGAAATGGTATCTGACAGAAAGCAAATAATCTCAGGAGTACCGCAGGGTAGCATTCTCGGGCCTTTGATCTTTAATTTATATATAAACGACATAGTCCATATATCTTCCGAAGGTAAATTTATAATTTATGCTGACGACACTAGCATATTTGTTTCGTCTTCATCAGATGCCGAACTTTTTCATAAAGGTAATGTCATTTTAGAGGAACTAAGCACGTGGGCAGATAATAACCAATTAAAGATAAATGCAAAGAAAACAAAGGCTGTGATGTTTCATTCTATAGGCAGGAAGGTTTCAGTAGTACGTAACCTAGTTTATCGCTGCTCAGAGATAGAGCTAGTTAGGTCTATTAAAGTACTTGGTGTGCATTTTTCAGAATCACTGCAGTGGGATGAGCATATCAATGCGATATTACAAAAGTTAGGTGCAATAACGGGAATTCTGAACAGAAACCGCTACCTAATTCCGAAGTCAATAAAATTGTTAATCTATAACGCCCTCTTCGCTTCCTATCTAAACTATTGTCATTTGGTCTGGGGGAATACAACACAATCGAATTTATCGCGGCTATTAGTCATGCAAAAAAGAATTTTGAGAATAATTGAGAATGTGCCACTCCGGCATTCTACTGAGGAGCTCTTTAAAAAATTTAAAATAATTAGAGTACAAGACACATATGAGTATAAATTGTTGCGTGAATATCGCCTTAACTATGACTGTCATAATTCTATCTTCATGGGTTTGGTGAATCTCCATTTGAAGGAAGCATGATATGCCACTAGAACAACAGAACTATGGAATGTTCCATATTGTCACACTAGCTATGGTCGGCAAATGCTCCAAAATAAACTTCCACGTCTACTAAATGAGTTTAATAAAAAACAAATCGATATTCGTGAAGCAACATTATCTGACTTGTACACATTCTTTCTAGCCTAACATTGACCACTAGAGCTGTTTTACGATTACTATTTAATTATATTGTTTCACTGTCACTATTACTAAGCGTACATTGTTATGAAATGTGCTGTCATTCGATGCTGAGGTGAAGTAAAGTATGTTAACGCATGATGCCCTACGTAGGACAGTAACTAATGTGTTTAATTTTGTGGTTTCGTCAAGGTTTATGGCAATGTTGTGCTTAATATGTTTTGTAAAAGTGTACGACCATGTGAACAAGACGTGTGTGCCTCTGCTGTTGTCTTTGCCAGCGTGGGGGCGAAGGACTCCCTCAAGCCATCCTTGAATGGCTTTTCCCTTCGCCTCCCATCACATGTATATGTGATAAACCAATAAAGATTCAATCAATCAATCAATCAATCTGTTTCTTTCTTCGTCCTCGTCCAGTCGCGCTTATACACTCTACGATGGACGCTTAGAGGCTGCGCTTCAAGAAGCCATCGAAGTCAGGGAAGCCTAACTGAGACCAACCGGTCTGCAATGCTCGCCGCGGAAATCGGTGCTACTATTTAGAGGCCCAAGCACAGGGCTCCCAAACCGAAAGGTTGGAGGCCTCTGGAAGGCATCGGCATCACTCTAAGGACACGTGAGGGCCTGTCTCATCCCCAGGGTGGAGTCTCTCCGGGTTTTAGGTAGGACGATCGAATCGAATGGCTCCAATAACGAGACGGTATTGATGTTCACCAAGAAAACGGACAACGCCATCAGGTTGATAAGAGGATGTTACCAACCGGTTACAACCAGATTACGGGAGGAGTTACAACCTCGTCCGGTTGGTTCATGCATTCGTGATGTGTCACTTTATTCGTGTCACGGCCATGCACAACTGGCAGAGGTCGGAAGCGGACAACCTGAACGCGTTCATCATAAAGGCGGTCCAGGGAGCTCTCGGGCTTCCCATGTACACGAGCTCGGAGCGACTGCTGCACCTCGATAGGCACAACACGCTAGAAGAAATAGTGGAGTCACAGGAGAGGGCGCAGTTTACCAGAATGACTTCCACGAGTGCCGGGAAAGAACATCCTCAGAGCTTGGAGTTGCCTCAACGGAGGTCGATACTAGTTTCTGCAGCATACCTCGCGAACAGACGCAGCGCATTACCGTTGCCAAAATTCCTCGGTATGTCCACCCCGAGCACAGCGTGGGAAGATGAAGGTCTAGGGCTAAAACCCTCCTGTAAAAAGGCGCAGAGTTGCTATTGCGTCGATGCAGTCCGGTACCCTGACGGAAAGGCATTCGCTACAGTCAGCGTCGATCAAGAAAGGAAAATCACAAACTCTTCACGATCCGGACGACGGTGGCCGAGGTTGCGGAACAGGCCGCAATAGCATTGGAACTGCTGGACGAAGGGAGAACGACGACATACGGTGACTCGAGATCAGTGTTCCCAGCATTCCAAGGGCACCGTCCGGAAACCAGTCTTGCGGATACGACGGAATAAGGAAATCAAGCAACACACGATCGTCTGGTTCCCCACTCACATGGTACCGATCAAGGATCGCAACCTCAACGAGTCGGCCCACAGAGCTGCGCGAGGAGTCGTCGACCGCGTAGCGATCGGGCGGCACGGCGCTGAGGGTCCGGACAGTAGGGATCCCCGTGCCTCGTACAACGAACTCACAAAGTACATTTATGTGGGGAGGCGGAAGTATCCGCCACCGCACTGTAAATTGAACAGACATCAGGCATTGACTCTGTCTCTTGTAAGTCGGGGCATGTAAGCCCCGCCGTCTTACACCGGACCTATCCCGAAATTCAAACGTTCAACACTTCCACTCTTTGCTCATATTTTGCGAACTTCGATCATATTCTCTGGCGGTGCCCCGCATTACGGGGTGACGAAGACGTTACGTCGTCCAAGTGGGAGGCTGCCCTACACAGTCCCGATTTTGAAGTCCAACTACGGGCTGTGGAACGGGCCCGCGGCGTGGCGGAGAGGCTAGATCTTTCTGTCCCGACGGGGGAGCGGCTCGCTACGTGCTAGTACAAGTTCCGATGGACCTCAATAGTTTTTCCATCCATCCATCCCTGCACTAAGGCTGTAACGTATAACTTCGCTTTGTGGTATTGTAGTAGCACTGCCCTCCTTATTACCGCGTCCCCATCTGCTTGGTCTGACTAGCTGTTAATTGCTAATGGATACGTTACATTAACATATTTCCTGTGCGAACTCAACGATGTCGAACCAGCAGCGAATTGCATTACCGCGGTCGGCTGCACGTTCAATAGACTAGGAACAGGACAATCCGCTTCTGTATACTGTTAGTTGAGTCAGTTATGATCGGTACCTAGAGAGCTTCGTTCAGACAGCCTGCGATTGCATTACTTGATTTAGGCTGCCCGCATTTCAATTCCAGTATAAAAAATAAAGGCAATAATTCTACGGTAGCGAAGCAATGTCCGCAGCTGCTGCACAAGCTTGCTTGCCCGGTCAAGAAACAATTAGATCAGGTTCAATTGAGGCGTCGCTCAACATGCGGAAATCGAACACGTCAGACTTACCGCAAAGGGAGACTCGAGGCTTGTGGAAGTACCTGAGCAATGACGGTTAGCGTGACTAGGCATATAAGCGTCGCGTGCATAGCTGCGGTCGTCAGAACGGCCCGATATTCTACGGTCTATCGAAGTACAGAAGTCACCTCACACGCTCTGCACTGATTGCACAAATGCTTGTGTACGTTGGGCTTCCGTTGCCCGGTGAATTTGAGGGAGTCTCAGCGCACTCATTCCGAGTGCCGCTATTGTTCTTCAGAACTCGAAGGCTACGTGGCGAGCGCTTCAAAGGAACACCTTTACGATTCTTAGCTGCAGTTGTTACTTTTCGAGAGCAGTGTCTGACTGTTTTAATAGCCCCGTTTTAAGAGACTCGAAATACAAACATTTGTTTCCTTCGGCGTGGACTTCGAAGATTTTGATGCATTTCGAAGGCTGTTCAATGAGAAGCTAGAGACATTTTACGTTTAAAGACCTTGCTGCATTGTATGCAAACTCACTGAAATGCGGTCAGTAAAAATATGAGCTGAGCAGTTATGTCGCTTGTTCCTTGAGCCACGTTCTAACTCAAGAACCTCTAGTCATGTCATTGTGTTCGTACCTCGCCATCTTTTTCACTCTTGGAAACCGTTCTTGTTGATAGAGCAGGTAGGAGTTGCATACCTTACCTTTCCGCACAACGCAGACGAATACAAAGGCTACATCACATTGACGTATGTTGAGCTAGCACATGCATTTCATTACGCTGTTCGTCATCTATCTGTTTTCGTCACTGGTCGGCGGAGAAAATCCTTAACGATGTGAAGTAGTATGTCTACAATGTGTTTGTTTAATGGTACAGACCGACACAGCAGAACATAGAAAAGACATAGCAGTAAAGGCGCTGGGGGCACGTCGGTCTAGTGTACTTTCTGTTAGCCAGTTTTTTTTTTTTTTTTGCTGCGTTGCTATCGATGTTGACTTTTTCTTTTTTGGACGTGACACATACCCAGAAAGGCAATTGTGCTCATAAGTAAAAAGTGAAATTACCATGTACATATAACCTATTTCTTGGCTTTATTCGTCTTTTTGTTGTTCAAAGTTATAGGATTCATGAAAAGGCACATATGAAAAAGCTGGTCACGTCAATAAATATCCCATGAGGACACCCGCCCCCATAACGCGATTCCTTTACCAAGGAACCATTGTTGGAAGAAAATAGCTTATCGGTAGTTCATGGCTCTACAATATATAAACCTACTAGGATAGAGTGGCTGAGGAAAGGGGCGGGGATGACAAATTTTTAATAATTATCAGCGCGATTGGGCAGCCGAGTCGGAGAACCGTGTATGAATTCTGGAGAAGCGCTGGCACGCCACTGCACTGTCGTCACACGCAAGCTTTTCTGCAATCCTCCAATGCGCTGAAGCGGTTCTTGCCCGAGAGGCACAGACGGCGGGCAAGGTTCTGGGCCGTGGCTTTCACACATCGCTCGGCCACACCCGACGCCGCCATGTGGGCGAAGTACGGCTGCTTCAGTCTTTCCGGTGCGCAGCGCTCCTCCCTGGGGACTCGACAACCGGTGGTGCGTGAACTGAGCTCGCGGCAGGAGCGCCAGCACTCTTCGGACGTGGGGAACAAATTGCCCCTGCTGTCGTTGGCGGCCGGGCAGAGGCCGCCCGGGAAGTTCCACGGTCGACACAGATGGCCGTTGAAGAACCAGAGCGGGCCCACGACGTCCTCACTGCAGACGGGTTAAAGTAAAGAGTCGGCGCCAAAAGCTCTGCACCTGCCACTTTGTTTGTTCTTTTTATTTTTTGTTTTTTGCATATCAAGTTATGGCTCATTTGGCCTTGCGTGCCAAGGCTACGACTGCGCAAGGACAAACTCTGTAGTCAAAAGGCTCTTTCCTTACCGAAGAAGTTATCAGAGTTCAAGCTCAACCTGCGCATGGTTATTCTGAAGAGGAACCTGCTTAACCATGCTATTCAGGTATGCTTCTAATCCTGTGCACGTACAGGTGGCTCTACTAGCAACCGCGGCCATATAGCGAAAGAGTAGCTGCTCACATTTATGGCAACTTGTCCTTCAAGCGTTCTTTTTTTCATATTACGCATAGCATGGAATTGAAGCAATAGCAGTGCCTTGACTTTGAGTCGGCACACCAAACTTAACAGAATGGAACGTACAGTCGATAATTAGGGTATTTGGTATCCGCACCATACTGAACAGAAAATTCCTTTTGATCCTAAACGTTCATAGGACAAAATTATAACTCAGGTATATTTATTAACGGGTACCTTTAAGTAAAATGCCGTTGTTAAAGGTGCGCTCGTCGTCTCTCTTCAACTTTCTTTATAGGTATGTTAGAAGTATCCGGCAGTGCTTTTATTAATTTACGTCCATTTTTTTTCTCGTTGAGGTTTTACGTGTCTAACGTTGGGATACATCGGCCATAATCGCGCTTTTATTTTTTTTCTTTATTTATTTAGTTACAAATACTGCAGGCCCTATTCGGGCCCAAGCAGGAGTGGTTACATCAATAGTAACAAACAAGGCTAGAAATAATAAAAAAAACAATACAGAACAATAATAAAGAAATATAGAATATAATATACAGGAACATCAGCCTCTGAAATTTAGACCTAGCAACATAAATACGATATAGGAACAACAGTTGTAGTTTGCAACTCAACAACAAGTACTGACAAACCATGTACACACAACAGGTCACTCAATTCAGCATTTTCATCTAATTTTATTACAAAACACACACAATGATTAATTAATTTCTTTCCCTGTGTGCATGCTATTAATCAAAAGAATAACCATTCACAAGATGAACGAACGATTGTGTGGTATTAGCACTAACTATTTCTTGTGGTAATTTATTCCACAATGAAATAGCATCAGGAAACAGGAAATATTGATGCATGCTAAGGTGACTGAATGGTTGCCTAACTGTTTTGTTGTGTTGTGTACGGGCAAAGCGTATTGGCGGCTCGGTTATGTGACGTTCGCGCTGTATGTTAAAGTGACCATGGTAAAGCTGATAGATAAATTTTAACCTGGATACCATTCTACGATGATCGAGTTTCTTCACCTTCGCTTTATCTCGAAGAACCGATACGCTCGAGAAGCTAAATACATGTGTCCCTCGCGTCATCGCTTTCACTGTGTGTGCTGTTGCGGAGCCAGCGTAGATCGGCGGGCTCATCAATCCCGTTACAACTGCCGCATCCGCATCCAGTGCGTCGATGCGCGCTTTCAAATCAAGAAATAAATGCATTCAATTTATGGCCCCTCAGCCCGTTACTACGACAACGTGTGCTAAGTGCAAATAAACAAGGGTGCAGATACGTAAGGCAGACTACCGATCCACTAACGTGACTGGTGCAAATGCGCCCCTGTCGCAGCATTCAGTAGTTACGAAGATGGGGAATTCGAAACTGCGATCCACAGTTAACAGAAACGTCAAAAAATAAGCGTTGAAACTCCTATTGGTGTTGTCGAAGTAGCCGTAAGCATTGTGCCACCTGCTCATTTCCACGAGCCCGGTGTCATTATTAATGCTATGAAAATTGATCCGCCAAGTACAAACGACAGCGCTGCGACGACACGAACGGCGGCGCAATGTGCATTGATAACGCAAGCAAATTACTGCAACTGGCGGCGCCAGGTGCACTGATGACGTTTGGATTATTATAAGCCGTTAGCGCTCATAAGCGCCTTATCCACCCCCGTCGAACCTTCATTAACCGTGATCAAACGTACGCCGGTGGGGCCTGCGTCTAAGGCATGGCCACGCGGACTGCATCTCGAAAACGATCTGCGGTGCGGACCGAGAGTGCCGACTGCTGATAGCTCAAAGTACTGTGTTTCCGCCGCTTCGTGTTGCAAAGAGATGCGCGGGCCCATATCTTCAAAGCGATCTGAGAAAGGGGCAGGGTGCCACGTGTGCTTCGTGAGTGGTGTGTTGTCGCCGTTTCCTTCGGGCTTTTCTCGTTGGGTAAGCACAGAAATGCTTACGCGTTTGCTAACAGACGCCGACAACTACAACCAGTTTCCGAACTGTTTGTGCCGCTGACTACTATTCATGTCAACTTCAGTTTTCATTCACGATCAGGCGCCAGTGACCCTTGTCGTACCATTTTTGTCAATCAAAGCAGTTCTTTCTTGACGCTACTTCGCAAGCCTGCTTGAATGATACCGCTATGCAGACCACCAATATGAACATAAAGATGGGTGGCGCGTGTTACGCTGTGGCGTGAGACGTAGAAGGTCGTGTATGTTTAAACCCATTTTCGGCCATTGCCAATTTATAGAAACTCGTGCTTTGATGCTGTTTTGTCTACTTAAAGTAGTTAATGGTATATAGATTAAGTTTTCCGTAGACATAATAGAAGATATGCGTGTAAATGCTATAGCGCGCTTTGATGGTAATCAGTGCCAGCGCCACTGAGGGCTTGCTTTTTTGACGAAACCTGCAGTGGCTCTATGCGTTCAATACGATATAAAAAATAGAGTAGAACGTAGGTAAAATGCCCTTAAATTACATTTACAGTCAGTAGTTAATATAACTGATACAGAAATGATGACAAGTCGGTCGTTTTGTTATATCCGACTGCTGCGCCAGGTACCTCGGTCGGATAACAATTCGCTATCATTTGTCTTTCACTTCCTTTTTGTGTTCGGTAATTTGCCTGACGTGGCTATCACCTTTCTCGCCCCATCTCGCAACGCTGGAATCAGTCCTTCCTCGACGCTGCCGCACAGCCACACACGTTGGACAGTCGGATTACAAGTCTAGGTAAGTTTATTACGCCGTTCTCACATGAGCTTAAGAGCGCATGTGAGATGAGGGCTATTGTTACATTTAATAGCTATTATGAACATCCTGCACAAAACCGCTCGGGCTTCTGTCGCATCATCTCTGCCCATTTGAGCATTTCGAAGCCCATTCTTTTACTCTAACGTTCATCCTGCTTTGCGTTTTTTTTTTCATATGAGGTATCTAGTGCTTCGAGTAACTTCTACACACCATTTTCGTTAGAATCTCTGCAGCACTGGCACTGAGTGTGGTCGAAGTGTGCCGTAGCTCGTATATTATGCCGCTTGTTTGCTCGCGATTCCACGTAGTACATTTGATCATGGGAAGACATGCACGCATGATAGGCAATGTTGTACGTATTCTAACCCCTGAAGGTGCACGAAAACCACTTGCGAAAAACCTTTCTCCTTATAGATTGACGTCATCTTTAAGACGACAAACTGGATTGTTTGCGCGTATAAGTCCACCGTAGCTTTAGACACTTCGCTAATGAAAGCACATTCAATGACTTTAGAAAAATCAAGAGTCGCAAGGCCTTCTTACCTCTTGCATTCAGTGAACAGAACATCTTCGTGGCATTTTGATTCCACGGTGTTCGCATTTGCACCGCAGGCGGCGTCGCAGCTGGCCAGTGACGTGAACTTGTTGGCCCCTCGGTTACACAGGGCGCGTGCCTCCTGGTCAGCTACCGAGACGCACGCTCCTTGAGATGCATCGAAGTAGAACTCGGGCTCCGGGGACTGGCAGAACACGAAGGAGAAGGCCCCGCAAGACTTCTTTTTCTTAGCCTGCAATTGACGAACGACGGTCACTGATTATGCACTCTGTTTATCGCACTCTCCCATGTCTCTACCAGTTCACGGCCGTATGATTTATGTTGTTGAAGAGAGGTATCGGCATCCGAGGACTGCAGATAATTAGATTAACAGATTACAAAACATGGGTGTGCATGGTGTCCATTACATTCACGCATGGTAAAGGCAATTGGACATCTCCGGGAAGAGCTAGCTACGGCCTGTCGCGCGTTTAATGAAGCTAAGAAAAAAGTTGGCACCTTAATCTACACGCCGCTCTGCCACGGATAACATGATTTTTTTAATATACCGTATATTCGCGTAGGGGTGGACTCACGTAGGCGTCGCACCACCTAACTTCTCGCGTCAAAATTTGGTAAAAACTATTGCATTTCACGTAATGCGCGCCGCGACCATCTCTGCTACTGCATGGAAGAGCTGCCCCGTGGTTTAATTACGATTAACATCCTTATCCTTTTTCCGCAGCTTTGTCTCTATGTATTTACCACTAGCCTCTTTACGTCACTGTTCAATTTAACATATTCTTCAAAATTGCTCCTCCACTGCGCGGATTCGAAGCCGCATCACACGGCTTCCCCAAAAGCAGCAGCTCGACGCTTTCGCGCTTTTACCCCAAATGCCCGTAGGCCGCGACGAAATAACTTGGCATTCGTACGCACTGGAGCGCCACAATTGCAATGTCGGAGTCCAGGCTAAATGAGCCGGACATGGCGGGCGCGCTACCACATTACACAGCGTGTAGAGCGCGCAAGCGTGGGAGAAGAATCTCGCTGCAGTACGCGAATCATACAGATGTGTTTTGACGACAGCTACGGTGTTACGCCGCATTGCTTGAATTTGATCCCAATTGCGTCGACATAATCGTGCTGACGTTCCTCTTCCGTAATTTCTCGCACGAAGCACAGCATTCCGCGCTATCTGCGAGATCTTCCCTTTTCTCTGATGTTTGCGTTTTGTCGGCGCCGTTCGACCTTAGAGAGTTTTAACACTTTCCTGTGCCGTGCTGTAAGTATGGTAATACCATACCGGTCTAAAAGTGCGCATATCCGTAGCCCGTACGGGAAATATTTCCGTATAAAATCTTGAAATGTAAGGAGCCTTTGCCGTATATGGTAACGTGTGCATCGTGTATTGCGAACTCCACCGGACCAAGTCGAGGCGCAGCTGGAAAAACGGTGCCGGCCAGAACCTCGCGTGCTTTTTCCCCCAAGGGTCGAGTAAATTTAAGTTCCCCTTTTATGACGCGACGAAGTGGCAGAAAGTAGATGACACTTTTAACTCGGACCATAAACTTAAGCAGCTCCTCTGGTGGCGCCAACTTGTTACGCAGAGCTTAATTAAGAGGACGTGGCATTATTTGTTATTGTGGCACCTAACATGCTACTTACCCACTCGTTTAAATTGTCAACAGCGATGTAATTGACAACAAGCAGTTCTTTTTTTATATACATTGCTACGACGAGAATATCCGCAGAAGCAAATGTTATTTGGACGAAGTTTCGGATGTCGCTACCGGCACTGTTACTGTCCTCCACGCTTACTGTAACCCGCCACTTGCGTAAAGAGTAATGCCTGTATGGGCAATCTGAAGTTCTGTAATATTCGCCAGAATGATTATTTCCCGCTCGTCACGCAGTTTGCCTTATTCCGCAATGCCTAACCCCTATCACTATCATCCCTATCACGTTACTCTACGCATCGAGCAGCACTACCAGCTAATACTTTCACATTAATCGTGGCACGGTAGCACCCAACGGCAATACCGTACTGCAACATATTTCTGTCGATACCACAATCGTAAATGAGCTGTAAAGTCTGAGCACTTTACAATAAAATCGCAAAAGTTGGCAGGTACACAATCGGTTGCACTGTGTGGATCTGATGCGGTTTGAAAAGCTAGGCATGGTGTTTTTTTTTTGTTTTTTTCCCACAATGTCTAGTATAATGTTGACGCGGTAGCAGGAGGTCAGAGAGGTGTTTTACAACATGGTGCCCAAGAATGCGCCAGTAAACGTGAGACAACTAAATGCCCCACACTTCAGCGACCCCATCGGCTAGGAACTCGTCTGCTGCCGACAGCGGCATTCTCCTTGACAAACCACCATCCCAACTTTGGTGGCCTGCTTCTTCCTTAAATAATTGGGCCCACTCATTACGAGGCACACGATGTAAGGCAAGTTTGTATTTTGTTTTACTCGAATAATAATTAGCAGAAGTTTGAGAATGTAAAACTTGTCGAATACGAATAGGAAGTTTCGAATATCTTATAGTCAAACGCATAGGCCTATATTTAAAGCAGAAATATCTACTGCGGTGTAATTAAGTACCACGTCTGTACTAACCAGTTGGAAAAAAAGACAAATCACTATATTATGTACGAACAATCAGTTCTAAGCACTGAATCACCAAGTTTGTCATAAAAGAACTTCACAAATATCCTTTGTATCCACAAATATCCGTTTTGTTTTTTCTCGAACAAGATGTTCCAAGTTCTCTCGCTGGTGACGGCGCTGCGAAACTCGGCAACAGTTGGTGTCATACATTTTTTCGTATTATGTATCATCAAGTGATGATGAAATAGAGCTCATCCACGTTACCGCATTTGACAATCAATGTGTAGCACTTAACTTGAGTCGTCGAAAGACACAATCTGAGAGTTTGAGGCTTCGTAGATAGAAAAGGCGCAGCGAATGCTGGGCGAGGTGGTTCGCCTGGAGGTGTATTCTGCAAGTATCAACCTCCTCGAGCAAGCCGCCTCGAGCAAGTCTCCCCTTCGCTGGTCAAGCTCCAGCCATATAGCGGCGGCCGAAAGGGACAGTCCACTAGCTGTTCACTTAATGAATATCCCCACTGGTTTGCACTTCGATGCCGAACAACCCCCTTCAAGAATTTGGAAAGTGTGCATAAATTGGACGCGCGTAAATGAAAATATGTTTTTTTTCTCTTTATGCAGTAGGCCACAAAGAACAAACCAGGCGAACCTCCTCCACGGTGGTCGCTGCGCGCGCTGCCTGTCCGAGAAACGAAACGCCCTCGTATCCTGTATTTTGGTCAATCTAGTGGTTCCTGCAACGCGTCTATTCTAAGATTATGCCACGTGAATGAGGAGCGCTTTTTACATCCCTTCATAATATTTATTATACAACCTGTGCTCAATATATACGGTCAAATAATTCCTGGCCTATACGGTATAGTTCGCATGACTGGTTGACGGTCATATCAGTGAAACCGGAGCTCTGTCGCTCATCGTTCGCGAAGCTGTGTAGTTGTCCAGACGTGCAGTACGGTGGAGGGCAGTGACACTGTTACGGGCGAAAAGGAGCGCTGTAAAAACGGAAAATTCTGCTTCAAATTTGTGAGAACACCAAGGGATATTGGCGCGATACTGCGCCAGGTGTATGAAAATAGGAATATGTCAAAAAATAGCATGTACAAGTGGTTCAATCACTTCCGTGACGGTCGGGACAGCGTGAAGAACGCGCAGTGACCAAGTAGGCCCGTGAGGTCCTGCACGTCTTGCTAACGGTTCATTCGGACAACCACACACGTTCGCGAACGATCACTCGAGACCTCGAGTTTCGCTGACCTGGCTGCCGACCAGTAGCACCAACTTCACCGCGCGTCAAATATTCATTTACAGTATTTATTGATCCCAGTTTTTAATCATGCGTCAAACACAAATGGTTGCCGAGTTTCACGACGCCGCCTCCATGGCGACAGAAGTTGGTGCCACCACCCTGGCTGTTAAAAAAGAAAAAGAAATGTTTAAAACGCGGCGATGTGCGCCGTAGTGGCAGTAAAGAACCAGGCGAAGTTTGCGCATGCGCAGAGGCTGTCTACAGTCGCGGATCACAGAAGCAGAATGCAGATCACGGTATGCTAGAACTCTCTGTTATTGACTGCTGTGTGGCAGAAAGACAACGAAGACGAGGTTGTTGTTGTTGCCTCAGCGCTCGATATGTTCACTTCGTCTCTTTCCGTTTTCTTCCTGTCGTGCGACAGTTAATAATGAATCACGGCAAACAACAATAAATCGGCAATCAATGTTACGCAGTTTAAATTTCCAACACTTGAGAATATGCTTTTGTGCTGCGTTACGCAGGTCAGGAGACGTTGTCAACCAGTTGTATTTAAAATTATATCTGTACTGATGTTCAGATTGCACAAATGGCCTAATCCTTCACTAGAAGCACCCTGCCAAAATTGCGTAAATGTGTTGCCTTTATACGGAAATATGGGCTTTCATTTCTTTGAAATAAAGAAGAAACTTTCGTGGCGATTGATGCGAACTGTATTTTCCTATTTTACATATATTCTACGATGCAATCCCCCGGGAAACTTCCATCAGCGTTGGTGCCCCACGTTATTTAAGATGTTGATGCAATGAGTAACGAAGAATTGTAGCTCATACAACCGTAAAAATATATAAAAGAGTCGAGAATAGTATTGATGCTCACCCGCCGTGAAGCCAGTTGAGGCATATCCGCTGGCGTGCTCATCACAGCCTCTGTCGTTTCCACTTCCTCTTTGGATGTCCTCTTGGTCACCTCGCTGATCCATCCGAACAAAAAAGCACAGTCTTGAATGCACAAACATGGTTCGAATACCTCGTAAAATGACAAAAAAGTTCAATCTAAGCTGTTAAATTCGTAGCCAATATTCTGATAACATGCAAACAAGAAGCATACAAACGCTACCAACTCGCACAAACATAAAGTTGGTAGGTGACATGCTAATCAGCAGTCGCTAAGATATGTTACGCTCCAACGAATTTCATGAAAATCGGCGTTGCTAAGCAATATTTCTTGATACTTGGGTCCCTGAGAGTCTGTTTCGATGAAACATAAAACTGCAGTCATTGAGAAATTTTAAATTTATTGGTCTTTCTTTTTCGAAATAGTTATCCTCCAGATTTGATATATTTCACTTCTTTTATACAGGTGCGCCTATAGAGGTAAATTTGATTTAATCGTCCTGGTAATTGTGGCACGCTTCTACCTCAACACAAGTCGTTTTATACTCAATATCACGTCTGATGTTGCCTTCGCTTCCAGCCAGCCCACTGCTCAACTCTTTCTGTTGAAATCAGGCAAATCAATTTTTCAATTACTGAGAAACAAGAAAACTACAAGGGGCAAACTCTTCCATGAATGTTAGGCGACCAAACGTGTTAAATCGATGCTCCATAGCTCCTTCTATCGCATCGCAAGAGTCACAGAAGACGACGAATGGCATAACATCGCATTCACAATTCGGAAGATACGCGGTGTTACTCCCACCACCACCAAGTTGTATTTCAATTCAGTTCGGATTCTTAAGATATTTGGCCCGCTTTCCGCTATCTATGTCCTGATCTAATCGTTTCAGGCCAACTTCGGTCACTAGGTACAATAGGTATATCTGCTTAACTCCAACTAACTTCTTCAACGCCAGCTTCGGTTACCTAATGTGCGCCACGAGGTATGTGCTGCTCTCCTTAACAATCATAATAACGCAAAACATATTTCCACTAATTACGCACCCATCGCAAGATTGCTAATGACGTCAATGGGTAAAATTATCTCAAAGGATGAACTTGCTGTCTATTTTTCCCACTTTCATTTTTTTCTTGATTATTCCTATTTTTCGATGTCTGCATTCCAATAAAGGAATGTTTCTGCTGTGATCTCCTTTGCTCCATCATCTGTTGACTTAATGCAGCCGAAAATGGTTCCTTCGTACTTGTTCTTCTCAATCACTCTGTTATGATGCAATTTGAACAAACATTCGTCAAATGTATAAGGAAAAGTGAAGAACTACATTTGAGGCCCTGTACGGGTCTCTTGTTCGAATGGATAGCAAGTGCAGTGAATCAGTGGTAAAGTGAGAGCGTGCGATTAGGGCAAATAATTTTTACGGAAGCCAGCAAAATAAAAAGGGATACACATCATACATTAAATTGCGAACCTCCCGACGCACGTATCACTTGTACAGTGCTCACGGAATGAAACGCTTCAATTTAGGCTTAACTAATGCGCATACCTTCGTTTCCACCGGCTGAGGTTCGTGTCACATCGGCGTAATTTTGGCGCGTACGCATAGATCAGAATCCACATAACCTTTGGGGGCCAGTACCCAAATTCACAAAACGTTCTTACGCTAAAAGCGCTCGTGCCAGCGAACAGTCATGTGGGAAATATTATTAGCGAATGCAATCAGCCCATGGAAAACAGCGCTTACGAACGAAAAGCTTTGTGAACTTGGCCCCAGATTCCTAGCGACAGGACATGGTACTCTATATATCAACGGTTCTGCTAGATCTTCCCTGTCACCTTTCATTCAGTGAGCACTGTACGCCCTTCTAAAGAGCGCTCATACGGGTTTCACAAAATGAGAAACCCGTATGAGTATTTTTTGCAGCTTGAGGCTACAGACGCGTGCATAATAATTTTCTCTTTCAAAATCCAACAATGTACTGCCTCTTGTCAAATACTTGCGGTTGGATTGCCAGGGCGCCAATCAGCATCACATTGCCCACCGAAAGTTCACAGTGCTCACGGGGAGTTAAGTCTTCTTCGAGCGTCGTCTTTTGCGCCAGCTGCGAGTGGCCGCGACGCATTCGCGTGCAACCAGGATCCGACGCCGCCCCTCCCCGACGCCACACCCGCCGCCAATGGTGACAGGTGCTGCTGGTCCGCCGGCTGACCAGCGGCCTCGTCGTGCTCGGACAGCCAGGTGCTGGTGCGTCCCAGCAGCAGTGACGCGATCAGCAGCGCGATGAGCAGCACCGAAAAGACCAGCATCCGGGTTAGGGTACCCATCCAGTTGGTTTCTCCGGCCGAGACGCCGCTGCTGGCCGTCGACGGCTCCGCCTCCTGTAGGATGGATCCAGTGTCCGTAACACTTGGAAGGCAACTGTCACGAAGTCTCACTTTTGCTGAATTTGTTATAAAGGAGTAGTATAGAACTTTACAATGGGCGAGGAGGAAAATACGCGCTTCGGGCCATTCCTGCTCTGGGGCTTCAGCGAGCCGAAGCGGGGCTGCTTCAATGTTACGCCTTCGCGTTCTGCGGTTAGATATTGTGATGTATTAGCACGTTCTCCAAAAAGTTTGCTTGAAGTCAGTTCCCACAAGGTTATCCGCAAACCATATAGCAGCCTTCGGGTCCAGAAGTAACTATAGAGCATGCGTAATGTCTCCCGGCTGCGCAAACATGCGATTGGCGTCATCAGCCGTGGTGGGGTTACGTTGCGAACCACTTTGGCTATATCGGCTTCCGAAAAGCAGCGGTGTCAGTGAATTCTCAGCGTCAATGGCAAAATATTCTCGCCATTTGATCGCCTCGCGCGGGGAGTGAAACATCAGCGTGCTCCTGTACGCGGCCAGAGCAATGCAACCCCGAAACGCCCAAGTGCCAGTCGTTATAAAACATTTGCGCAGTGGTCAATCGGCCAATTGGGTCGGCATCTCTCGCGAAAAAAGAAACGAAACGCAATAACTGCACAGTAGGACCGCGCATGATAATGTTGCACGCTCGACCCAAGTGCTATAGAGCCAACATATCTATAATCCAGCAGCTACCACATGCTTCGGGCACTAGCGCTGTTCATAGGTAGCCGGGCGCGCTCGACCACTCGGCAAGTGTGATTCATATTGTACGGTCGGCTGTTATCCCTAACCAAACTATATGGTTCGTTGGTGGTAACCCCGTCCAATAAACGCGGCAGTTGCGTATTGTATCTTCAATAAGGATTTGAGCTTTTGTGAAAGTAAACAGCACCACTTATTTCGTAGCAAAACAGTACCCACTGTGTTACAATCATCGCGTATGTTTCTTCACTACTAATTCATGCTAAAAAACCGCTTAGAATTTCGGGGAGAATGTTGACGTAATAGGACATTCCCGACATGAATTTTTAGGAATACAACACTTATCTTCGAGGCTGATGTTATGCTCACACACACGCTCACACATCGCGAGTAGCCGCGTGCGCTGGGTTATCTTGAAGGCCATGCTGAGCAAGCGTGTTCTAGGTCGTCTGTCACTTCCGGCGAGTTGAGGTGGCAGCACTACTGTCTTTCTGTCTGTCTCTCTCTCTCTCTGTGTGTGTGTGTGTGTGTGTGTGCGTGTGTGCGTGTGTGTGTGTGTGTGTGTGTGTGTGTGTGTGTGTGTGTGTGTGTGTGTGTGTTTGTGTGCGTGCGTGTCATTATGTGTGTGTGGGGGGGGGGGGTGTATTTGTTTCCAAGACCAATGGCAAACTTAGCACGACCAAACTTTGCCATTGACCCTTCTGTACTGCACCGTGCGTATTACGCTAGCTTACCCTATGGGCTTTTTATGCGGTCCAAAGAGTACTTGTAGCTTGCCTTTATTAATTTTGTCGTTGAATATAACTTAAAATTCATTTGTATTTGCAGGTCCCTAATTCCGCCGTAGGTTGATTTTACGGCAAACTAAACCGTGGACAGCGCCTCTTTCAGCAAATCGTACCATTGCCAAATGTTTTGATTCGGCAGTAACGAGAAAATACCTAAGGTATCAAGTACGCCAGACCGTTATGCCCTTCGTAGTGCCTTCAGAGCACCAAGAGATTTAAAAGCAATATCCCTGACAAATACGACACTCCCTAATGCAAAATTTAAGCGCAGCTGTACAGATGTTTTAATTTCTCGGTATTTTGGCTGACGCGGACCATCTATCTCGTGCGGCACGTTGCAGAGTGGTGTGTGGCGTGACTGCCTCGCTAATTGGCGGACTGCGAGAGGCCGTGAGTGTGTGATGCATAGGCGCGATTGACAGGAGCCGCCGCAGACAGACCTCCGCTCTTGCAGTGCTTTGTTTCCGTACAAAGGACGCGCTCTACTCTGGGGTCATCTCGTAGCCATCGTCGCCGCAAAGCGCGTCCAGCACGGCACTACGCTTTCCTTCTCATGCTTTCAACATACCCTCCTCCACCTCTGGCTCATTCGCACTGGATACTGACAGCGGTCGCGCGACCAAGTAGGTTGCACAGCGATAAGTCGCAAATGGTCGCTTTTCTCAAGAAGGGGCTATTCAGTTCCAGTTGTTCGCTACTCAATTTTTAAATCGCATGACTGTGGTCGCAAAACTTCTAAACAAATCAGCGGCGCGCCGAAGGTTACGTTATCATGTTTTCATCCTGCGTCGCGCCAACTACAAAGTCCACGGCAGACTGCAGGCTTATAATTGGCGCATTGGCTTGTGGCACTTAGTTGCAGCAGTTCCGGCAACGTGTTAAATGTACGCGGTGGTATTGTCAGGAAGTTAAACTACTGTAAAAGACAGCGCAAAAATTATGCACCGATTCCTACGCAACGCGAACAAGAAATCACGAGTTACTCTCGATAGTACTCCCCCTCATGAGCGCGGACTTCGGGCAGGAGGCGACTTCTGCGGCCGGCCACTTTTCGCGAACAGAGGCGCGGGGGCACCTATTAGAGTCGTTTTTTTTTTTTCGGAGGCTTCCGCACTCCCACACCTGACACCACGGCAGAGCACACCAGCAGAGTGACGACGTCTTCCTGTTCGGTCGAATCAATATCCATGACTGTTGCCAGAACGCGAAACCAGCGAAGTGCGCGTGAACTGCGTAGATCCCTACAGTTCTCTCTGAGAACAATAATCTCCGAGATTGCGACTTGCAGGTCACGCTCGGCCGTGGCTACCGGTGTGAGCATCGGTCGCCTTCAGTCACTTTTTGGTCGCCAGTCAGGCACGTACCCAGGGGGGGGCCCGGGGGGGCCCGGCCCCCCCCCCCCCGAAGTCAGGTGGCATACCCCCCTCCCCCACCCACGCCACCACTCCTCACACATTCCTAAAGTGCCACCAGATCAATATTGCGACTTGACAGCTGTTCATCGGTCAGCATTATGCTGCCTTTTTCACTCCTTTTAGACGGCGGTAGTTATCGGCACCTCTTGTAATGTGAAGGACAGGTTTCTCATAAATTCGGCACCCGCGCGATTAACTCGCGATGCGTTCAGTTGTCACCATCTATTCAACCGTCACGCGCATAGCTGTTGCTTTTGTTAGTTCAACCTTCTTTGTTTAGGCCGATCCTGGGACCAGGAGAGGGATGCGGCTGCTCCTCAGCTGGTCTGTACTCTCATGGAACGAGTAGCGGCCGGAGAAAACGCCAATTGCGTTTAACTTTTCCCTTTGCTTCATTATTTTCTTGATTTACGGCTCGCCGCGACGCTGGCAGATGCCCGGAACCATATACACGTGACATGGGTTAGATAAGGTGGGAAATAAAATAATGTGAAAGAGCGTCCATCATGAAACCCTGCAATAACCCTTAAATTCATAAGCAAGATGACTGTCGCCCGTTACCTCATCTGTTTTTCCCTAAATGTATACCACTTTTCGTGCAAAATTGGCAACTGGAAACAAAAATCGCAAGGAGTTGAAAAATTAAGCGATATACTAAGGGAGAGAGCCATGGCAACAACCAAACTGCAAGCAAAAGCGAATAATAAAAAAGTTAAGCGTTGTTTATGAGACTATTTATGGATCAACATCTTTTTATTGAAAAAGGAAGTAGAGAAAACGCCGCCGGAAGTGGAGAACAATTACTTGTTTTGAATAACGCTTCCACAGTTATCGGCCGAACCGCCTCACGTTGCCACTTCTCTGCTGTGCTTATGTGGGTGTTTTTCTAACCTTTCGCGGTGAGCGCAGTACGTCTAGAATCGCAGAGTCCTGCGCTCTACGCGGTTGTATGGGACTGGCGGCCGCACAGCGTTACGCAATTCACGGAACTGTCAAAACTGATCAACAAGGCGAAAATAACTGATATTCGAAACTATAACATGAGAAACACTGAAGAAGCCGTAAAAAATGAACGCAGCCTGAAATCAGAAAAAAAGAAACCTGGCATAGGACAAACCATGATGTATGCACTAAAACATAAAAAGGGGAATATCATCAGCAATCTCGAAGATATAGTAAAAGCAGCGGAAAAATTCTAAGCTGACCTGTATGCAGTACCAAGAGGCGTCACGATACCTCACTTAGAAACAGTAATGAACAGGATACATGTAGAAACTCCTATTTGACAGAAACCACATTTGAAACCCAGAAACCCACATTTGACAGCTTCTCCAGCGTATAAACACCTGGCATTTCCCTGGCATAGTGAATCTTGTTACACAAAAGATGCTTGAGGTCTGCCTCACCAAATTACGCTGCCGCATTCCCTCCCTAAATTTCAATTTATACAGGTCGGGTTTGGTTCCCTCTCCCCTTTGTTCTTTTTATGAGAAAGAGGAGACGATACAGCACTTTCTTCTATCTTGCCGCCGCTTTGCTGCGTTAAGAAAAAGATTGTTGGAGATACCTTTCGGAAGAATTGGCCTGGACTTGACAGAACCTGCAATTCTTTTGTTCGGGGCGTCCACTTTGGGATTCAGCCACAGGGATGCATGCTTCGCTGTCCAAACATTCCTTACAGAATCTAAACGAATGCCCTGCTAAATTCTGTTTTTTTATTACTTTTAAATTAATTATTCCTCAGTCAACAGCACCTTCCTGATTTTATTTTAGCCGGTAATTAAACCCTATTCAATGCTATTCGCATAGATATTAGGAAATTTATGCTCTATATTATTTTGGAATAATCCACCCATTTCTTGGCCAACCCCCCATCGTGGGTAGGAGCCACACGTGCCACAGGCTACAACAACAACAACAACAACAAAGGAACAAGAGATCAGGATCGCCAGTCGGCCACTAGAGACTGTGAAGGAGCACGTTTACCTAGGCCAATTAATCACAGGCAATCCTGATCATGAGAAGGAAATTCACAGACGAACAAAAATAGGTTGGATCGCATACGGCAGATATTGCCAGCTCCTGACTGGAATAGGCTTGTAGCGCAGCTCGGAAGAGCAAAAAAGGAAATGAGGTAGGGGTAATCAAAGGGAACGGGAAACAGAGTGAGCGCTAACTTCCAACTGACAGTTTATTTCGTGACACAAGACTACTTATACACTCGGCAAACCATATGACATCAGGAGATAACAAAGAAATGAAGCAACAAAACCGATAGTAACCAAGTGGTAACATATTCAGACAGCCTATGGCTGCAGTCGGAGATACGCCAATTCATTGTTTGATAATGATAATGAAGGTGAGCTTACACATGCATGGCCCAGACCAATGATAGCCTTTGCTTCGATGATTTCTCTTGTGAGCTGATTACGACTGCGACCAAGAATGACGCATTCCTCTAAGACAGGTTCGCAACCACACGTTTTGCAGTGCTGCGCCAGAAACCCCCCAGCTGTAATACAATTCTTGGCATTGTAACGATGTTCGCGCAGCCTGTCATTCAGACATCTTGTGCACCTTGTGTCATCTTGTGCACCTTGTGTCAGTCTTGTGTCACGAAATAAACTGTCAGTTGGAAGTTAGCGCTCACTCTGTTTCCCGTTCCCTTTGATTACCCCTACCTCATTTCCTTTTTTGCTCTTCCGAGCTGCGCTACAAGCCTAAAACAGTCATGACATACCAACTCGCCCAAACTGCCACGCTTTTGTCCTGACTGGAAGCTTACCATTATTAATCAGTGCATTTTGCCAGTGCTGACATATGGGGCAGAGACTTGAGAGCAAGTTAAGGACCGCGCAAAGAGCGATCGAACGAAGATTGCTAGGCATAATGTTAAGAGAGAGAAAGAGCGGTTCGGATCAGAGAGCGAACGGGTATAGACGATATTCTAATTGACATCAGGATGAAAAAATTTAGCTGGGCAGGTCATGTAATGCGCCGGTTAGATAACCGTTGGACCATTAGGGTTACAGAATGGTTACCAAGAGAAGAAAAAGGCAATCGAGGACGACAAAAGACTAGACGAAGCGATGAAATTAGGAATTTCGCGGGCGCTAGTTGGAATCGGTTGGCGCAGGACAGGGGTAATTGGAGATTGCATCGCAGGGTGATGCCTTCGTCCTGCAGTGGACATAAAACAGGCTGATGATGATGATGATGGAAGTAGTGGGCCCCCCCCCGAAAAAAAATCCTGGGTACGTGCCTGTCGCCAGTAGCAAATGGCCGCTCGACCTCCTTAAAGGGGTGGAGACGAGAAAATTTTCGTTCATGCGTTCTTTGACTCCGGCGGTGCGTATTGCTTCAGGAAGCACAATACACACCGCGGGATTCATATATACCCGGTAAATACTTTAGTAATAGCATTATTATACCGAGAGATTTCGGTTTCCGGGCTTCGGGTGATGCTATGACGTCGTAGGAGAGGAAACGCAGCACGGCTTTGTCACGTGGGCTTCAAGAAATAGTGACGTTAAACTATGCTGCGTCCTCTCCTCGCGCATACGCGTGCTCTCCGAGCAGAGGTAAAAAACTGTCGACTCGAAGTGCATGTCGCGGTTATTATATTATTGCGAAGAGCGACAACAATGGTAAGAATTATTGCGGCTTGTGAGCGTTGGTGATTGATTCCGGAGCGCCATCAGCTTTAGCTTTGAAGTGAACCGGAGGAGGCCTAGCGACGATATCGGCGCTGCCGAACAATCAGCGGCGCTGAGGCTGCCGTCGGTGCCAAAATGACCACTCGTCGGTCGCTGATTGGCCGCTTCGCCGTACGGCTGCCACAGATATGGGTCCCGCACCCATCTTCTGTACGGCAAGTAATTCTCGCCGTTCACGAGCAAAACCCCCGTCGCACAACGGCCCGCGAACGGCGTGCGGCGAGGTGCCGTACGCCGTACCGGTAAAGGCCGATTCACACGACGGACCAACTCCGTGGGCCGATCGGTCACGTGATGCGACGTCACGGCCCGCCGCGGTCCGGTCCGGCGCAGAGCCCATCCGCACGGCGGACCGCCATAGCAGACAAGCAGAGCAGAGCAGACCAACAAGCTACACTCTCGGCCAGAGTGTTATCATTGTTATCATTCTGGCTCGAGTCCCACAAAGCCGGGAACTGCTAAACGTGGGATACAAAATAAAAAACTTCCTCGTCACTCCAAGAGGACACGGTATTTAAAAGATATGTCTGCTGCACGCACGGTTAGGCGGAACGGCGGACATGAAACGACTGGCCTGACTGGCTTTTGCTGAGCCGAAAACTAGATTGGATTTGGCTGAACACACTTTGTTGCCGGTAAACGTTCGTTGGCTACGCCAAAATCGCTGCGGCTTGCATGCGGTCCGCCGCCAAAAGTGAAAAAAAAATTAAATTATGGGGTTTTACGTGACAAAACCACTTTCTGATTATGAGGCACGCCGTAGTGGAGGACTCCGGAAATTTTGACCACCTGGGGTTCTTTAACGTGCACCTAAATCTAAGCACACGGGTGTTTTCGCATTTCACCCCCACCGAAATGCGGCCGCCATGGCCGGGATTCGATGGCGCGACCTGCCAAAAGTGAAGCGGGAAAAGCCTTGGCGATTCGTTGGGCCGTGGTCTGGCGCGGGCCAACGGCGGTACGCACGAAGAGGCGACTTCCTACCATGTGATGCTTGGACCACGGTTCAAAAGAGCAATTTAGTTCGTCGCGTGGATCGGCCTTAACGTGGATGGGCCTTTACACGTTGAGAAACGCCAAGCGAACGATACACCACTCCGAGCTGCTGAACTATGTGACTCGCAGATGCAACCTCAACAGCGCTCCGCTACAGCCCTGCGCATGTCTCGGTTAGCCAGGGGCCAGGGTTAGCTCGGTTATAGTGTTCTAGAAGCCTGTAGCATAGAGAAAGTATTTCTATGTGCCTATAGCTCGGTCATAGTGGAAGCTATGCTCGGTCGCTCGGTTCAGCAGGCTCCGTAATCCGCATTTCATCACTACTCATCATACATCTCGTTCTTGTGCTAGTGTACTATGGCGTCAATATTTTCGTTCCTCTGCTGTCCCGTCATAACGACCGCGCTAGCAATGGGTCTCGACCACGAGAAGGAGGTTTTAATGACTTTCTGGAGCTGAATTAAAATTATTTTCAAATGTTTTCAGCGTCCAATACCTCGTTGTGGGTGTCCTCACATACAGAAGCAGCCTACAACAGGCTTTCTATAGCGTCAAAAATTTGGTGTCTCAACCCCTTTAAGTCGCTAGTGTGACTGAGCCTTCGTGGTTCCGCTGCACACTCCTCCTCACGCTCTCTTCCTTTGCTTAGTCGAACCTCCCGCTGCGCACCGCGCTCGCGTTAATCTTTAATAATAATATTTGGGGTTTTACGTGCCAAAACCACTTTCTGATTATGAGGCACGCCGTAGTGGAGGACTCCGGAAATTTTGACCGCTCGGGGTTCTTTAACGTGCACCTAAATCTAAGTACACGGGTGTTTTCGCATTTCGCTCCCATCGAAATGCGGCCGCCGTGGCCGGGATTCGATCCCGCGACCTCGTGCTCAGCAGCACAACACCATAGCCACTGAGAAACCACGGCGGGTGCGTTAATCTTTCGCTGTGTTCCTTCACTCGGTTACAAAGGGCACGCCGACGCTCACTGCAGGAACGGGCGCCCATAGGAGTTGCGCTCTAAGACGCAAAATGTTTTCGCGCAAGCATACTTCGGCAAAACATTTTACTTATCTACTTTCTAGTAACACAGTTTCAAGCTCATTTCCACAAGCTGCTATTTTATCATGATATGTTAAGCCAGAAACAGTACCGAGTTTGGCTGCTTCTAATTGGTTGTAGTAAAGGCACGATGACATGGGCCCATAACACACACGAGACGACACACAGCATTATTAGCCGATTACATATGTGCACAACCACACTTAGAAATAAAAAAAAATACATTATTAAGGCAATATTTAAAAAGCGCTCATTCATAACGCTCAAAAACACAATTGTCATTATGTAAAACCTATTTCTTCACCATTCACAGCTACTTGTTCAGCTACGTATAGGATTGTCCTTGAAGGTAGCGCTGGAAATGCGACGTGTTGCTATTAATGCCGCGCCCCCGCAAGGCAGCGGTGTTGCCAGTGCAATAAAAATTTGGAGGACACTTAAGCTACACTTTTAAGAGTGGAACGCGATAGCATCCAAAGATTCCTGACTGCTTATCACACTTCCCGGCAAACGCACCTTTCTTGCGGATGCGTAACACCCCTAAATAAAATTTGTGGATGCGCGCAGGTAAGCGGCATCTGCATGCTGTAGTTGGTGTAGTTGCAAGGAACCGGGTGGCCTCCGCTGCTCTATGAATGGGAGAAACACCAGAAACGGGGTTTGTGTTTGAGTTTTCACGTAACAAAATTGTTTCCTAGTATATTCAAATTACAATCCGACGCTATCATGTCTTCAGGTGGTGTTTAAGTCGTACTTTGCGGTTATGGTTGCGTATTTTACTTTGAGGAATTCAATTCGTTATGTAATGCCTCTGCGCAACGCGAAGGGCCTGCTTGATTGTGGTTCGGAATGATTTTTCGGGAAACGACGTCCGACGCCCACACCGGAGTTTTCGCGACACTGGGTCTTTAATGCCGTAGCGTTAAACATGCGACCCACAATATACCGCGTTCACTCTGCGTCTCCACTGACAACTCGCATGGGAATTAGCTCTTAAGGCGCGTTTGTCGACATGTTACACGGACTTTATCCGCGAAGCATTCCCATTGTGTTTACATGTATCTCTCAATTGCCAGCGCGATGTGCCATGGCGAGAATTCTGCACCACTATAAACACCACCTTTTTTTTTCTTGTGCGCCCGGTCTACGCTTGATCGTTACATTGTCGTTGATTGCTCCCATGGGCTTGCTAGCCAAGCCAGTGAATGTTCTTCTTCCGTTTTGCGGTTTTCGTTTCGCAGATGTTATCTTTCAAGTCGCCCGGTTTACCCTTTTAACAGCTCAACTATATTAAACTCGGGCGTTTTAGATGTCGAAACCATGATCTGATTACAAAGCACGCTGTAGTGGAGGGTTCTTTACCGCGGACGAGCGTTTCTAGTGTTCCGCCCTCACTGTAATACGGCCGCCGCTGCCCTGATCAACCCCGCGACCTGGGAATTTAGCAGTGCAGCGCCATAGCCACTATAAGCTATAGCACCGGGTGTCTTTGTCAGGAACCGCTGCTGAACAAACAGCACTACTGCAGCACAAGTTGAACGAGACCAGAGACCAGCGAGCCGTCGACACTAAACAACACTGACCTCGGTGCAGCTGGCGGAGAAGTCGGGAAAGCCCTGTCCGGTGGCCGATTGCGCCCAGAAGTCGACAGGAGCCGCAGGCCAGTAAGGGGAGGCGGCCCATCGCAGCTCAAATGGCGTTGTTGCAGCGCGACGGCCCCGGTACGGGTGCAGCGGCTGCTCCGTGGCGAGGTCCTCCATTTCGGCTCACGCAACTTTCACCTGATCGGCGTGCCAAGAGACTAAATGCGGCGCTTCTTCTACGTTCTCATCTATGCCTCTTAGACCGGTAGGTCTTGCGCTGTCTGCTCGTGCATTTTGTTGTTGTTGCCAGTTTAGCTCGTGCTTCACAGTCGCTATGAAAAATTGGGCAAGGTCAAGTGAGTAAAACTAATGAACAAAAAAGATTGGTTTCATTCACAAATAAGTGAAAATTGATAAATTTGATTACAAGGATCAAAGAAAATAAATTGGAGAGCCTGAATTGAAAGAAACTAAAATTAATGCCAAAAAAAGCAGATTTAACTACGTAAGACTTTGACCTGATTATAAAGCCTTGGATGCACTTATCTGACAAATAGATGCGCGGCAGTAGCTGTAAGCAAGCTACCGCAGTCAGAACCAATGCTACTTTCGCGGTGCATATATTGTTAGCCATGAAGGGAAAGCTCACAGGGTGGAGCTCCTGCGCATGCATTCATGCACAACGTAGACCGGGTGAGTTTGGCCCTGGTTTCGGTTTCGATTTCTCTGGCCTTGCATAGCTCCTTTAATTTAGTGAAGGCAGAAACGATTGACTTTGCATAAAGTTATGTAGGTGATCGACTAATCGAGCTCTGAGCAGCGAGCAATGGGAGCCTTCATCGCAGCGCTGAAGCTCCCATACTAAGTCCGCGTCGGTTAGCACTACGATGCGCAACCACCGTCGGCGTTGGCAGAGCAGTCGCAGCATAAGTATATATATCAAAACGCTTATTTAAAAAAAACAAAAGTGCAGAAAGCGAGTGCGTGGAGCCCCTTGTCCAGGGCCCCATAGAGTTTCCTACAAAATTACTAGAGGGAACTCTGGCGCTAGTGTCTACGTGAGCTACAATGGGAGCGGTTGTCCCAGCATGGGAATTATGGGAAGCACATGGATTTGCCTAAACTTCGTCCTTTTGGCTTCAAACAGCTTTGTGACTCTGTAAACTCGTCATTTTCAACAGTTTATTGCGTACTAAACAATTATATAAACATCATTAAAATTGCCCGACGTCAGGATTCGAACACAGGGACTCTAGTACAGAAGCCTGATATTGAAACCATTAGGCCACGGATGCATGTATCTACAAGCGAATGAAACGCACTTATGAACTTATCGCGGGCATGCCAGTGCTTTGAGACGCTAGAGACGCTTGGCACGTTTTGATTTGGGCACATAGACAAGCTCAATCGTTCCCGGCGTCTTCTGCACTTCGAAGAATATAGATTGCGCTGAAATATACGACAATAAGATTTATATAGCGTAATATACAAAGCCACAAGAGCGTCTGAATCCATAAGCACGAAGATCAGACAAATCCATGTACTTCCCATCATTCCCATGGTAGGACAATGACTGCAGCGCCAGAGTTCCCTCTAATAATTTTTGTAGGAAACTCTATGCAGGGCCCCACTGGCTTGAGCGGTCCGCCGTGCCTGGTCGAGGAGCGCTAGTTGCGTCTCCCGATCCTCGCTGGCGAGCCAAGTCTCCTTCTGCTCCCTTCCCGAAAGTTTGCCAGATATTTCTGGTGTAATAATTTTGGGTCGCCTGTTCTGACAATCCCACGTAATGTGGGCGAGAGTTGGCCGGCCTCCGCACCAAGAACAGCGAACGCTGTACAGCGGTGGGTGAATGGCATGTCTCAAATAATGGTTTGGAAATATGTGCGTCTGTATTCGGCGCCAGTCATAAGAGCTCCGCCTGGATAGGTCAGGGTGTGGTGGACTGTACTTTCTTCGCGCGCACCGTTGGTGCACAAGGATGTCTCGTGTTAAGAAGGTGGTTTTGTCAAAGTGGTCGGCCGCTCGGTTGACAAAAGCAGGAGCTCCATCGTCCGCTCTCTCATTGCCCTCGAGTCCTGCGTGACCCAGGCACCAGATGATCATGTGTTTCTGCGTTAGGTTGGATCCTAATAGGTGAGTGGTGCTGCATTGTAGCCTTCCGGTGAGAAAAGGACTACATGCGACTTTGGAATCTATAACAGTTATCGACGATTGTCCCAGAGCGTCCTTAGTTTTAATAGCTAGCGCGATGGTTGAAGCTTCTGCGATATTAAAAGTAACTCGTTTGCAACTGACGACTTTGGTTCTTTCCGCGTGCGTTCGCTTAATTCCCGCGTAGATGCTACAAATACTTGTTTCGCTCACTTGGACAGTTTTCCTATTGCTGGTGTTGGCCATCGGTCTCTGAGGAGAGCTGACAGGCGGGAACGCAAGCGACGAGCACTCACCAGAAGACATGGGAACCCTTCTGCTTTCGAGAAACGAACGTATAATTATTCAGAAACCAATCGTATAATTAAATCAAAAATTTACTTACAGGAAGAACAGCCAGAATCACACTGGACGAGGAGGAAATCATGCAGGTAAACATGGGCAGCGCGGAAATACCGCAAGGGTCCGTCTAGTCACCGATGCTCTTCAACCTCGTCATGATCGATGTATCGGAAAAACTGCAGCGAATAGAAGGCAATAATCAGAAAGTTTATGCAGACGACATTACGATTTGGACTATGATGGACGCAAGCGAGGGCGATATGGAGAACAACAAGCTTCAAGGGGATATAGAGGCAATCGGGAATCATCTGGAGCGCGCTGGACTAGAATATTCACCGGAGAAATCAGAACTGCTACTCTACCGCCCCAGGAGGGTAGGCAAACCGTCCAGTGACGTAGCGGAACTACACAACACGGGAGCCAGAATAACCACGCGAAAAAGTACGCAGATAGCGATGGTCCTATAGATCAGAGTCCTGGGAATCTGGATCGAAGCCAGTAGAACAAACGCGGACAACCTAATGCGCTTAGTAAAGAAAGTAACGGCAACCATTAGGGTAATACAAAGGGCCTCTAACAGCAGAAGGGCATTTAAGAAAGAAGCGCCGTATAGCTGGTCTGGGCCTTCGTGATCATCCACGTCATGTACGCGGCGGCAGTCGTGCATTGGAACAAGGCTGAGAAAGACCAGATCGACGGACTCATTCGAAAAGCGTGCAGAACGACACTGGATCTCACGCCTTACACGAGAAAAAAAGGGTTAAAACAACTCGGTGTCCATAACACGCTGGATGAAATCGCGGAAGCACAAAGGATAGCGCAACTCGAAGGACTCTCCGAAACCAAGGCAGGCAGAGAGATCATGGAAAAGATCGGCATAAACTACCACAGAATGAAGGGCCCCAAGACGCAGATTCAGCCGGACGTACAAGACGCAATAAACACGGAAAACACACCGAATAACATGCACCTCGCGCACAATCCTCAAAAACCATGGTGCGCGGGAGGGTGTGCCCTTCGTAGACGCCACCCGGTACCCCCGAAATCGGGAGGACAATGGTGATGTCGGCAGTCACGAGGGTACCTCCCTCTTCGCAATAGCGGCCGTACACACGTAAGGAAAGACCGTCACTGCGGACTCCGTAAGCACGAGATAGTCGGAGACGGCGGAAGAAACGGAAATCGCAATGGCTCTAATCAACGGTCGGCAACAGGACAGTGATTTCAAGACGGTCATTAGGAACTTCACGAAGAGTTGGGTTTCCACCGAGGCGGCCAAAATGCTGACCCGCGGAGCAGGAGGCTTCAAGAGCGACAAAATCACACCGGTACACCTTAAATAACTATTGGCACATATGGGCGAAGTAACCACATAAGACCCAAACACCCCTCCCAACCTCATCGAGAAGACCCACCGAGCTGCGCGAGTAGTAACCCACCACAGTTCGGACACTCCCCCAGAAGGGGGGAGGACTGCGGCGGAGGTGATGGAAAACACGGATGAGGTGATGACGACAAAGTAGCGTTACAAGACGGGAGGGACAATCCCCGTGAGTGGGTATGCGCCAAACACATCAAGGTCATCATCATCATAACCACCGACAGACTGGTCACGTACCACGACGTACTGACACACTACACAAAACAAAGAGAAGCATACCTACAACCGCACAAGCAACTCGACAGTTCTCAACAAACAGATTAGAGAATGTTGCAAACCAGAACCTTTCGACACCAAGTATACTTAAACAGATTAAATTCCACGCAGTACGCAGAAGCTAGCTGCAAGCTCTGCAAGCGCGAACACGCAGACATCGCACGCATCTTTTGCAAATGCACAGAGATCAGAGAAATATACGTAGAGGACAACATAGAACGGGACCTTCTCGGGGGAGAGATATGGCTAAGCGTTCTGACTAGCTCAGATCTACGCGACCAACTATGGGCAACCCAGCGGGCCCGGCCTACGGCGGAGTTTATGCCTCACCGCACGTAATGCCCGTGTGGCCTGATCCTAGGCTAGCAACCTCGCAGTTACTTTTCTCAATAAATTTTTTCCCATCCGTGCGGCGCTCGCTTCCCTCTCCCAGCTCGGCGGCTTCCGACTTAATCTCGCCGATTTCACAGACGGGGCATGTACGCTTGCGCGTAAAGATTTGGTCCTTCGTCCAATACTGTGTGAGAGCTGGTTTATTGTTAGAATGCGCTCTGGTATATAATTACATCACGCCCATATATATGGGTGGCATAATATTACTGCAGCTCATAGAACACTTCGAAGCCGCCGTTCTATGGTTTGAATCAATATTGTAAAATCAATATGCATAATATCACTAAGGGTTAGTTTACTCACAGCTGTGGCACAATGTAAATGCATCGAAAGATACTTACCACTCGTGACTAGCTGTGGACATGTTACAATGCTAACTTCGCCTGAATCTAGTCTAATGCTGGCATGCTAGAGTGCTTTGTGCTCGTTTTCTACTGCGGAACGCGGGAAACAAATTCAGAGGCACCATCTACTTTAAAAGAAGGTTTGTTGTATCTAAATTCGCTAAATGGTTTGCTGTGGTATCCAGACGTCTGTCACCGCACATTGACACTCAGAGTCACGCGTGCGTATTAGAAATGCGTGCACTCATTAGGGAGCATGCCGACGAGTGAGTTGTCTACCTTCGCTACATATGAACGTTCGAAGCTAAACGTTTTGTGACGAGTAATGACGTTAACGAGTGACGGGCGATACTGCGCCTTCTCTAAAAGCTACTAAAACTTCAATTCATACAAGTTCTACACTAGGAGCGCGTCAAAACCATGTCAGCTGCAAACAGCCACACTCGCAAGCAAATGTGTAGACATTATTCAGACGACATCGGCCCAGAAACTCTACTCATCGAAAAATATGAAAACGTGTAGTTAAGGGACTAACAAGTAACAAAAACGTGACGCGAAACTTATGCAGGACTCACGCGATGAGGGATTAGGTGCGCGTTTTCGTGAGCCAGCATGTCAAAATCACACATAATGACTGAAGCCGCGTTTCAGATTTCAGTTAGGGAACTAACCCGCGGCCTTCATGCTGGACCTTTCAGATCTAGTGCTGTGGTAGGGAACACATCTCTATTTTAAAAATTAGCTTTATTTGTTTGCAATACCACATGACACGTCAAGGTCTTCATCAAGGTCACATAACTGGCCATAAATATTCAAACGGTAATGCGAGGGGAAGAGCCACAGAAAGCCATCGTTTTAGAAAGAGTTATCCAGATCTAATTCACAGGCGGGAAGTATGCAGTAGCTCGGTCTTAAAAAAAGTATCGAGCCCTGCTTTTTAGTGCACGTCGCTTCCACAAGGTGTCGTGGGTAGACAATTGACGTGTGACGTTTGTATTTATACTCCTACCCCTCCCCACACCCCTTCTGACGCTTCGCTAATGTTTCACATCGTTCAAACTGTTATTGTCGACAAGCATCGAAACAGCTGCTTGCTGCGCCGCGCCGCCGTCGAGCGCGACATCGTGAACAGAGGAAGCCGAGACAAGAAATGCAGGTATCACCACGTGACCAGGCATGGCGTCGCCTACGGAAGCGCAGTGATCTGAGTCTCTGACTGGTTACTATGTCTGTGCGTCCTTCACGTTACGCCAACGACGGACGCAAATCCGGGCACCTGCTCACTCTTGCTTTACTGTTGCATACAGTAGCTACCTGGAATTGAACTGGGACTCCTACTGCTATGGGCTTTTGGGAGGTGTACCCCCTTGCAGTATTTCGAAACTTCTTCGGGATTTTGCGCCCCAGACAGACTTAGAGAGCGGCGGCATGGGTGCGTGCACTTCGGAGCCAACAACAGGGAGATTTGAAGTGGATGAGGGCGGAGTTGTCTGCATTGCGCAATAGCTCTCCAGACGATTGAGGTCACCACCGTTAAATAATGCTACGGTTGCTGTAAATTCTTTTATAGTCCAAGGAATTTCTTAAGCCTGGCAATAGACCCACGTCCACGTTGCTGAACTCTCCGCCTCAGCCCATCATTCACACTTGTTCAAGCCTAAAATTAATCACGAATACACGCCGCTGCTCATTGCTGGTGAAGCATGACCTGCCTAGTATATTTATCACTCTACGTAATAACGCGAGTTATTACGTACAGTGCTAAAACTGTTACGTAATAACCATCATCGTAATTCCCTGACACCCTATTTTGCGCGAACAGATTTATTCAAGTTTTCATTTTTTCCTCGCACTGTAACCAACTGGAATGATTCTTTATTGCCTTTCGCCACACTTTGATGTCTTTTTAGCCTGATCATTATTGTTTTGTTGTGATTTAACCCACCCTGCTTGTACCTGTACAAGGTTTGCAGTATTGAATAAAGAAAATAAAGAAAGAGTTCAGAACCTGCAAAAAATATAGCAGTGCTTTCAAGAGAAAACAGCAGTTTGGTCTCATTTGAAAGTGCACAAGTGTAGGTTAAGTGAAAGGGCGACAGAAACGTGATAGAATAAGTAAAATTCTGCGTAAGCCAAAGGCCATTTGCAAAACAACTTCACATCAACCTATAAGTGGTTGGTGTAACAGGTTACTTAAGAAACAAAATTGTAGTTCTATCAGATACAACAAACCAGCGATAAATCTGGCATAAAAGAAACGGATACGCGACACGTACACCAAAGTGCGTCGCAAATGCCGCAGACAACGCATGCAAAAAAAGAACGTATACGTGAAAATACGTTCCGCCAATAAGTCCTGCAAGCGTTAACAAAACGAGAACAAAATAAATAAAAGGCGATTTCAAATGTCTGTCCCATTGCGTAATCACTGAAATCCGAGCCGGAAGTGAGTCCGGACTGCCCCATGAGTACACGCAACGAGCCGCATTCTGGGTCGGACGTCCCAATAACAGTTCAATATGATACCAAGGAGCGTCAAACAAAATATCATGTTCCACTCGGCAGCACAGGTGGCGAAAGCGTGGTGCATTGGCCAGTCGGCGTGGCGACCTGAAAGGAAAAAGAAATGCACGCTGTTTTGTACGCTTGCCGATATACATCATTGACAGATGTAACACCACAACAGCCATCTGAATTCAATATACTCATGCGAGGCTGTATAAAAAGGTCGAACTTAAAATATAGGTTCTTGCAGTAGCCGCACCTTTGTTTTCCCAGGTTCTCAGAAAACGATACGGTGCGCGGATACAGTTCACAAAGTTGCTAGGTTGTTTTCCTTCGCTTATAAATTATACTTAAAGGTTCCCTGTTGTTCCTATATATAAGTGTTACCTTCACCTACGGCTATGTCCGAACGCGTGCTAAACTGGCTTTCTAGCTCTTTTCGCAGTAATTGGGTTATCCTTACTTTCATATATTCCTTTGCTTAGGCATTATTTGGGTGCTTATTCGGGTCGCGTTACAAGGTGACTCATCCATGTTTATAGCTAACACAGAAGTTCCTACGGTGTGCCTGCTTGACTGAGTAGTGATGCGAGCCCTTCTTTAAGGAAAACTAGTGCAAAAGCTCACACATCGTCCTCTTCAGCCGCAACCGCAGCCTCCTCCTTTACTCTTTAGTTTCACAGCGAAGTTGCATATGGCTAGGTTTCAGTATTTGCTGCGTGCATAGAAGATGTTCGCGTAGACCAAGAAATCGATATAGCTAAGTCCAGCACTCCGACGCGCCCGGCGTCTAGCAACGCTCGCCCGCACACCGATAACATCGGACTATACAAGGGCGCGTTTGTAGTCCGACGTTGTGTGCGAGCCTATTTACTGTGACCTCAACATCGCCTGACGAGTTTATCAGCCGTTGGGTTCCGGCCATGCCATCGGTAGGATGCGTATTTTGCGCACCGAGGAACGCTAGCGTACCCTACAAGAGCGACGCTGGAATGCAATGGGCGCTACAAGAGCGATGCTGGAATGCGATGGGCGCTACAAGAGCGACGCTGGAACGCAATGGGTGCTACAAGAGCAACGCTGGAATGGGCGCGAAGATAGCCGGTAGCCTGAACGGTAGCGCAGCCGCCTTCCGTCCGACCACAGCGTGCCCGTGAGGATCGCCTTTGCGAACACAAAGAGGAACCGGCTCCGGCGGGGGCGGAAAGGAGACCGCCGACGACAAGCGGGCCGCCAATTGCCAAGCGTATGCGCGACACCTGTCGGTACCCCGAATACCGCGAGGAGGCTGCGTTCGCCATTCAATCCTACAAACATGTCAGTGCACCAACCACAGGCCATCGGTCACGTAAAGAGTTTACGTTTGCTAAAAATATTTCCGGCATCGTCGTTCAGCCCAGGACCGTCTACCATAATGACCATAGAGCGATGATCACTATGGTAACAAAATATGATAAAGGATGGTAGAATCACGAAGCCACGTGTATGTGTCTTTATTCAATCGATACAGTATTCACCATATATTAAATCAATATATCCATCACTATACACAGCTTCGTTGGTCGTTAGGGTAAAGGGATCATAGGTTAGTGAGTACAAGGATTCACCTGAATTTGAAGAGAGAGAGAGAGAGTAAAATTGGTCCAGAAGAAACAGGCCCACCTAGATGCAGTAAGGGTAAAAGCAGACCCATTCAGATTGGCACTTGCAAAGAAATATGCAGCCTGAGAACCGAGAGATGAAGATGATATAGAGGCATTGAATGAAACCGTAACTAATCTGGCTTCACAAGCAGCAATTGAAGTAGGAGGTAAGGCACCAAGGCGACCAGTAGGTAAGCTCTCCCAAGTAACAAACGATGTAATAAAGAAAAGACAATGAATGAAAGTGTCCAACTCAAGAGATCAGACAGAATTCGCGGAAATGTCAAAACTAATCAACAAGCAGAAAATAAGAGATGTTCGAAATTATAACGTGCACATGAGAAAGACTGCGGAAGCCGTAAAAATGACACAGACTGAAAAAATAACATGGAAACTAGGCATCGGACGAACCAAGAACTATACACAGAAATTATTGCAGGGTGATATCGTCAGCCATCTCGAAGATATTGTAAATGACGCGGAAGAATTCTATGCTGACCTTTACAGTACCCAAAGCAGCCACGACACCTCCATTTGTAGTATTAATGAACAGATTACAGAGGCTCCTTCTATAACCAGTGGTGAAGTTAGAAGGGCCTTGTAACATTTAAAACGGGGAAAAGCTGCAGGAGAAGATGGACTACCAATCGATTTACTTAAATGTGGTCGAGGCATAATGCTTGACAAATTAGCGGCCCTTTGCACGAACTGTCTATCGACTTCAAGGGTCCCAAATAACTGAAAGAATGCCAACATTATACTAATCCGCAAAAATGGAGACGGCACACACATACTATTGCATGAGTGACACACCTCGCTAAAGCGGCGGTATTGAAGCGGGTTCATTGAAAGCGGCACATACCCATTGCGCATGGTATGGTATGAAGAACTTTATTTAGGTCCTAAGGGATCAGTCTGGGACTGATGCGGGCCGCTCCCACCTCAGTGCGCATGCTTCGGCCTGCTATCCTTGGCGAACTCTTGCGACGTGGCCACCATTCCGCTGAGCGTTGCAGAAATTTAGGGCATCACTTTTGTCATTGTCGAGCGGCACGTTCCTAGCGGCACAAGCCTACTTCTTCAAGTAGGCATTAAATATCTTCACTGAAGAGTGGCACACGCTTACTGGGACATACCTGGTGACACAAGTTGGCATCAAAGTGGCCCACTGAATATCTGCGCAGACCGAGTGGCCCATACCCGGCGATCCAATTAGGCGTCAACAGGCCTTTTCGAGCTGCGTCTACAGTGACGGACGGCCATGTCGGCGTGAAAAAGTTTCGCTGTAGAGCCTACACTTCCGCTGCAGAACTGCAGTCAATTTCTTTCATAAAATTAGGGAGTACAAGTAATTTACCCTACGTTGGCCTTGATGTCTGTGTTGGCTTATGATATGACTGTATGTATGTATGTGTATGTATGTATGTATGTATGTATGTATATATATATATATATATATATATATATATATATATATATATATATATATATATGTATATATATATATATATATATATATATATAGTCATGTCATGGGAAGCCAACAAACACGGACACCAAGGACAACTTAGCAAAAATTATTTGTGCTTATTAAATGAATGAAAGGAAAGTGGATGAAAAAACAACCCGCCGCAGGAGAGGGATGAGCCCACAACCTTTGTATTTCACGTGCGATGCTCTACCAATAGAGCTACCGGGGCGCCGTTACCACATCCACTTTCTTGGGTATTTATGTTTCCTAGTTTTTCATCCACTTTCATTTCCATTTTTTATCGCTTCTTTATTCTCATTTAACAAGCACTTCCCTTATGCTATGCTTGGTGTCAGTGTTTGTTGGCTTCTTATGATATGACTAATAAATATCGTGCCCCTCGGGTAATCCTCTCTCTTCTCGTTTATATATATATATATATATATATATATATATATATATATATATATATATATATATATATATATATATATATATATATATATATATATATATATATAACCGAGAAGAGAGAGCGATAGTAATGTTTCTCTGCTCTTAAGCTTCACAGCGTCTTCGACGACAGCACCCTCGACACGTGACGTTGTATGGACGTATCGAAGGCTACCTTGCACACGGAAAAGCAATGCCGCATTGTTTCATTCTATGCAGCACGTCTTAGTGCACAGGCTAAAACTATTTGGCCTATTCAATATGGAGCATCATCATCATCATCATCATCATCATCATCATCATCAGCCTGGTTACATCCACTGCAGGGCAAAGGCCTCTCCCATACTTCTCCAACAACCCCGGTGATGTACTAATTGTGGCCATGCCGTCCCTGCAAACTTCTTAATCTCATCCGCCCACCTAACTTTCTGCCGCCCCCTGCTACGCTTCCCTTCCCTTGGAATCCAGTCCGTAACCCTTAATGACCATCGGTTATCCTCCCTCCTGATTACATGTCCTGCCCATGCCCATTTCTCTTCCTAGATTGCAGCTAAGATGTCATTAACTCGCGTTTGTTCCCTCACCCAATCTGCTCTTTTTTTATCTCTTAACGTTACACCTATCATTATTTTTTCCATAGCTCGTTGCGTCGTCTGCAATTTGAGTAGAACCCTTTTCGTAAGCCTCCAGTTTTCTGCCCCGTAGGTGAGTACTGGTAAGACACAGCTATTACACACTTTTCTCTTGAGGGATAATGGCAGCCTGCTATTCATGATCTGAGAATGCCTGCCAAACGCACCCCAGCCCATTCTTATCCTTCTGATTATTTCCCTCTCATGATCCGGATCCGCCGTCACTACCTACCCTAAGTAGATGTATTCTCTTACCACTTCCAGCGCCTCGCTACCTATTGTAAATTGCTGTTCTCTTCCGAGACTGTTAAACATTATTTTAGTTTTCTCCAGATTAATTTTTAGACCCACTCTTCTGCTTTGCCTCTCCAGGTCAGTGAGCATGCATTGCAATTGGTCCCCTGAGTTACTAAGCAAGGCAATATCATCAGCGAATCGCAAGTTACTAAGGTGACGTGATGTGGTATGCTCCATTAATATGGAGCATGTCACATTAACTCTGGCTCGTAAAAAACTGGTTTTCGCGTTTCTTTAATGCACGGTGTGATGTATGCAGAGCTGAAAACCGCATGTGTGGTCTCCTAAATTATTCACTTCGTAGTTCTGACATTCGTGTAACAGTTGAAATGACAAGGCATGTATCAGCAATCGTAACACAATCCTGGCGATCACAAATACATTCAAACCATAGGAAGAATTCACAAACCTTTTATACGCCTTCTTTTGGTTTTCGTCTGGATTACCACTTCCCTCGCCAGCATTGATCGGAGAATACTCGTTCTCGCAAGCCATTCGAGTCTAAATAGGGATTGGCGAAGACAGGTTCAGCTGGGCTAGTAACAGCACTATTCACGCATCAAAATATTAGCAGTCGAAGTTAGCGACCACTCGCTCTTGGTATTTCATGCTTCGTTCAGTGCATCTTCAATTCTTGGAAGTTTTCCATAACAGAAGAATAGCAGGTTTGGTGAAGCATTTATGCGTCGATGGCGATCTACCTACCTTACTTTGGAAGGGCGTCCAAGCACTTTTTGGGTTCCAGGGTGCCGATGTTAGGGTCTCGGAAGACATCCGTCATTTTTCTCATAAAGTTTACTCGAGCAAAGTTCCCGATTTTGTTGATGGTCGAATTACACAAGAGAACGGTGCTCACGCCTTGGTCGTAGTTGACGTCATAGGCAGCGAGGCCGAATTTCCCAAGGTTATTCTTTCTAACGATGAACAAGCCGGCACAATACTGAAGGAGAGAGCAAAACCGAACGTTAATGGCAATAATATTAAAACGTGCTATGGAACCCATCAGAACCGGAATATTTTAGAGTGATGCGTGTATGTCGTTTCATGGACGCGTTTTGCATTTGATAAAATACTTCGCAATACTTATCTAAGAAAATGAGAATGAATTCATCCAGGAGTTTTCATTTAAATTACATTATGCTCAAATTAGCAATGTATTTTCATATTCCTGAGCTACTTGCATTTGTATTATGTCTTTATTATGGAAAAAACTGCATTTTTAAAACAGTGTCTAGTAAATAGCAATGCCTTTTTTGTGAAATTCATAAACCTTTCTACAGACATAGGTACAACAACTAAATTCAAGTGTTATCGAAGTAATTAGGCAAACGTTGGTAAATACAGTGTTCATATTAGTTTGGGAGTCCTCCTACGTTGCAACTGCGACGGAGTCCTTGCTCAAGAATTGTCTGCTTAGTGAGAACGCTGACTCAAGTATTACATTTACGATGCAGAACCTAAGTTTGCCGGCAAGCCAAAGAAAGGTGAGCTTACTTGTAACAAGTTCCTGGCAACATAATTTGCGGGCTGACAATTTAGATGGGAAGAACCTAGACACAATCAACTAACGCCATTGGTCAAGTGCTAATTACTATGCATAACATCCTCTAAGACATGCGACTGCACGGTAAACACTCTATGATAGTACTTATTTGATAAGCGCAAGAGCTGCCTATATTATGATCAATCATTAGCTGGTACACTCATATATTGACATTTATGTAGCAGGAACGAAAGGAAGTGGTCGAGGATTCAAAAATTATTCAAACTAGAACGCGAATTATGTTTCGTCATCGCTTTTATTGTGTTCCAGAGAAAGATGTGGATGGAACCGGGGCGGAATTCAATAAGCTGCGCTGTTTGCACGCAATTTCTTAGCCAAAAAAGGTTCTTACGCTAAGATAAAGGTCCAACCGAAGTGGCAGCGCATTCAACCTACGGTGCCGTATGAGAGTAAGAAGGGAGCAAAAATCAAATTAAACGACAAGAAATGATCCGAATGGAGTCAGCTGATACCATGACCTCACATCATGCATCTGCAGTTGAGGTGTTATCTTAACGGCATATAATTACACTGTCTGATTTGACAGCTTCCCATTTCCGGGCGTCTGCACCAGCCCAGAGACGTGAAACCAGGCTGGCTCATTCACCACACCGCCAGGAAAACAATGGCAGTGGAAGTGTGACGCATTCTTCTCTCATTTCCGCGGGACTGATGCACACATGTTCATCATGGACACATAGTGGACACATAAAAATACCCGAAGATGGTGCAATTGCCAGCTCTGTTGGCCAGGCTTAAGACGCTTTTAGCATTATCATTATCACACCACCACCACCAAATTACGAAGTGACTAAATGTGTTTACTTCGATCCTAATCATGGAAAGGGAAAGAAAGAAAGCTGCATAATATATAGTTCACACGGCTTCAAGTGAAGAGCACGCGCACCTGGATGTCCATCGGCATCGTATGTGATCGCGTTACACATGGTGCGGGTGCGCGTCTCATACTAGATCGATCCCCCTAAAGGGCTGGTTGACGATGTCATCGAGCGCCAATCGGTGAAGAAACGCGCGCTGCCTTCGCATAGGGTCCGGGAGGAGGACACGGACAGCTATGAAAGCAGCCCTAAAGAAAAAAAAAACACGAAGAAGCGGTGGCTACCGAGACTCCCAAATTATGACTGCAAGATTCAGTACGTGACATCATCACGTGCAAACTTCGCTGGCTATCACACTTTTGTATTGTATCAGCGTTCATTGCTCCTTCTTGACTTCTCCTTAGCTGGTAAAACACGATGATGCTTCGCGTCACGTCAAGAGCTTGTTTTGCAGGTTCAGGCGGCCGCATTCTGGCAGAGAGGACATGGACAAATGGCCGTACACGTAAACTTTGGGCGACCGGTAACAAATCACAAGTTGGTCACGTCAGGGCCGGGAGCCCCTAACCATGCTTTCTGACATATCCAAAGTGGCACCTCGTAGAAGTCCAGGCAAATCAGTCAACATCACCACAATTATCAGCTCCAAAGTTTACATAAATTTTCCAGCCTCATGAGAAGACACATTCAACTGCAGGTCAGTTGGTTGTTGTAATGTGCGTACGTGTTGGAGGTGCCCATCATTTTGGTAAAGTAGCCTATTCTTAAGTTAACTGCAGGACGAAGGCCTCTTCCAGCCATCTTTAAACACTTTTTACCTGCGCTGGCTGAATCAAAATTGTGCCTGCAAATTTCGTTATCGTGTTACGGCACTAAATTTTTAGCGTCCTCGACAGCGCTTACTCTTCCTTAGCACCCACCCTGTATTTCTTATTGGCCACGCATAATCTGCTCTACAAATTACATGGCCTGACCAGCTCCAATTTTTTTTTCCTTTTAATTTCAACTATCACTGCCCCCGTTTGCTCTCTGTACCACACCGCTCGCTTCCTGTCTCTTAAAATTATTCCAAACATTGTTCGCCCATACAGCACGCCTCACGTGATTTACGCAGTCGCAGATCACCTGTTGTGTCTACGATCGGCCCACTTTTCATGAAGACATCCACTGAATTCGAGTTGAAGTATGAAGGTGAAGATATGCACAGTGAGAACGTTGCGTCCAGTAAACACTGATGGATACAAAAACTTTCTAGCAGTAAATATAAAGTCGCGAACGTTTGCGAAACGAGTTCTTGTGTTTAATGCCACCATTACACTCTAAAAACTAGGGAGGGTATCGCAGAAATGAAGCGGCTGATTCATTCTTCAAAGCTTTGTTTTGCGCTCGCAAAATGTCGAGTGGAGTGAAATGGATTGTTCACTCTATCACCAAAGAGAGAGTGAAATGTGCTTTTCACTCTGCCCTTCAGAGAGGGAGCAGAATGCCCGTTCTATTCTTGCGGCAATAGAGAACAAAACGAAGCGTAATCTTCTGCTTCAACTGTAGAAGGCTGGCCCTGAACATGGCGATGTATCACTCACGGACGCAGAGCAAAGAGCACATCGTTTTGATTCTAAGAGAGCAGGCAGCTATAGTTCACAGGGACGCGTAGCGAGCGTTGTACTTTTTCACTCGGAGTTCTCCACCGCGCGCGGAACATTGCTGTTCCGCAATGTTGAGGACGCGGCAACAGCACAGCAGTCGCCTTGCGATTCTGCGTACAACACAGCTCGAATCTGTCCTCTATCAGTTGGGCTGTAAAGGCAGTGCCTCTGTCGGCGATGACATGTGATGGGGCACAATGTCTGAGGACTATGTGATCGATAAAGAACTGGGCAACTTCGTAGGCCGTGGCACGTTGTACAGCTTTCGTCTCGGCGCAGCGTGTTAGAAAGTCCGTGGCGACTATAATCCACTTGTTTCCGCTGGCTGACAAGGGAAAAGGTCCCAAAAGATCCATGCCGATTTTATGCAACGGCGCGCTAGGTGGTGCGATGGGTTGGAGCAACCCCCCGGGCTTCAAAGACGGCGATTTCCTGCGATGACACTCATGGCAGCTTTGCACGTAATGCTTAATCGTGGTAGAAAGTCTGGGCCAGTAGTACGTCTGGCGTACTCTTGCAAGAGTGCGTGAAAATTCCAAGTGTCCAGACATGGGCTCATCATGGCAGGCTAGGAGTTTGTCATCACGGAGGGCGTCAGGTACGACCAATAGATACACTTTGTCACTGGCACTCGAGTTTTTCTTGTAGAGGACACCATTTCGGAGGCAGAAGGTCGAGAGACTGTGAGAAATGTGTCGTGGGATTGTAGCATTCTTGCCTTCTAGGTGATCGATGAGAGGGTGTATTTCGGCGTCTTCGCGCTGCCGTATGGTCAAGTCAGATGCACTGAGGGCCCCAAGGAATGCACCGTCTTCGTCCATGACCTTATCGCAAGTTTTGACGGGAGCGCGCGACAACGTGCCCGCGTCTTCGTGTTTGCGGCCCGATTTGTAGACGATGGTAACATTGAACTCCTACAGACGGAGACTCCATCGAGCAAGCCGCCCGGACGGATCTCGTAAGTTGGCTAACCAACACAGGCAATGATGGTCGGACACCACCTTGAAAGGGCAACCGTAGAGATAAGGCCGAAATTTCATGATGGCCCACACAATCGCTAGACACTCTTTCTCGGAGGTGGAGTAGTTGGTTTAGGCGCGCGAAAGGGTGCGACTGGCGTAAGCGATCACTCGCTCGACACTTTCCTGGTGTTGAAAGAGTACAGCGCCAAGACCGATGTTGCTTGCATCGGTATGCACCTCGGTGTCAGCGTCCTCGTCAAAGTGAGCGAGGATGGGTGATTCCTGCAAGCGTTGCCGTAACTCGGTGAACGCTGCGTCCTGCTCATCCGTCCAAACGAAGGGTGTGTCTTCTCGCGTGAGGCGTATGAGTGGTTCGGCGATGCGCAAGACATTAGCGATGAAACGACGATAATACGCACACAGACCGAGAAAGCGGCGTTCTGCTTTCATGTCACCAGGAATCGGAAAAGCAGCAACAGCAGATGTTTTGTCTGGGTCAGGCTGGACGCCATCGGCGTTTACAACATGCCCGAGAAACTTCAGCTCTTCGTAACCGAAGTGACACTTTTCTGGCTTCCGTGTGAGATTAGCGGAGCGGAGCGCCTCGAGTACCGCCTCTGAACGCTTCCGATGGTCTTCGAAAGTCGCCGCAAACACGACGACGTCATCTAGGTATACTAAACAGCGGTGCCACTTCAGACCCGTCAAAACAGTGTCCATCATTCGCTGGAATGCGGCCAGTGCAGAACATAGGCCGAATGAAAGTACTTTAAATTCGTACAGTCCATCCGGGGTAACAAAGGCAGTTTTTTCGCGATTTCGCTCGTCAACTTCGGCTTGCCAATATCCGCTCTTCAGATGTATAGATGAAACATACCTGGTCCGCCGCAGTCGATCTAACGAATCATGGATCCACGGAAGTGGATAAACGTCTTTTTTTGTGACTTTATTCAACTTTCTATCCTCAACGCAGAGCCTAAGCGTTCCGTCTTTCTTTTTGACGAGGACCCCCGGCGACGACCAAGGGCTTTGGGATGGTCGTATGACGTCATCGTCAAGCATTTCTTTCACTTTTGCATAAATCACGTTGGGCTCTTTTGCCGATAGGCGATAAGGCAGTTTTCGTATGGGACGAGAATCGTCATACGTGATTATGCGGTGTCTCGTGATGGGCGTCTGGCGTACCTTAGAAGAAGATGCGAAGAACTCCTTGAACCGAAGGAGCAACTCGCGCAGCGCTTTCTGCTTTTTCTCCGAAAGGTGTGAATTGATGTCGATATTTCTGAGTGTGTGAGCTCGGTTCTCCTTCGTCATAGACGCAAAGCATTCAGCAACGTCTGCTATGGGCTCAGCGAAAGCGATAGTAGTAAGACGAAATAGGTGCCGATGTTCCAGGCTGAAATTCGTCACGAGGAGCGCCGAAAGTCCACCTCGAAGCATAAAGACTGTGGGCGGCACATACAGCATGAGTCAGCATAAGAGAGGAATTACCCTCTGCAACAGCTTCGTCGTCACGCAGATCGTCGCATACGACCATTATCAGAACACTTGCGCGTGGTGGTACAGTTACACTGTCGGCGTAAACCAGAAGCGCGTTACGTCGGCAATTGTCGTGGCTGCTTGCTGCTCTTTCTGTCGAAAAAGTCACTCTGCGCTCCCGCAGGTCTATAATGGCACCATACTCTCGCATAAAGTCGATGCCCAAGATGAGGTCCCGAGAACAATCGCGGAGTATAAGGCAGCTGCCTGGAAACGTGGACCCACGAATTTGTACTCTGACCGTGCACATGTCCAACGGTGTTACGATATGCCCGCCAGCAGTACGAATCCGCGTTCCAGGCCAAGGCGTGTTAGACTACGTGGGAAGGGCATGCTATTTACGCATGAAATTCCTTCCCATGGCACTCTTCAGTTTTTAGGTCTGTCTTTAGTTTTTGACAAAAACGACGTATGTTGCCAGTATAGCCCACGTGCCCAGAAGGAATCGCTAACGTATGATTCGGCACACTCAAAATTAGTTAAAAGTGGAATAGCCACTGCTTGCCTTGAATCTGCTCTCATGAAGTCGTGCCCTCACGCGATGCAGGCTAACTTTGATAAGCAATTGGCGAGGCTACACACAGCCCGCTACCCAAGCTCGGTTGTCGGGGCGCTGTCAAAAACATTGCTCCAGAAGGTGAAGGGAAAAAGGCATACGCCTAGGCCCGAGCAAAAACAAGGCAAACCCGCAGTGGTGCCATACGTCCACAAGCTTTCCCACACTTGAAGAAAGTCGCTAATAGGTTTGGTGGGCCAGTTGTTTTCTCGGCACCGCGCAAGTTGGCTGGACTGTGTCTGCGCATAGGCCGCGTTGACAAAAACTCAGGATGCAAGAAAAAGCACACTAGACAGTACACGAAATGTGCGACGGGCGTTATATACGAGATACCGCTGAAAGGTGGGACATCTTACGTTGGGCTATGAGAGAGATGTGTTAATGACAGCGCCCGGGAGCATGAATTGTCTGTAATAAACAAAGGTAATGCGCATTTACCTGAGCATTGCAAGGTTTGCCTGGAAGGCAGATGCCAGCCACTACTGCGTAAGATAATGATACTTGGCAGGAGTAGTGATACTTTAGCAAGCGAACTTTTGGAGGCATATCACATAAAAGAGAGAGCCACGAGTTGTATTAGTGATACGTCTGTTTTTCTGTTTGAAAGCGAGTTGCAACTGTTAAAAACGTCACTGTAATTACCCTAGGCAATACTGCTGTACGCATGCGTATTTGTTCATTCTCCCTGCCATACTGTAAGAATAAAATCAGTTGAAGTTCAGCGCTCAATCTGTCGTTTCGTACTCTCCCTCCCAAGTCTTTAGTTTCCTTTTTAGCGCAACAATGTATTCATTAGATCTACAGAAAGAGACGCCGTTTTAATAGTGTCCTCCCCTTCCCCCGCCCTCCTTCCCGCCGTAAAAAAGACATGAAGAAAGACATAAGCTCAGCACAATATTTCAGGCACTACATCTTTGGAGTATATGTACGGCCTTTTGCTTACCTTTGTAGCAAGGCTGGCTGCATCGTCAAATAGAAAGAGCCGCTTCTTGTTGAGGTTGACAATCTGCACACCATCCTTGCTGCCTAACTGTTCGTAAGGGATAGCGTTGATGACGTCTGTTAGGCTGAGACCTTCACAAGCCTGCAAAGAAAAACATAAGGTTACCATGAATGCAAGAAAATTGTTTCCAATTACATTATATTGTTACTGGTGCTTTGCACATGGACAAAAACGGCAATAATCTGGCTGGCGCGCTCTGCTCCTAGTGCCCTTGACCTTGTCTGTGCCAATTTTCCAGTCTGTGCTAATAAATATTATCTCAATGTGATAACATAATATGAGACAACGGATCCTAATGCTGAACGCACTCCAGTGAACATCGTACATAAATATGTTATTATCACAATATTTCAAAAAAAGAACTTGAAGGACACTTAAACTTGGTCTTCTAGACTGGAACGCGGTAGCGTTCTAAGATCCCCGGCTGCTCCTCACGCTTCCCAGCAACTGCAGCTTATGCAACCGTACCGTTTACAGGGAAATACTGGTGGCGAACGCTATGCACGAAGGCGAGCTTTCTGGTAGAAATGCGGCCTCTTGCGTGGGCCGATCTCGGAGGTAGGGCACAGCCGCACCAGAACAACTGCATCATTTTCAAATTTCCGTTATTTCTCGCACTTTTGTTATTTAAGTCTGAGAAGATTTCCCATAAAGGCCATCTGCTGTCGGTGTTTCGTTTCAAGACATTTGTTTGTGGGCTGTCACTCTCATAATTCCGATAAATAAATTTGTCAATCTTGTAAGAAAAGGATATGAGGAAATTTAGGGACGTTATGGCATGACAGTGCAACTCAAATATAGCGCATGTCATATACCAAGGCATGGCATACACATACACCTAATGGTATAGGGAATTTTTCGCTCACGGACAACTTCGCCGACAAGGACACCATGTTTTATGCGACACGGCGCCCTTAACACTATCGCGTTTATATTATCTTGCTGTTCAACTTTTCCTAGGCTAGGCGGCTGTTTTGCGTTGCCAGTTCTGGTGCATTATGCTGTGCGTTTCATTTCTGCAACTACCCTGCTTGCTGCGGCAACACACCGGTGCGACCTACATATATACAGCATGGCGCCAGTCCCACGGGCCGGCCAACTCATCCCTATGCCATGGGATCGCCACAAGACCCACCAAGACGGAGCACCACTCAACAACGTTAAGGCGATGTGCAACAAAAAATCCCTTTGGATAAATTGGTTGTAATCGAGTAGCATATACCATTCCACAAGAAGGTAGAGGCGATAAGGTCCCCTTTCCTGTAAACCATCATCATGTGGATCTAACAGGCAACCACATGCTGCCACTCATAGCGTGAATTACTCTTTTCACGTGATATGTGGAAATGATAACTCAGTGCTACTTAAAGTAGAACAAAAAAGAACTGCTCGCATCCGCAGGCGGTCGCATCGTATACGAAAGTGGTCGCATCCGCAGGTTGGATGCGACCACTTTTGTTTCCCTTTATTTACCTTTACTACTTTTCGAATAAGACACCTAATTACCCCTTTGCTTTTCTTGGTGTCATTCTCTGCTCCTTTCATCTGATCGTGACTTACGACAATCGGGCAACTATGTTCTCCGGGTTTTCGGTCATTACATAGTAAAGATCTCGACTCCAGCGGTTCTGATACCTTCAGTTAGCACACCCTAATTTGTTGGCCAGTCGCCTACACCGAAGTACGCGTATCTCGGGGCGCCTTGCACCATAACGTTCTACATCCGCCCCATCACCGTGAGTTATGGCGCTGGCTAACACTCTGAAGCCTAGATCTAGAACATATTTGATACCGAAGAAAGTGGATGCCAAGCGGGCACTGCGGTTGATCACTCGATAAGAGCATGGTACGCGTAATGCGAAGACGTTAACTCGTGTCTCACCTACCATCAGTTTTTTTTTTGGTCCACTTTGATTTCCCTGCATTTCTTATACTTCTCTTTGTTTCATTGCCTGTTGACTTCATGTGATAGTGGTATAGAAGTTAAATGGTCCTGGCAAAGCTGATGTGCTCCTAATTGTACAATCTCTTTATTAGCTACCTCTAAACAGCTCCTAAGCAGACGAGCTTGAAACCTGGAGACAATTTGCTATGACGCGGGTCCCTGTACATCGCCTCCGATTTTTTCTGTGCGTTTCTAGTAGTTGCGGCTGCCACCTAATCTTAGAGGGCCTGTCGAGAAGCCACGTGTTCTCGGTGTAGAGTCACTTCATGCCACAAATAAAATTGGCAATTTCTTTCGTTTTCTTTAATAAAATTTGGGTAGAAGCAACCTCACGATGACTGTCGACGGTAATGCGCTTAGCCTTGAATACAACGGCATAACGTACTGCCACCGTTGAAACGAGTTGTGTATGAGGCGTCTACTCCAGCGGGACCATTCGTTCGCGCTTTCGTCAAGAGTCCCTGAAAAGATTACAAATTAACCTACTCCCCAACTATGCCTTTATCTCTCACCTCGTTCGCCGAGCGATTGGCGCTAAGCTCCTCCTGTACTGACTCGGTGTCATGGTGTGACGTCGTGTCATCTACTTGCGGTGTCTTGGTGTCAGTGCGCGAAGCCTCTCCAACCTCTCCGCTAGCAGCCTGGACGTCAATATACAGTGAGAGCTATCCCAGCAATGTGCGTTGCGAGCGTCCTGTTGCAGCGCCAACATTCTCCGGTGTTCCGGTAAACCGAGGCGGGGTTTGGATAGACCGAGGTGAGCTGGGCGGCTTGACGGGTGGGGAAGGCATAAAGCCCCTTATTACTATTACTGCTGTGATAAAAGGGTTAAGCGTGAACATGAGCTGCATGAACGGCCTGCGCGGAGCAGTGACATGATGGCACAGAGCTTAACCAACCAAATACAGCGCTAATACTCGTATAACCATGTATAAAACATTTTAAACACAAAAACTAACAACGTGTTCATGATTACATTGCTGCCCAAAATTTGCACCACTACCAGTTTAGAATACACTTGGTTACTCCTATATTAGCTCTGTGTTTGTCTCGTTAAACAATGTACCACCATGCGGATGCACCCTGCAGGCCGCTCATGTTTGCACCTCCTCCTACCTGGCAAAACGCCCAGTCCGCCTGCGTTTAGTGGAATACGGGACGCGCTAAAGATCTCCGTGGTACGATCCCTCCGGCGTGAAGTAACGGCTGCAAACGCGTAGATGCACCGATCGAACACCGACAGCCCGATGTGCTACAGCCACTCCGCTCACTTGTCGCATGGCCGAGAGAAACGATGTCGCAGCTTTACGTGTTGCCAATCGCTACGCTTGCAGCCCACAACGCAACGAGCGCGATTCATGGTACCCGCGAAAGGAAACCTCGTGACCAACACTGACCGTGTGGCTTGCGTCAACACGGAGAACGTCGTAATAAAAGCTGACGGCACTTGCTGTCTTGCACAAGTGCTCGGCTGTAGTGATAGATGGCGCGAATTCTGTTTCTGTTACTTCTTTTAATAAAGCAGATTAACCAGCATTTCAACTATCACGCGCAACATGTTCATCATAAAGTTGGAAAAATTATCGATGACGCTACCTCAGTAGCCAATCGCATAACTCTTCCAACTGACATCACGTGCACCACCTGCGTAGATTGTAACGCGGCGGCTGAAAACTCAGGGTAGTGGCGCCGTTGCGAACAGCAGCGATGCACGTGTTTAAACCTCAAATTACATGCTTCGCTCGGAGCGCCTAAATATGTCACTTAGCCATCAAAATAACCTAGCTTAACCACTCAGTACGTTTGTACAGAACTGTCGAAACCATTTCAGATTCTTTGGAACTGGGCGCTCACATAGAGTCACCTCGCCTGCTTGATTTAATCAAGTGTGCTATACATTTTTTTTTTACGTAGAATGTTTGTGTACACCTCAATCTTTTTTCTTTCTTCAAAATATACCTTGTTGAGCTAGCTATGACTGCAAAAGAACCAGTCGAATCAATCACTTCCCTGCTTTCCTTCCACCAATACTATACACGACCCTTGCTTATTCGACTGCTGACCGGTTGACGATTCCGTCCACTTTAAACTCAAAGCGTTTCTGGAAGGTGCACGTTACCAACGACTATCACTGGGTGAATTCCTTAGCATTCCAATAGGATGTGCTGAGTGGTCTCCGAATTTTTGCTGCAGCACATACACGCCTCATCTAGTTCCGAGTATTTTCACCGGTATGTTCTTGTCCTTAGGCAACCGGCACGAGTCTCAAGTAGCAAGACACTGCCCTTTGTGTTATCGTACAGATTTTTTCCTTCTAATGTCTTTCTTCTTATTGTTGTAAATCTCCGTGTTTCTTTTTGTTTCCATTCTTTGCACCCAATTAACTGTCTCTGTTTCTCTCACTTCCTTATTGATGGCTCCTTGTTATCTATTTGCAGTTGTGAATTACACCGTACTTGGATGCCAACTTTCTCGACCTCTTACTGCATTCTGCGTGTACGCTTTTCAAGTACAGATATTGTGCAATTTAGCTGCCCATTTATTCTGATCCATGTTCATGAGTCTTTCTTGAAAATTAATTTTGCTCTCCACATCTCTGACTTCGAAAGTGGCCCAAGCCATGCCACCCTGGACTGCATCATTTTTCGTTTTACCGTGGGCTCTCAAAGCCACCCGGCCTACCAACCTTTGTTAAACTTCCAGTCCCGACGAGACATCCGAACTTATAAATATAATGGCATTTGCGAATGTTAGCGCTGGAACGTTGCGACGTTAGCGCCCCTTTCTAAATTCCACGCACCACCTCACACTTTCCTTTACATCATGTTACAAAAACTCGGCGCCATCTATTGGCGCGATCGCGAAACCTGAGTATGGCCTCCGAAATTAATGGTATACCAGTGCGTGCGCACACGAAGAAACGTGCCAGGCGGCGCGGGATTCAGTTTTTTCGCGTTTGTAATGAGAGGTGGGGTAGAAGTACTTTTGAGCCACTTATATAATGTTTCGCTACTCAATGAGTCACATTTAAGCCGTAAAACTGAAGGGATTGTCGCCTGAACGTTCGTCAGTTTTCGGGTAATACCTCTCTAAGCTGGAATGCATCCTGCCAGGTATGCATTTTTATATTTAGGCATTGATTTTTCTCGTCTACAGTTGCTCGTCTACATAGCGTGAGCTACATGCAGCTAAACGAGCCCTATGACTCACCGTGACAGGCGAAGCATATTGTTCGTTGGCTCCCATGGTTTGGCAAGGCTTGTATACATCGTATTTGCCTGTAGGCTGGTATTGTCTTGCCGTTAGCGTTGAGGCAATTGCCCAAGCCATCCCAGGAAAATATCGCATCATGAGCGACATATCAGCTATTTTTACGTACTTTTAGGGACAGAGAAGAAGAACATAATTTAGAGCATACCATGACTTTGATACAAGTGCGTCATTATAATTTCAAATATATCACTGCATTTCTAGTGTTTTCGACAACCGAAGTTCAACGTTAGGAATATTCGTTGATTGCGCATGGAGCATCCCAAGACGAAAAGCGCCGAAAGGAAGTTCACTTCCAGGCGCAAATATTTTTTTGAAGAAGCCTCGCTAATTCCTGCTAGAAGCAACTTTAGGAGACGTGGCTTTTCATACACAGAACTTCCAAAGATGACACATAAATGACTCATAACGGCCGAAGTTTGTTAACCATTCTGATAGGACTGAATCCTAGATTGAGCTAACTAACGCACATTCGGGCCCACTGCAGCTTCGACCACCCATTGCGCAGAATGGGTGCTCCTTGTTTTAGGAGCCGCCAAGATGGCACACAGAGTACTATAGCGTAAATTTTTCTCTGGGACAATCGGCATGCCGGATGTCATGGCATATATCCAGTATTCAACATGTCGCAGACTACTGCCTGTGGTTAATGAGGACGTAAATAACGAAATAATCTAAAGTACTAATCTCTAATAAATTAGCGCTGGAGAACAAGTGGCGTAAATCTAAATTCAAACACAAAATGAAAGCAAATTGCTATTTGTGCACTAAACTTCATTAAGGTTGAATGGCTTGTTACATGAACAATGAAGTTTCGGTACCTAGAATAAATGCAACAGACAGGTAAACATGACGAACAGGAAGTCATACTTAAGATTGCTAATAAACTATCTCCCTCCAGTAAGCCTATCCCCACCCACCACTCCTGCCTTTCTGTATAGCCTTTTGCAACCATTCGTACTGGAATTTCGCTATAGGTTCACAGTTTTTCGTTTCTTTCAAGTTGCAGGAAAGAATGAAAACAAAGTGGGATTGGAGCTTTTACGCCATTCACGCCAGGCGTTAGGATAAGCCTTTCATGTTGCTCATAATTTAAGGCGCTATTGTATATTGACACAATGATATGGACGCGTGCAAAGGCCGGCACCATGAAAGACAACGAAGCCCGTAAGCTGCACGCTTTTCTTCTGGCCCGCCATTAACGAGAAGCGTATATTTTTAAGACTCCGTCTTCAATCTACGTTACATTTTTCTGGTGGAGGTGCTGGGTACATGCTACCAATGCCAGATCGAACGCCGTCTACAAGCTCAGCACGAAGTCCGGTCGAGCGGAATCCTGCTCATGCACGGACAAGCCGTCGACTTCAAGGACTGCCACCTGAGCACGAGCCTCTACCCAATCGAGTCAGAAGGATGAGTACAGCAATCCCGTCTTCTTCCAAAACCGCGCCTATCGAGGTCGTCCTCAATCAGCCGTGAATCCCCACGTCCTTCCATGGGGACACCTTCGAGGATGTAGAGGACTGGCTCAATCACTTTGAGCATGTCGCAGAATTCAATGACTGCAATCCAGAGCGCAAGCTACGCAACGCCTACTTTGCCCTCGAGGACCATGCGCGGACATGGTTTGAGAACCGTGAGGCGGCCTTATCAACATGGGACGAATTCCGAAGGCAGCTAATCGGCACATACGCCAGCCTCGATCTCAAGGAGAGAGCTGAATCGGCATTTCAGGCGAGAGTACAGTGGTAGAACGAAAGCGTCGCAATGTTTGTCGAAGATATGTGCCGACTTTTCCGACGCGCAGATCCGGCCATGCCGGAAGAAAAGAAGCTCAGGAACTTGATGCGCGGTGTGAAGCAAGAGTTATTCGGTGGCCTAATATGCAAACCACCAAAGACCTTTGCAGAGTTTCTCGCGGAAGCCATATCAATGTAAAATGCACTGCAGCAGCGAACAAGGCAGTACAACCGCGACGCGTAGACCGTATCGCGTGATACTCTTGCTATACCCCTGGACAATACCGACGCCTTGCGGGAGCTCACTTGGCTTCTTGTTCGAGAAGAGCTCCAAAAGCTTCAGGTGGCACTGGCATCAATACCGCGACACACTCTGGCTGAGGTTGTCGGGGAAGAAATCAGGCAGGCAGTACAAGTACCGGAGCGAAGCGAGACACTACAGTACGAGGTACGGCAACCACAGCCTCTCTTGTCGTATGCAGAAGCTGCACAAGTTCGTTGTCTCCGACTTTTCACGATGCGCACGACGTCCCGGACTTTCATGGTGTGCGCGCTGTTCAACAAGCAAGTGGCGACTTCAGGACTCGCCGCAGGCCATTCATGGCTGAAATACGACCACCCCGCAAGGGCGACGTATGGCGTACTGCAGACTGGAGGCCCTTCTGTTTTCATTGCGGTGAAGCCGGTCACCTCTACAGGGCGTGTCCTTACCACCGAGCTGGGCTCTGTGGATTTTCACTAAATGCGCCGTGCTCGCGCAATGGCGGACGCCTCCTGGAGATTCAAGCCTATCTTGTGGACGCCAAGAGCTCGTTCACCCCACGATTCCGTGAGCCGCGGTCACCGCCCCCCGCCCGATACAAGTCTTCCAGCCCCGCCTTCACGCCGAGCGCAACAAGACGTCGCTCACCCAGCCCTGCCTCCCGGGAAAACTGAGTCCAGTGACCTGCGGAGGTGAGGTCGCTGACGTTGCGAACGCTGACGATCCTCCACTACGCCGACCGTGATGTGACGTAATTGAGACGCAGAGAAAGCAGTGTGGTTCAGTGTCAGTATCTTGCGACGTACCACTTACCATAGATGACCACGAAGTCACGGCGTTAATCGACACGGGTGGGGACACGTATGTTATGAGCCAGAATCTCGCGCGTACACTGAACAAAGTTTCGACCCAACGGACCGGGACTCAGATTTGCACTGCAGGAGGGCACCTCATAACTCCAATGGGCCGGTGCACGGCACGAGTCAGCATTCGGAGCTTCACGTACACCAGCGACTTCGTCATTCTTCCCGAATGTTCAAAGGAACTTATACTTGGCATGGATTCCCCATCAGGAGAACGGTGCCATCATCGACCTGTAAGTGTCTAGAGTCAGCTTCTCTACTACGCAAGCCATAGCGAACAGTAATGACAATGACCATGACATCGCGCTTCGCGTAGCTGACGATCACCTCACGTTGCCACCGAAGAGCAGCGTGCTTACCCTTGTCCCATGCGACATGGAAGACGACGCCGAAAGAATTGCTGAGGGAAACATCCCCCTGCTTCTTGAGCGCCAAATTTGCATAGCCAGAGGGCTTCTTCGGGTACTCAACAAATGCTCAGTCGTTTTGCTAACAAACTTTAGCAACGAGTATCGGCATGTACCGCGAGGAACGACAATCGCATTTCTTCGCGAAATAATTTATGTTACTGTTATTGCCACATTGGAAATCGCATCGTCTCAGCAGTCTGAGTTATCCCGCCTAAAAGAGCGGATTCACGTTAACGCAGCTCTGCCAGACCATCAGAAAGACCGTCTGCTGAGTCTCGTGAATGAATTTGCGGACAGTTTTTCAAAGTCGTCCAAAGTACGGCGCACGTCCATCACAAAGCACGGCATTATTACGGGTGAATCTGCACGTCTTGTTCGTCAGCATCCTTACAGAGTGTCTCCAGTGAAAAGGGAAGCGATCAAGCATCAGGTGAATGAGATGCTCCAAGGCGACGTGATCCAGCCGTCCACAAGCCCGTGGCCCTCCCCTGTAGTGTTAGTCAGAAAGAAAGAAAACACACTACGCTTCTGTGTAGATGACAGAAAGTTGAACCTTGTCAACCAAGCGCGATGTTCATCCATTGCCACGCATCGACAACACATTGGATCGTCTACAACATGCCAAGTTTTTTTGTTGGTTGGATCTCAAATCAGGGTATTGGCAAATCGAAGTTGATGAACAGGATCGTGAAAAAACAGCGTTTCTGACACCTGACGGGCTTTATGAGTTGAACGTTCTCCCTTTCGGCCTCTGTTCTTTGCCACCTTTCAGTGGATGATGGATACCGTGCTTGCTGAACTCAAATGGCAAACCTGCCTAGTATACTTGGACGACGTCGTCATGTTCTCGAGCACATTTGACGAACATCTCGCACGACTCGATAGTGTCGTCATTGCAATCCGTTACGCCAGTCTCACCATCAAGTCTGAAAAATGCTACTTCGGGTTCCAAGAGCTCAAATTTCTTGGCCATGTCGTTGGTCCTAAAGGCGTCCGACCAGACCCCGACAAGTTAGCTGCCGTCACCGAGTTTTCGCCACCCACAGAGAAGAAGGCTGTTCAACACTTCTTTTGTTTGTGCGCATATTATAGGCGCTTTGTCGAGGGATTCTCGAGAATTGCAGAGCCTCTGATATGGCTTACACGCGACGATGTGCTTTTCATTTGGGCTCACGAGCAGCAGCATTCGTTCAATAAATTGCGTAAGCGTTTGCAAGTGGCCCCAATACTTGCTCATTTCGATGAAGACGCTGACACTACAATTCATACTGACGCCAGCAATACGGGTCTTGGTGCAGTTCTTGTGCATTGGCATGCTGGTGCGGAACGCCCTATTGCTTATGCAAGCCGCAGTCTCACCAAGGCCGAGAAAAACTACTCAACCATTGAAAAAGAATGCTTAGCAGTTGTGTGGACAATTGGTAAATTCCGACCCTAACCAGAACGGTAGACCCTTTAAGGCTGTAAGCGATCAACCCCACCCTGTGCTGGCTTGCCAACTTCAAGGATCCTTCACGCAGACTTGCCCGTTGGAGCCTGCGCTTACAAGAGTACGACATAACAGTTGTCTACCGATCTGGGAGGAAGCACAGCGACGCTGACTGTTTGTCCCGTGCACCACTCCCTACGACGTCATTGGACCCTCACCATGACATGCCATTTTTCGGCGTTATCGACGCCATAAAAATGGTTGAGCACCAGTGCGCTGATCCTAAGCTGCTGCCGCTGATCGAGCACCTTCAAGGAGTTGAAGGTGTTTTACCCCGCTCGCTTGTCCGCGGCTTATCATTGTACTACTTACACAACAACGTCATTTACAGGAAAACTATGGAAGCAGTCCCAATACGTACCTCCTTGTCGTGCCGTCGGCGCTGCGCCAAGACATTTTGCAAGCCTGCCATGATGAGCCATGCGCGGGACACCTGGGATTCGCTAAGACATTAGTAAGGATACGACAGAAGTATTACTGGCCCCGGCTTTATTCTCCTGCAACGGTACGTGAAGACCTGCTGAGATTGTCAACGCCACAAAAAACCACCAGTTAAACCGTCTGGCTTTCTCCACCTTGTGGATCCTCCTCAAGCACCGTTCCAACAAATAGGAATGGATCTACTTGGGACATTCCCAGTAACCTCTTCGCGCAACAAAAGAACGGTCATCGCTACCACTACTTAACCCGGTACACCAAAACCGAAGCTATTCCGCAAGCAAACTTGTATGAATTGGCCAAGTTCTTTGTACGCCACACCCTCCTACCGCATGGTGCACCGTGGTACAGCATTTACAGCCGAACTTATGCAGGTGTTCTCCAGCTGACGCATTGCACTCACCGCAAGAGCACTGCGTATGACCCTCAAACCAAAGGATTAACGGAACGCCTGAACAGAACCCTGGCTGATATTCTCTCCATGTATATCGACGTAGAGCACAAGACGTGGGACGAGATCTTACCCTATGTGACCTTGGCGTATAACACTGCTGTACAGGAAACTACACAGTTTACGCCGTTCGAACTTGTGAACTTGTGTGGCGTCACGTCCACACTTGACGCCATCCTACCTCTGGCTGATATCCCGACCAGCGAACTCGTAGAAGAGTTTCTACAAAGAGCCGAAGAAGCACGGCAGCTTTCTGGGCATCGTATCCGGAGCCAACAGCATAACGACACCCTTCGATACAATCAGGGTCGACGCGACGTCCATTACAATACCGGGGCCTTCGTGTGGATATGGACGCCCATCCGTCGCCGTGGACTCGGAAAAGTTACACGCCGGTATTTTGGTTTCTACAGGGTTAGACGCTGCCTCAGTGACTTGACCTACGAAGTCGTCCCCTGCAGTTCTGACCCCGGTTCGCCCCATTGTCGTCCTCGCGCTGAAGTTGTTCATGTAGTGCGCATGAAACCATACTATGCGTGTACGAGAACGCCGAGATGCACCTCAGGAGCTCCATTTCTTTTCGTCGCTGAAAGAAACAATGATGTGGGGCCCCTGCACCGTGGGACGGCTCGCGCCAAGGCCGGCGCCATGAAAGACGACGAAACGCGTAAGCTGCAAGCTCTTCTTCTGGCCCGCCATTAAAGAGAAGCGTATATTTTATAAGACTCGCTCTTCAATCTACGTTACGATATACTGTAATATACGCTTCGAATTTTACTGCGAACATACTCGAAGGGACATTGTTATTCATTTCTCCGTTTGTTTCAGGCCCATCATGAACTTACCAGTGAATAGAGACTGCCGTATTTTGTTCGTAGCTGCTGTGCCTTGGTGTCATTACTGAAAACACTATGAGGTACCATTTCGCAGTTTGTCATGTTGTTGGTTGGATAGGCAATGTGTCCTAGGCCGATGACGACGTCGGGCGCTCCTGCAGAGCTGAAAAATTTTGCCGACTTCAATTTTATCATTGCATGCGATTACCATTTATTGAGCATGAAGAAGAAGGCAACAGCTGAAGTTCAAATGATTCACACTCGGACAAAAGAGAAAGCATGCACTTGATCCCGATGCACCGTGTTCCTCGTGACTCTTCCTAACAACTGTCAATTTTTGTTGTCCAGAAGGTAGTGCTATTATGATGATATTTTAGCGGGAGAGTGAAATAGGCCATGAAGTCTAGTTTCGATGCGTCATGAACATGGCGTGAAAATTCTTGCGACAGCGAAAGGCAACTAAACACATGGCATGTGACGAAACACATCATTATGCCGACAAGGCAGTAACGACCTACTGAAGGCGCCTTTTTGGCGCCAACTTCATGCTCGTATTGACGGGAAGTTTTCCCGGAAATGACTAACAAAGTCATTTTCGATGCAGAGGTCACCGATTAATTCGTCGTTTATACTGAATGATTATTAACAGCATTGCCTTACTCAAGTAATATAGCTCTATTTATTCAGTTATACAGAGAGCATCTCGTACTTCAATGCCGAGTGCGAGACTGTGTGATTTAGGTAGTGTACTGTAAGAAAAAGAACTACTTACCTAAATATGTTTCTCATCGGGTCTCCTGTTTCGAATCCGCTAATGTAGATTCCGACCACAGTAAATATATTATTATTGTTCAGCTCTCTCAAAATAAATGATTTCAGGTTCTGGAAACGTACGAGAAGCAACAATCGTTAATATTTCGGCACAGCGACGTGAACATTAATACGTAGTAATGTTCAGGTAGGGTCACTCATTGTCCGCACGAATGGTGCCTTGCTTATCGCGAACAAGCTTTTAGTAAAACGTACACGAAATCATCTCATTATATAGAAAATTGTGTAACAGAAGCAATCAAGTCTGCACTGCTTATTGCAATTGTTTACCGTAGGTCTCCGCTCGAGAGAAAATTGTGATTTCTTTCGCGTGGTATATAGCCATAAAGCAACATTGAACGTATGAGGAACGCCATTGTAGAGGGCAGAAGAACAAACTCGACTAGTTCGTTTTCTTTTAATCTTTCAGCTGATTCTAAGCAAACAAGCGTTTTGGTGATTCTCTCTCCTAGATATACAGCGGCCATGGGATGGATCCGAACCATTTACCCTCTGCTCATCAGCAGAATACCCTAGCCACTGTACCAGCAGCAAGGGTAGTTACAAAAATTGTTCACTACTTTGACGCTTCCGTAATGTTCAGGGCTCGAGAAGGTGGATGGATAATGCTCACAAAGCCAAAAATATATGAACAGCGCCCATTCCAAGTACATTTTCTTACGTTACTGGTGCGGCTACAACCTACAACAAATCCGTTTTACCGAAACCCATATGGTTTTCACTGACACAAAACATGCATGAAAAGATAATCATTACCCTAGGAAATTTCTCTTACTATAGTCAAAAGACATTTATTCACTTTAGTGGTGTTCATTCCTAATACCTATTTTGATGTTCCGCGTATTGCTATAGCGTTCCAGAAATCTGTTTGAAAAAAGGCTACCTGGCTTTCAATGACAAAACTGGAATAAACAGTTAATTAGGACCCTAGCCACTTTCGCTTATTGTTTTCAAACGGCATTTATTCACTTTAGTGGAGCCCAGTCCTAACACATATTCTTTTTCGTACACGTATGGCCATGGCATGCAACACCTCACTTTGAAATCCATAGAACTGGAATAAATACTTAATCATGACCTTAGCAAATTGCTGCAACTGTATTCAGACGGCATTCATTCACATTAGTGAGGCCCATTCCTAATACATTTTCCTTTGCAAAGGCTATGGCCATAGTGTACAAAAATCAGTTTATGGAATGCCACCCGGCTTTGACTGGCAGAAAAATTCAATAAACGGTGTATCGTGTCCTTTGAAACTTTCTGTTGCTTCCGTCAAACGAAATTTGTCTTCTTTAGTGGAGCTTATTTGCTTACTTGTCTGGTCATAGCCTAGTATTGATAAAAAACGACGTGGTGCATCCTATAGACAGAGAACTACTATGGCTCGTATTCGCTGAACGTTCCCTATGTAACTGGCATCACTGATTCACCATCGGAACTACAATTACATCATCATGTGTTGATGGTGCTCGACAGGTGGTCGTTTAAAAAAACTAGCCTAATGAAAGTGAGGCTTAAAGAATGCGGTTTCTTATTTCCATAATTCAAACAATCTGATAGTCGGGAATCTTGCTCGTTAAATGAATATATTCAGATGCAAAACTTGATAGCCGACCTTGCTGAATACGCGAATATCTATGTTTCATCTTTCCGTCATAGTCATTTCCAGCGCCCCGGCGAGATGGACCACTGTATGCTGTCGAATGGCAAAGCTGCATTGTACAGCACCGCATTTGGCGATTGGGTGGTCGACCCACTACCAGCCCTCCGCAGTTGCGCGTGCGCATTGAGGTGAATTCAGCGGATATTTGAACACAAGCTATCGCGATCGACATGGTCATTTCAAAATGTAGAACAGCTAACTAGATTTTCCATGGCAATTTCCTCCGACTTTCTCACGTAAACATGTGCCGTAATGCTAGTAATCAACGTGATTAGTTTACTTGTGAGTTATCCGTCTGGGTTTCAATTTAAGCGCTGTTTATCTCCGGATTTAATCAAACTGTAGAGGCATAATATGAGTAAATTTTGCAAGCTTCTTTTCAAAAAAACGTTCGTAGGAAAAAAGAACTACGTTCAATTCTCGGCGACATGCTTTCCACGCAATTGCGAGTTTACTGCTTTTATTTTCTATTTTGCTAAAAAAGTTCACAGCCCGTTCGTTCTAATGCACTCTTTAAAGTGACAGTAATACCCCTGTCATACTGTGCGCTTTAATGTCATTCGAACCGAACGACATTAGCATCGAATGACATTATTCGGTCACTACAGAGCGATATTTCATGTCATTAGCACCGAATGACTTCGGCAATCGAATGAGTTCGAGAAACTCATTCGGCTTCGCACTCGCAATGACTGTGTACTCTCAACCCAAGAAACAAAGCAAAACATGACACAGCATTTGCAAATTGAAAACCGTACTCTTATAGAAATAATAACGTTTGCATGTTTTAATGGACTTGTTACTTTAAAGAGACAAAAATCTGTGCGGCAGGCTGTCGCAAAATGTTGTTACTGTCCACCTCAGCAGTGTCTGGCCGCCGCCCATGCCGCCGCCACTCTGCTCGTCGGCCATAGAATGTCGAATCGCTTCCTCTGATTATTACGCCTTGCTCGTAATGCAATGTACGCTGTAACTAATCGCTTCACCTCCTGCAACTTAGCGTCGTCGTCCAGCGTCGCCATGCCAGCCATTTTGTTTGTTTTCAATTTATCAGCGACTCAGGTGGCCAAACCTTGTTTTGGCTTATAGTGGCCACAAAGTCTTTTTTATACGCATTACTAAAATATTTCTTTTTCAGTGAAGTGACGTCCCAAAAATATATTTAAATATATGGATTGCTTATGCAAGCACTCTATACATACCTTGTTCTACTTTAGTTGGGATGTCTTTTACGGAATCATCGCCATTGATATCGCCACCGAATGACAATTATTTTTCGAGTGTAGCACCTCCGAGGGTGAATGACATTCGTTGAACCGAATGCCATTCGATTCGAATGACATTAAAACTTGCAGTGTGACAGGGGTATAATACGCATAAATAAATAGACGTACCGCAAGTAGTTGGATCGCCTGTTCGAAGGCTCCGACCGAGAACTGGAGCTTGTTTATGCTTAGGATTCCTAATCCGACGATCCTGTGAGCCAGGAGTGCTCTGAGGAACTTCTTTGTATCATCCTGACGTGTTGTTAAGTGGTTCCCAGCGCTTGCGACAAACCTAATAGATGACACAAATAAAGCAGTACCTTTAACGTTACACCAAATATTTCATGGTATTTAGAAGCTTTTCCACATTTGGGGATGCATCTGCACTGTCCATCAGCATACTTAAGGAGGGAAACTGAGCCAGTGCTCAAAAGGCACGCATTCGTGCCCAAAAATGTGTGGGGCACGGGGGCCCTTAAGGCGAAAGGTTCCGAGTATTGAGCGCAGAGCGTCTCGATGCCCTCGGAGTTTGAACTCTGGCCTTACCACCCCCTGCGAATAGGCGATGAATTCTGCAGAATTACGCTTCCTTGGCTTCCTCATGCGTACCTTACCACACGCGCATAACTTTACGCGCGTGAAAGAAATGCCTCTGCTCGCATTCGTTGGCCCTTTGGTCTGCAACGGTAAAGTGAGAAGACGAACACAGGTCACTATGTCTGCGAGGCTGCCAATGAGAACGCGCACCATCTAACCCAACTACCAATCGACGTATACGACCAAATTTCGCGCCTACTGTAACCGACGATGTCATTATTGAGCAAATTCAATTGCACGCCCTTGTCTTAAAACAAGTTAACTTTTTATTACGCTTACGTTTGAGTAGCAATTGCGCTTGGCAGTAAATGAAGACCGTAAGTATGTCAAACCGTGTTTACCGGAATATCAGATCACTAAGTGCCGCCCATTACGCTCGGTTCTTATTCATGTTTCTCTGATTTTATTGACGTTGGACGTATCGCTTTCGGCTACAGAATATATGAAAGGACTGGACAAACGATTCTTGCAATAAACAAGTATCAGACTGGGCATACACCTGACGCTCAGTCATATTTTATGCACACATCTATACCTATTGGGACACGTTTCTCTGCTCGTGGCATCTTGTTGCATCCACTCTTGATGTCGTGAATCGAAGCGTGCAGATCTTTAAGTACAGTAACGCTCCATGCACGTGTTGGTTTGGCTCATTTCGCGCTGTGCACAAAGCAAGGCTCTAACTGCAGCAGAGCTGATAGTTGGGCGAGTTGGTACGAATTCATAGTAAAATATTTAGCGCGCACAATTGTCAAGGACACAGTGAAGGGGAACACACGAGCGCTTACTCACAACTATTTGTGCCCATATTAGAAAGCCCATATTTTTTGTGCCCATAATATTACAGCCCATATTACAGTACAAATCAGGACATTCGAAGATTGTAAAAAGTGGAATTGCGATGTCTTGCCTTCGGGCTGCTTTAGTAAAATCTTGTTGCCACCGAATAAAACAAAGCTTCGCCAATCAGGTAACACGACTAACTTCGGTGGGATTCCCGGAACACATTATAGTCAGAGCGGCCGAAAAGGTAATTAAAATAGTAAAGTGCGTACAACCCGCAGATTCAAGGAACAGGCTTAGCACGAACAAAAAGCGCGTTGAAGTTGTACCTTACGTCCATTATTTTTCCCATGGCCTAAAGAATGTTTCCAGCAGGTATGGCATTGAAGTGGTTTTCAGCGCTCCTAACAAGGTGCAAAAACTGTGCCAAGCTATTTCCAATAAGTTAGACAATAGGGTAAAAAAATGTTGCTGCAGCCTAAAAGACAATCAAAAATTCCCCAAATGCAGAATAGGTGTTGTGTACCGGCTTCCGTTGACCTGTGGCAACATGTACATATGGCAAACCGGTCGGTGCATAAACACCTGTATAAAAGAACATGAACGTTCTCTCGGTAAAGAAAACCATTCGCACTTGTCAAACCACTATAATATATGTCTTTGTGATCCGGTATTTTTTAACACTGACATTTTGTTCTCAGATAAAAACAAACTAACACGGGAAATCGCAGAAGCATTCCATATCAAAAAGTGTGCGGCAAAATGCATAAGCCAACCATTGGTTGCAATCACTGAAAAGGAATTTGCTTTTTCAAACACTGGGTGAACCTTCTTCATCTGTTTTTAATCTGTTTCTGTTTTCCTGACCACTCTTGTTGCGCATGCTCAGCGCTGATAGCTGGGATATATATGTTCTGTTTCTTTCCGAAAATAAAATAGTTGTGAGTAAGCGCTCGTGTGTTCTCCTTCACTGTGTCCTTGTCAATTGTGCGCGCTAAATATTTTACTATGAAGGCTCTAAGGTTCTCCCCATGCTTTGGATTCACCTTCATGCTTCCCACTCATGCAGTCTATCAGCCTTCAATCCCAGGTTAGGTTACTTGAACCTATACCACAGACATTTGCGCTAGCTGAACATGTACAAATAGGCCCATAACACACGAGAATACAAAAATGGAATAGTCTGGTGTTCGTTCTTTTTGCCTCTTAGTACACTTTTTGTTTCCTCGTCATGATAGTATGCATTCTTGAGTTCAAATATTTACAGACGTATACAGGGAGCGGACGTAATGCGCCGATACCATGCACTGCTGGGCCCTTATTCAAGCAAACCTTTCACGGTACAATTTTCGAAAGGCAAACTTTCGGCCATTCTACATAATAGACCTACTATTAGTGAAGACGGGCAGCCAGCAACAAAGAGTACCTATGAACGCGAAGTTTCGTGGTTTCAGCCCCGTCAATACCATATCACTGACGAAACTGAGCAAGAAAGAGCTTACGCAGTTTTATACCCTAATATTGGAATGCCACAAAAATGCCGATGGAAGTCTTCAGCAATGCTCAAGCCCCCTGCCAGTAGCAAAATGTACTTACGAAAGAGAAGGTGTGTGATTTCCGGGCCGTCAATAGAATATTATAATGGCTCGTCTAAGCAAGAAAGAGGTTACGCCGTTGTGCGCCCAAGTCGGCAATGCCACCGAGATCTCGATGGGAATCTCGATTCATGCTCGAGCCCCCGGCAAGATGCAGCAAGACAGGACAAAACAAGTAAGGAATTAATCTGTCACCACGAGAGAACGTAGAAAATTGACGTTCGTATTGAAAAATTCTTCTTACGTTCGAATTGTTTTTATGATCAAACTACAGCCAATCTTAATGCTGCGGCGCTACAACCTAACGTTATTCCAAACTGTTTCTATTCCATTTCTACAATCAGCCCTCTTTGATTGTTCAAAAATGTTTTGGGCCGCGCTGAAATGCGGCGTCACGACAAGCCGGAATCTCATGTGACGTGTGCAAAGTGATTGTGCATGATGGGACCAAAGAGACAAACGTTATCTGGCTGCGCCCACATCGCCTGCCTGTCACGCGACGCCACAAAACTGCGGAAGATCACAACGTCAAGGTGGAGTGTACGCACTAAAGATGAATAGGCTGAACAAAACTGACTTCTTTTTCAGGATAGCCGGATAATGGTTCGTTCCGAAAGAAATTACACATCTCCGTCTACCAGCCTCTCAGACACTGGTATTCGGAGCTGCCAAGTAGCATGAAATTATTTCTGTACAGTAAAAACTTTTGCGTGGTAGCATAACTTTGTCGAGCTTTTTCGGCATGTTTACTATATCGCTCTGCCAGCACTTCTTGGCGAAGGATCCGTCTTAGCGGCATTTCAACCAGTCACCGCAAGCTCAGCAGGGATCAGCCGCTCACGGTCAAAATATTTGTGACTACCACTGTTGAGCAGGTACATAATGTATGGTAAATTGAAAGGCACAGACTGATATTTAGTTTTATATAATGTTTGCAGATATTTTTGTAAGGCCAACAATATTATTCAGCTGCCCGTTAAAGGTTAAACGTTTCTGGGCCCGAAACGCTAATTATAACTGCCAATTAACTCTCCCGATTTTTATTGCGACCGAATTTATGTGGACACTCCAGGGGCATTTCTACCGCCACCATCGCCATGGGATTCCATACAAAGCTGAACGGCGACAACATTGTCGCCTCGCGCCGTGTATGGAATATGCGAGCGAAAGCGTGCGAGGGTCAGCAGTCGATCGCGGCGCCATCTCGCGCAAGCAACGGAAGAAAGCGGGAAGCAAGCGCGCCGTCTTCAATTGCACGCAAGGCTCCGGGGCAAAGGCAGGCAGGCGAGCTCGTTCTACTCCGGTCGGGCCCGCGTGGCCGCCCGTGTCGCTGTATCTTGAAAGCCATTTGCGACGGGGAGGAGTCCGCCGCGCGCTGTGTTTTCGCGGTTTACTTCGCGTTGACGCCAGAGGCAGCACGAAAGTCAATTCGCTCGCTGCTGCTGCAGCACATCCTCACTCCAGCGTTTTGACAGCCAGCTTCTGCGGTCATCGAGTGAGATGCGTTCACGTTTGCTTGTGGGTGCGCGACACCATGCTTGTTGATTTAGTTACAACTTCATGCGGCCGCTAAAGCTACTATCCTTACTTCTTATGGCTATCCACGAATTTGCTATCGCAATCGAGTCGCCTTTCGAGCTAAATTTCCAGTGGTCTTGTTTCGTAAACATAACAAGTTTAGGGTCATTTTACGATGTTAGAAATAATTGCTTGAAGTCTTATGAAAAATGCTGTTCCCGAAAAACATTCCCTCGTCGGTCTCCGAACCTCCCATTGGAAATTTTCCGATGGTGAAAGTATACAAGAGGGGCGCTCGTTTCCTGCAGCCGGAGAACTTCCTGCCGCAGGTGAAATGCGCAGCAGCAAGGTTACTGAAAGACTTAGTGAAGTATAAAAAAAGCGATGTGTTCTTTTTCAGGCTCGTGTGTTTCAACTTACTTGCTAATGCTTTCATGCTGCCACTGAAGCTAAGCGATTGATGATAAAGTGCGTGCGTGTCCAACAAAGGCAAGATTTATCTACATGCGTCTGCCCCAATGGCTTCGGTCTCGGACACAAGATCAGAGGAACGGGTGGAAGCAGGTATTTTTGTGAATTTTTCTCAGGTTGGCAGGTATGGTTAAATGCAACTTATTTCTAGATTTGCGGTTCTCCTGCGTGAAATATTCTCATCTCTGCAATCTTAAATAAATTCAGTGAAGGGTTCGACCAAAAGTCTAGTAGGTCACATGACGAAGCGCAAGTCGCCGTACCCGATAAATTTAACGTATATGCGTTTTAGAACTGGTACGGATTCTTTGAACACGCTACAAAGTGTGACCAACGAACCCCTATGGTCTACGAAATGTCTGTTTCTATCTTTATTTGGAAAGTGACAGCAACTTCAAATAAAAAATTACGGCACGACCTATATCTCAATGACTGTGGACGGTCAAGCCCTCACCTGAAATTGATGCCGACGCCATGCTCTGTCTTCTGTGATGAGTTGGCTGCCTTGAGATACACCTCTAGGTCATCGCTCGGTGTCGTGTCGACGAAGGTGAATGTATTATTGGTCGTGTAGAGTGAGTCGAAAAACATATAGTCGCAAACACCATCTGGTGGCAGCGCCATTGTAACGGTACCAACGGATGCGGTGCAGTAGAATGCGTTGTCGAGGGTCCTCACTGCGAGTTAGGTCATCGCACATTAGAGCTCTGATAAACTCTACAAAGAGTAATTTTGTTGCGGCAACTGCTGGCTCGAGTTGCGAACGCTCAGCGACAGGAGATGGCGAGTTCATACAGGGATTACAAATCCAAACTTGCATAAACGTAATTACTATTGTTTTTCAAATCTGAAACCTAAATATCAGTGCTACCGGAATTTATTTTCGTGGGAAGAGAAACGCTCACGCGGCACTCAGCAATCGAATTTACGCCGTTACTACAAATCTACATCCGTATTCACTAAAGGTACAAGATAGCATGATGGAACTCTCCGCAAGAGCCGATTCTAGCCAGTCGTCCGAATGAACCTATCATTAGCGAAGGCAGCCAGTCCAAAGACAAAAATCACTTAAGAACGAAAAGGCTTTAAATGCGACGGTTAGCCCTATTCAATAAAATTGTTACCTAGATCAGTAAATAACATGACCTTCTAGCCAGTCATAAGAAGCCAACAAAGACACCACGGAAAACATAGGGGAAATTAATTGTACTTACTAATTGAATTAAATAAATAAATTAATGGCAATGGAAGTGGATGAAAAAACAACTTGCCGCAGGTGGGGAACGATCCCACGTCTTCGCATTACGCGTGCGAAGCTCAAACCAGTTGACCTACTGCGGCATGGTTTCCGCATCCACTTTCTTGGGTATTTATGTGTTACTACTAGAACTAACCTTGGTAGTGTTAGCCAGCGCCACCACTCACAAACCTTTGCGGCGGATGTGGAACATCCTTTCTGCCGTAGGCGTCACGAGTACGTGACCTTTCTGGGTGAAGACAACTGGTCAATAAACCCGCACATGCTACCTAATGGCACCAATGTTGCCGTATTCAAGATCCTCGTTATGTAAGAACGAGAAGAAAGGGGTTTAACCGAGGGGCCCGATTTTTATTAATCATAATGGCTTCTCATGATATCAATAATAAAAATTGGGCCCCTCTGTTAACTCCCTTTCTTCTCGTTCTTCTAGCCAATCGTCATTTAAGTTATGCTATACGGGAATGTGTTAAGCCAGTGGTAAAGAGCACTTCCGACCGAAAATATTTTTGTTTCGCTTGGAGTTTTTGCTCCTGCACGAAAATAGGAACCACTGCGAGTTATTTGGTGCAGAACTTCGCGCCTAACTTTCTGTCCCTTTTGTGGAGACTAGAAAGCAGGGCACTCAGCTATTGCTTTAAGGAAATAAATATTTCAGGCTGTTTGTATGACGCTTGTCGCGTCCAGCAGTTATGCAGGACAAGTAAGATATATTTATGGGTGTTTTTAAGGTGTAATGCGTAACACGCGGTTGCAATACGAACACAATATGGGACGCCGGACCACTGAAAAAAACATCCCATATGTTATTGTCGTCGTGTCGGCATGCCATCACTGCATCTTATTACGCTAACGCGCCGGCGTAGGACGAAGCGTCGCCAACAATATTGCGCTACAAACGTCCACTTTTTGTTCTTTTATGTTTGTTTTTCAAGTTCTTCCGCCAGTGTAACAATAAGCGCGATGCAATCATGAATCTCCAGCAACTAGTCCCACTCATTGCTTCGATGAATATCAAGTAATTCAGTGCCACGGGTATGGCCCCAATAGTCCATCATGTTTGCTGGCCGACACCTACCCTGCACTGAATTTCGCATCCACCAACACGGCATTCAATTTCGTAGTTGCCAAGGATAGCATTCATAAGTATGTAAACTTTCCAAGGCTCCAAAGCTGTGTTCGTATTAGCGCTAAGCACGCCAAATTACGATGCCTTTACGCACCCAAGCGCAATTAGTACATAGGTGATTCACTGACGGCTATTAAAATGCACATTGTATCGACTTACCGGGTTTTGGTGCAGTAGGGATGGGTGTTGTGGTCGTAGTTGTCGTAGTCGTGGTTGTCGTTGTGGTCGTAGTTGTTGTCGTCGTAGTTGTTGTGGTCGTAGATGTTGTGGTCGTAGTCGTCGTGGTGGTTGTTGTGGTCGTAGTCGTAGTCGTCGTGGTGGTCGTTGTGGTCGTAGATGTAGTCGTCGTGGTGGTCGTTGTGGTCGTAGTCGTAGTCGTTGTGGTAGTCGTTGTGGTCGTAGTCGTAGTAGTCGTGGTTGTCGTTGTGGTTGTACTTGTTGTAGTCGTCGTTGTCGTTGTCGTAGTAGTTGTCGTAGTTGTGGTTGTTGTCGTACTTCCAGTAGTACCTGCACCAGTGGTGATTGACAAAAAGAGTTCTCACTTTTCTCACACTAGCTCATGTTATACAAAAAGCGTATATCTTCCCAAAAACCACTGCACTAGTCAATACCTAACGTTGTCCATTACGAATATAGAGAATATCCTCCGATGTAGCATTATGTTCCATATACTGCTTCGAGAAAAAGAAACTAAATGCCCTTTCCATATAGCTGTAGCCGAAATATGTTATAGTATCAAGCGCGGGTCTCTGTTCAACATGTTTCCGATTACGTACATTGTCTTGTCCCTACATCGCCGTTTCATGTGCACCTTGACGAACTTGCGCATGCAGAAATGAGCACATGTTCTCTTGCGTAGACACGCGAGCAGAGCAATGTTCAGTACCATCATCACCACCACGGGATGACCATTAGCATCAGCCAGATAGAGAGCCACGAACGCATAAGCTCCGAATCCAGGCTTGACTTGTGGTCTTGTAAGGACCAGTGCTAATGGATGCCTCTGGATCTTGATATATGTTAAATTATACTCGCACACCCCCCTTCTTTGAGTGCACCTCTTAGACATAGAATGAACTACGTCACACGTTAAACACTGTCGATGTCAAAACTAAAACTATATTTCTTGTTTACGTTCTTGCTGTGCAGTGACCTTTCGGATATTCAACATCGGACATATTTTGTCCAGCACAATTGAAAGCCGGGCTCTTCTTGTATTTTCAAAAGTGACCAACTATGTGACCAAAATCTCCTAGCAAAAATCAGAGGCCCTTTGGCGATAAACGCAAATCTAATAACGCGTTGGCAAAGGTGTCGTCTACGGCAAAATATAATTTTAGTGCACCATTGTGTACGGCCAGCAAACGTTGCCCTCTCACATTGGGATCAAGAAATGGTTTGGTTGAGTATTAATTGTACTGAATTCAATGGACGTCATTGCACTTCAAAAAAATTGTCACATGTAGTGACTCTCACAAGCAAATTTTTCCTTTGCATAGTCATTAGGGCTGTAAAAGATTTTCCAAAAATTTTAAGCAAGTAAAACACCCTACAGTGCAATGTTTTCAGTTTGGTTACTGCCTAACGCGTAACACTGTAGCACTCATGTACACTGATCCACTTACGACATCTAAAGCGGACAAAATCGACGCATCACGCGTCTCTCTGAATTATGCCACAAATTTGTTAGGAGCAATTTCGTGAAACTCTTCTAAGCATTTTAGCGCTCTCACGTTTTCTGTGGGCTCAAACCTAGACCAAGTTTTCCTGCTGTATATTCTCTAACAGATTCACGTTATGAAAGTGCGATGCGTTTTTGGTGCAGAGTAATGCGTTTGTTTTCTTTCTACCCAATTTTATTAACGTGCCATTTCGGTAACTTCTGGGACATATATGAGGCCGTAAATCAAAATTCTCCTTATCATAGCTGGCACAATATAACATTCTCATTCAAAAGCAACAAATCTTATTCAAATCAGTCCAGCTGTTGCCTCGATTATTATTATTACTACTACTACCCTTATTACTATCATTATTAGTAGTAGTAGTAAAGGTGGTAGCAGTAGTAGTAGTAGTTTATTTTGGTTATTACTATCATTATTATTAAGGGCCCCTTGAATCATATTTCGATATATGTGCTCACATTTGCTAAGGAATTGGCGCTGCGTAATTTTTTTCTCCTGCATGCCTCGAAATCTGGGAGGTGTAACGTGCCCCAGGCGGTAAAGGTGACGCCAAGATGGTGACGCCGCGAGCGGTGTCTCAACCCCGTAATTTTCATTGGCATCGAGGCACCTTGGATCTTGGAAAGAAACTAGGGTGACTTTTACCACGCCCGTTCTCTCTCTCTCTCTCTCTCTCTCACCTTCACATATCTCAAAATAATCGAAAACCGGCGAAAGGCTGCGGCGATCCTTTTGCTTGCGAACTGTGTTAAGCAAATGTGCTCATTCGCGATCAGGTGTATAGGCATTAAAATTGCTGTTTTAAGCGCCTATAACAGTAAATAAAGCTAGTGTTAGTAGTAGTAGTAGTGTTAGGTGTTTTTAGCTAGTGTTAGTAGTCGTATTAGCTGAACGTACAACAAAAAGGGAAGAAATCACTGGTCAAGGTCATGGTACTTGGTCCTTGGCCGAATATTTATGAGCTATGGCATGTATATGTGCGCTCCTGCAACACACGTTGAAATTCTCAGCTATAAATGAGCCATCTGCAATAAAATTTGCTTTGATTTACAGACATGGTCCCACTTATTTACGCTGTTTATTTATCTTCCCCTCGCACAATGGAGAAGTTATACCACAGGATGATGTACTCGCTTTTTGCTTGCGCACACTAGTCTTATGTTTTTCTCTGGATCAGTCCTTTAACTGAGCAATGGCGCTAAAACACATACAAAGACAAGCAAGCGCAATATAGGAAATCTAAACCACGCTGTTTCTCTTTTTGCAAAATGTCCCTTTTTGCACCTCTGGCTTTCCACTAGACGAATATGCTTGAAGTAGCCGCATAATTAGTTCTAACAAGATGATAAAATAGTTTTGCGTGTGGGAAAATATTGCGTAACATTTACCTAACACTGCTAAAGGTAAGTCAACTAGTCGAGCCAATAAACTGATTCTGCCACTTAGCTATGATGTTATAAAATTGGCGGGCATACTGCTTATTGTCCCCTAGGGCAATAAATAATGGGAAAGCATAAATTGGGCTAAGCCCCCACCATCTGTAAGGTATAGCGGGCATGAAGCCTAATATAATATAAATGAAACGGGGTTGCAGAGGCAACCTAAAATTAAATTTAGATATAAGCCAATTAAAGAGAACGACAATGCGGAGGCTTAACCTGGGAACGGCATGAAAAAATATAGTCTTACATATGTATGAAAACGACTTGAAGAGGCTGTACGCAATCTATAAACTAGCTGCTAAGAAATGGAAAAGTTGACTGGGCGCTGATCAATCCCGGCGCAAGTCACGACCGCCCCCCAGGGCCACCCGCCGACGCCCCGTAGGGACCCGCAGCGCTCGCGATGACTCGTATTTTATTCTCTTTGGTTTCCCAAGAGCCACTGCGTCCGTCAGCATTATTCAGACTTTCGTCGTCCCGTTATGACGCATGTGCTAAGATGTGATGGTGGAGCACGCATGTGTGGCGAACGCTTCTCTAATTTCGTTCCAATACCGAATGTCGAAGTAGTGATGCATGATATACGTACCAAACTGCCATACAATCAATATGCCCAAATGTTCGAAGACTCCCGTGAAGCACAAACAGCAGCATCAGCAGCATCAGCCTTTTTCTATGTCGACTGCAGGACGTAGGTACTTGATCTCTGGGCGATCTCCACTTACGCCATTTTCTCGCAAGTTAATTCTAACTCGCACCTGCAGATTTCCTGATTTCATGACCCAGCCTAGTTTTCTGCCATTTTCTTCCCTTGACACCAATTCTGTAGCTTTATTGGTCCAGCGGTTATCTACCTGATGCATTACACGGCCTGCCTAGCTGCTTCTCCTAATACCTACCTGATGCATTACATGGCCTGCCTAGCTGCTTCTCCAAATATCAACTGGAATATCGGCTATCCTCGTTTGCTCGCGGATCCACATCGCTCCCTTCTTGTCTCCTAACGCTGCGCCTAACATTTATCATTCCATCGCTCTTTGTGCGGTCCTGAAGTGCTTCTACCGATTCTTTGTTAAGCTCCAAGCATCTAAGTGAATCAGCATATTGGTGGACAAACGCAAAACCCCATCTATTTCTCAGCGTAATTTGATTTTCCGCTACTACTTTTACTTGTTTGGTAGTGTCTTGTTTTCACCAGGCTATAATGGATTCATCATGCTTTCCTTTAATGCCACGTCGCACCCTTAATAGCCACTACAACATATTACCCCAGTAAACCAATTTTCTGCCCTATGTTCTTTTTTTTCGGAGTGTAAACAATTCGTTGAGGCCAACTATACTATGACTAGGAATCGAGGTATTTGCACACACTTCTGTGGGCTTTTTTGAATAAACGATGGTGCTTAGTTGTCAATCCCGGCTTTTACATTAAAAGCAGACATAATAAAGTCAAACCGATTGTGTAAATCTCGTCGTGCTCTTGTGCTCTGAGAGAGCTTCGCTATCCTACATGTGAGGGAACTGAGGGAACGCCCCATGTCGAAGGAACGCCTGGCATTGAACAAACGATGATGCTTTCTGAAGAAACGTTGATGCTTCTTTATCAATCGTGGCTTTTGCATAAAAGGCAGATTTATTTATTTATTTTTTATTTGAAAATACTGCCAGCTGCTTTTTAGCAGCCAAAGCAGGAGTGGTACATAGAAAATACAAAGGGATACTGTACAAGCAAAAAATGTCAAAATAAAACTCGAACACAGCAAGCTCACACAGAGTGCTTCACAGATCATACTTGTATGCTACTGCGTCCAAGTGAAACACAAGTGAAACGTGAAAGTGAACAAGTGAACAAGTGAAAGCACTTGTGTATAACTCGTAGTGCTGTGGTGCTCTCTGAGAGCTTCACTATCCTACATCCACAAACATTTTTGCACTGAGGATTTCGGACTTTGTGTACAGCTGATTCTTCCTTGTCTAATAGTTACCAAAGTGGTCTCATGATATGCATATTCTCTATACCATGTAAAATTTTGAACCTCCCCTTACCCATTCTTCGGACCTGTTGGGTATGGTTTTGGGTTGGTATGGTATGGTTTTTGGTTGGGTTGGGTTGGGTATGGGTTGAAATATTGTATATCAATACTCTGAAGTTTTTTATTTCTTGGAGGCTATGGAATGCCTAAAGTTGTCAGAGCACCTGAGATCATCAAAGGAACAGTTGCACTTGTGAAAACACTGGCGTCGAAGGAATACCTGGTCTCGAGAGAACACCTGGTGTCGAGTGAACGCCCGGTCTCGAAGGAACGCCCGGTGTGGAGGGAACGCCCGGTGTAGAGGGAACTCCTGGTACCGAGGGAAGGCCTTGTGTCGACGGAATGCCGGCCATCGAAGGAACACCTGGTACCGATGGAGTGCCTGGCGTAGACGGAATGCCTGGTATCGAGGGAATACCAGGCACCGAGGGGACGCCTGGCGTTGAGGGAGCTCCTGGTACCGAGGAAACGCCCGGTGCCGAGGGAACTCCTCGTGTCGAGGGAACGCCTGGCATTGAACAAACGATGATGCTTTCTGAAGAAACGTTGATGCTTCTTTATCAATCGTGGCTTTTGCATAAAACGCAGACTTAATGAAGTGAAAGCACTTGTGTATATTTCATGGTGCTGTAGTGCTCTCTGAGAGTTTCACTATCCTACATCCACAAACATTTTCGCACAGAGGATTTCGGACTTTGTGTACAGCTGATTCTTCCTTGTCTAATAGTTACCAAAGTGGTCTCATGATATGTATATTCTCTATACCATGTAAAATTTAGAACCTCCCCATACCCAATACCCATTCTTCGGACCTGTTGGGTATGTTGAACTATTATATATCAATACTCTGAAGTTTTTTATTTCTTGGAGGCTATGGAATGCCTAAAGTTGTCAGAGCACCTGAGATCATCAAAGGAACAGTTGCACTTGTGAAAACACTGGCGTCGAAGGAATACCTGGTCTCGAGAGAACACCTGGTGTCGAGTGAACGCCCGGTCTCGAAGGAACGCCCGGTGTGGAGGGAACGCCCGGTGTAGAGGGAACTCCTGGTACCGAGGGAAGGCCTTGTGTCGACGGAATGCCGGCCATCGAAGGAACACCTGGTACTGATGGAGTGCCTGGCGTAGACGGAATGCCTGGTATCGAGGGAATACCAGGCACCGAGGGGACGCCTGGCGTTGAGGGAGCTCCTGGTACCGTGGAAACGCCCGGTGCCGAGGGAACTCCTCGTGTCGATGGAACGCCTGGCATTGAACAAACGATGATGCTTTCTGAAGACACGTTGATGCTTCTTTATCAATCGTGGCTTTTGCATAAAACGCAGACTTAATGAAGTGAAAGCACTTGTTTATAAATCGTAGTGCTGTAGTGCTCTCTGAGAGCTTCACTATCCTACATCCACAAACATTTTCGCACTGAAGGACTTCGGACTTTGTGTACAGCTGATTCTTCCTTGTCTAATAGTTACCAAAGTGGTCTCATGATATGTATATTCTCTATACCATGTAAAATTTTGAACCTCCCCATACCCAATACCCATTCTTCGGACCTGTTGGGTATGTTGAACTATTATATATCAATACTCTGAAGTTTTTTATTTCTTGGAGGCTATGGAATGCCTAAAGTTGTCAGAGCACCTGAGATCATCAAAGGAACAGTTGCACTTGTGAAAACACTGGCGCCGAAGGAATACCTGGTCTCGAAAGAACACCTGGTGTCGAGTGAACGCCCGGTCTCGAAGGAACGCCCGGTGTAGAGGGAACTCCTGGTACCGAGGGAAGGCCTTGTGTCGATGGAATGCCGGGCATCGAAGGAACACCTGGTACCGATGGAGTGCCTGGCGTAGACGGAATGCCTGGTATCGAGGGAATACCAGGCACCGAGGGGACGCCTGGCGTTAAGGAAGCTCCTGGTACCGAGGAAACGCCCGGTGCCGAGGGAACTCCTCGTGTCGAGGGAACGCCTGGCATTGAACAAACTATGATCCTTTCTGAAGAAACGTTGATGCTTCTTTATCAATCGTGGCTTTTGCATAAAAGGCAGACTTAATGAAGTGAAAGCACTTGTGTATAAATCGTAGTGCTGTAGTGCTCTCTGAGAGCTTCACTATCCTACATCCACAAACATTTTCGCACTGAGGACTTCGGACTTTGTGAACAGCTCATTCTTCCTTGTCTAATAGTTACCAAAGTGGTCTCATGATATGTATATTCTCTATACCATGTAAAATTTTGAACCTCCCCATACCCAATACCCATTCTTCGGACCTGTTGGGTATGTTGAACTATTATATATCAATACTCTGAAGTTTTTTATTTCTTGGAGGCTATGGAATGCCAAAGTTGTCAGAGCACCTGAGATCATCAAAGGAACAGTTGCACTTATGAAAACACTGGCGTCGAAGGAATACCTGGTCTCGAGAGAACACCTGTTGTCGAGTGAACGCCCGGTCTCGAAGGAACGCCCGGTGTGGAGGCAACGCCCGGTGTAGAGGGAACTCCTGGTACCGAGGGAAGGCCTTGTGTCGACGGAATGCCGGCCATCGAAGGAACACCTGGTACCGATGGAGTGCCTGGCGTAGACGGAATGCCTGGTATCGAGGGAATACCAGGCACCGAGGGGACGCCTGGCGTTGAGGGAGCTCCTGGTACCGTGGAAACGCCCGGTGCCGAGGGAACTCCTCGTGTCGAGGGAACGCCTGGCATTGAACAAACGATGATGCTTTCTGAAGACACGTTGATGCTTCTTTATCAATCGTGGCTTTTGCATAAAACGCAGACTTAATGAAGTGAAAGCACTTGTGTATAAATCGTAGTGCTGTAGTGCTCTCTGAGAGCTTCACTATCCTACATCCACAAACATTTTCCCACTGAAGGACTTCGGACTTTGTGTACAGCTGATTCTTCCTTGTCTAATAGTTACCAAAGTGGTCTCATGATATGTATATTCACTACACCATGTAAAATTTTGAACCTCCCCATACCCAATACCCATTCTTCGGACCTGTTGGGTATGTTGAACTATTATATATCAATACTCTGAAGTTTTTTATTTCTTGGAGGCTATGGAATGCCTAAAGTTGTCAGAGCACCTGAGATCATCAAAGGAACAGTTGCACTTGTGAAAACACTGGCGTCGAAGGAATACCTGGTCTCGAGAGACAGGGGCGTAGCCAGGGGGGGGGCTTATGGGGCTTCAGCCCCCCCCGAAATTTTTTCGTGCTGTCATGTGCCGCCGACCAAAACAACTCCCGGCGCCAGAAATCATGCTCGATTTTGTCTAGAATGTCCTTAATTCACGCTCAAAAAGACATTTGAGCGCGAACATTGCCAAATCGGGCTGGATTTCTGGGCAATGTCCATGCATCAGGAGTCACATATCGTAACGCAAGGAGCCCCACCGGGCACAAAATTTCAAGGGCGTTTTGAAGGCGAGCGGGCTCGTCGCGGCATCTCGAGGAAGCCGCGGAATCTACGGAGCGCTTGGATTTCGATTCTGAAACGTTGTGGGTATAAAGTTCTCATAACATTTTGATGCGAAAGGTCCATTGACATTTTCAAAGTCGTGCTTAGATTTTCAATTCCGGAACTTTTTGGGTTTAATGCTGTTGTAAACATTTGACGCCAAAGGTGCATCGACTTTTCTAAAGTCGTACATCGGGCTATACAACGAGACAAGCCAAATCAACATACTATCAGACAAGTTGACAAAGCACGCAGCGAGGTCCGATGAGACAAAGCGTTGTGGTGGTTCATTTGTGCCGTCAGGTCACAGAAAAGAATATACACATTTTTTTCACCTGCGCCAAAGCATCCATGTCAAGACACTAGAGCCACCATTGTAACTTAGTTTTTATTTATTTTTCTACCTCGATTTTTATTCGCGAGGATATATTGAGCCTCTTTCTCATTTCTTCTTAATTTTTTTTTTGTTCTCGCAACCCGCGGGCTGCCGATCCAGCCAGAGCGTATGCGTTTTTCTCGTGCTGCATCGATAACCGCGCGGCGCACTTGGCTGCGCGTTTGTTTTTCTCTGGCCGACTGCATTTTCGCCTGGCAGAGTTTTGGACGCTTTCTGGCTAGCAGACGAGAAAAAGAAACAATGCATAGTCGCTCGCCGCCAGCACTGCGGGGACTCGATGGATTGCAAGCGTCCGCTTGAGCGCAACCTCTCCGGAAAATTTTGTCTCGCCGTTGTAGGATACCGAGCAGTACGCGTATGGTTTTCTGTGGACCAAGCGTCACACGTTTTCTTCGATATTCCTTCGGTAGCCACACTAGGTGCCCAAAGTAGGCATTCGATTGTAGCCAACATGCTTTCCTTTGCGTTATTCTATTTCGCCGCCCCCCGCCCACACACAAAAAAAAAGAAGACATTGTTGCGGCGCAGCGAATTTTTGCATGGGGAAAGTTCGATTTTGTTACTTCTTTTGCGGAAAGTAATGGGCGACGGGACGCTTCAGTTGCCGGATACTATTTTATTATTGCGATGGCAGCTCTATGAAGACTCCAGGCACATTCCTGTCGTTGCCCTCATGTTCCGTATAAATAAAGGCCAAGGGCGATAACATCGTGACCGCGCGCCGCATGCTCTGTGTGCGAGTGAAAGCGTGCGGGGAGATAAGGGGAGGGGTTGAGCCGACGATAGTGGCTGAGTCTGGTGTGCGCAAGGGAGAAAAGCGGGGAGGAAGCGCGCCGCCTTCCGTCGCACGCGATACATTTTGGGAGTGGAGGGAAGGGGGGGGGGGGGTGCTGTGATCTGTGAATCTGTGGTTGCGCAACCTATTTAATTGCCTTGTTTGACGCATTATATATAGTGACTTTTTCTTAGGTACGTAGATATATTGGTGACTTATGCGTATATTTAAATATCTTGTTGCGAGGTTTTGTGCATATGCGCAGTGAACATTGCATTGCAGTTTCCAGTGACAATTGTTTGCCCTGTATCAAACCGTATCTTCACATTTGTATATTCCATTGTATCTTCGCATTTATAATGTACGAAGGCGAGTCAAATGAAAGTGAGACAACCCGCCCCGCGCAATAATGGTTCGGTTCATTATTTTCGAGGCATGCGCGTAGCACATACGCATCTCATTTACAAGTGACATGCAGAGGTGAGGTTAAATGTTCTTTAATGCTCTCATACACGGGGTTGAACATGGTTGCGTGAAATAATGGACACTTCAAAAGTTGAACAGCTTGGTGTCGTGAGGTTTTTGACAAATGAAGATGTTTCCCAAAAAAGAAATTATTCGCCGTATGGCTGCCGTATACGTTGAACATTACGTTTCATTGTCGCCTAAGAAGCGTTGTAGCAAACTGTTCAAAGAAGCACATGAAAGTTACAAAGACGATACATGGCCGGGCCAAAGCCACCGTGCAATCACCCCCAACACAATTGAAAAGGCCGTGGTTGCTCAGTGGCTATGGTGTTCGGCTGCTGAGCACGACGTCGCGGGATCGAATCCCGGTCACGGCAGCTGCATTTCGATGGGGGCGAAAACACCCGTGTACTTAGATTTAAGTGCACGTCAAAGAACCCCAGATGAGGGTGACGACTTTTGTCTGCAATTGTGACCGGGGATGACTCATGGTGCCGCTACTACTAGCCTGAAACACTACGGTAAATCTTACAGTGGAAACCTTTGAATTCACCACTCCCAAGGAAAACAAAGGCCGTCATTTATGCCGGAAAAGCGTTGACTTCTTTTTATATCGTTAGGGGCCACTATTGATCGAATTTTCTAAACCTGGAGAGACTCTAAATCGTTTCAGATATTGTGAAAGATCGGATCGGCTACGTGTCGCAATTAAGAACAAACGACGTGGAAAATTGAGCATTGGGGACATCTTGCTTCACGACATTGCCCGTTCCCACGTCGCTGTTGTGGTTAATACAAAACTGGCAAAGTTCAAGTGGGAAACGCTGCAACATCCCTCATACAGCCCAGACCTGTTGCCTTGCGTCTTCCACATTTGGTGAAATTTGAAGAAACTGCTCAAGGGAACCAGATTCGTGTCGGAAGATGATGTGTAGTCATTTACAGATTTTTGAGGCAACAACCCAAGGAGTTTTATGAGACGGGAATTACGCGACTCGTTAGTAGGACAAGTATCTAAATACTCATGGTGACTACTTTTAAATAAAGTACCTCGTTTGTCAAATATTCGCATTGGCTCACTTTCATTTGACTCGCCCTCGTATATCTTGCAGAACTCCTGCTTTTTATATGTGCTCTCTGTTGCGACTATAATTTAGGAGCAAGTACTCGCAATGCACAACCGGTGACAGCTGCTCCTGCGCAATACATTCTAACAAAGGAAAGCGTCATTGAGATTTTCCCCTGGTCGTTGCATATGTACAAAAATGTAAACAATATATATATATATATATATATATATATATATATATATATATATATATATATATATATATATATATATATATATATATATATATATGTATCAGGCCGAGCTGCAAAGTGAGCCCCCCCCGAACGAAATTTCTGGCTACGCCACTGTCGAGAGAACACCTGGTGTCGACTCAACGCCCGGTCTCGAAGGAACGTCCGGTGTGGAGGCAACGCCCGGTGTAGAGGGAACTCCTGGTACCGAGGGAAGGCCTTGTGTCGACGGAATGCCGGCCATCGAAGGAACACCTGGTACCGATGGAGTGCCTGGCGTAGACGGAATGCCTGGTATCGAGGGAATACCAGGCACCGAGGGGACGCCTGGCGTTGCGGGAGCTCCTGGTACCGAGGAAACCCCCGGTGCCGAGGGAACTCCTCGTGTCGAGGGAACGCCTGGCATTGAACAAACGATGATGCTTTCTGAAGAAACGTTCATGCTTCTTTATCAATCGTGGCTTTTGCATAAAAGGCAGACTTAATGAAGTGAAAGGACTTGTGTATAAATCGTAGTGCTGTAGTGCTCTCTGAGAGCTTCACTATCCTACATCCACAAACATTTTCGCACCGAGGATTTCGGACTTTGTGTACAGCTGATTCTTCCTTGTCTAATAGTTACCAAAGTGGTCTCATGATATGTATATTCTCTATACCATGCAAAATTTTGAACCTCCCCATACCCAGTACCCATTCATCGGACCTGTTGGGTATCTTGAACTATTATATATCAATACTCTGAAGTTTTTTATTTCTTGGAGGCTATGGAATGCCTAAAGTTGTCAGAGCACCTGAGATCATCAAAGGAACAGTTGCACTTGTGAAAACACTGGCATCAAAGGAATACCTGGTCTCGAGACAACACCTGGTGTCGAGTGAACGCCCGGTCTCGAAGGAACGCCCGCTGTAGAGGGAACTCCTGGTACCGAGGGAAGGCCTTGTGTCGACGGAATGCCGGGCATCGAAGGAACACCTGGTACCGATGGAGTGCCTGGCGTAGACGGAATGCCTGGTATCGAGGGAATACCAGGCACCGAGGGGACGCCTGGCGTTAAGGGAGCTCCTGGTACCGAGGGGACGCCTGGCGTTAAGGGAGCTCCTGGTACCGAGGAAACACTCGGTGCCGGGGGAACTCCTCGTGTCGAGGGAACGCCTGGCATTGAACAAACGATGATGCTTTATGAAGAAACGTTGATGCTTATTTATCAATCGTGGCTTTTGCATTAAAGGCAGACTTAATGAAGTGAAAGCACTTGTGTATATCTCATGGTGCTGTGGTGCTCTCTGAGCGCTTCACTATCCTACATCCACAAACATTTTTGCACTGAGGATATTGCACTTTGTGTGCACTTGATTCTTCCTTGTCTAATAGTTACCAAAGTGGTCTCATGATATATATATTCTCTATACCATGTAAAATTTTGAACCTCCCCTTACCCAATACCCTTTCTTCGGACCTGTTGGGTATGTTGAACTATTATATATAAATACTCTGAAGTTTTTTATTTCTTGGAGGCTATGGAATTCCTAAAGTTGCCAGAGCACCTGAGATCATCAAAGGAACAGTTGCACTTGTGAAAACACTGGCGTCAAAGGAATACCTGGTCTCGAGACAACACCTGGTGTCGATTGAACGCCCGGTCTCGAAGGAACGCCCGGTGTAGAGGGAACTCCTGGTACCGAGGGAAGGCCTTGTGTCGACGGAACGCCGGGCATCGAAGGAACACCTGGTACCGATGGAGTGCCTTGCGTAGACGGAATGCCTGGTATCGAGGGAATACCAGGCACCGAGGGGACGCCTGGCGTTAAGGAAGTTCCTGGTACCGAGGAAACGCCCGGTGCCGAGGGAACCCCTCGTGTCGAGGGAACGCCTGGCATTGAACAAACGATGATGCTTTATGAAGAAACGTTGATGCTTATTTATCAATCGTGGCTTTTGCATTAAAGGCAGGCTTAATGAAGTGAAAGCACTTGTGCATATCTCGTAGTGCTGTAGTGCTCTCTGAGAGCTTGACTATCCTACATCCATAAACATTTTTGCACTGAGGATATTGCACTTTGTGTGCACTTGATTCTTCCTTGTCTAATAGTTACCTAAGTGGTCTCATGATATGTATATTCTCCATACCATGTAAAATTTTGAACCTCCCCTTACCCAATACCCATTCTTCGGAGCTGTTGGGTATATTCAACTATTATATATAAATACTCTGAAGTTTTTTATTTCTTGGAGGCTATGGAATTCCTAAAGTTGCCAGAGCACCTGAGATCATCAAAGGAACAGTTGCACTTGTGAAAACACTGCCGTCGAAGGAATACCTGGTCTCGAGAGAACACCTGGTGTCGAGCGAACGCCCGGTGTCGAAGGAACGCCCGGTGTGGAGGGAACGCCCGATGTAGAGGGAACTCCTGGTACCGAGGGAAGGCCTTGTGTCGACGGAATGCGGGGCATCGAAGGAGCACCTGGTTCCGATGGAGTGGCTGGCGTAGACGGAATGCCTGGTATCGAGGGAATACCAGGAACTGAGGGGACGCCTGGCGTTAAGGGAGCACCTGGTACCGAGGAAACGTCCGGTGTGGAGGGAACGCCCGGTGTTGGAATGCCCGGCGTCAAACGAACGGCCGGCGTCGGAGGAACGCTTGGCTTTGAGGGGACACCTCGTACTGAGGGAACCCCCAGTGTCGAAGGAATGCCTGGCGTCGAGGGGACGCCTCGTCCTGAAGGAAGGCCCCGTGTCGAAGGAACGCCTGCCATTGAACAAACGATGATGCTTTCTGAAGAAACGTTGATGCTTATTTATCAATCATGGCTTTTGCATTAAAGTCAGACTTATTGAAGTGAAAGCGCTTGTGTATATCTCGTTGTGCTGTGGTGCTCTCTGAAAGCTTCACTATCCTACATCCATAAACATTTTTGCACTGAGGACTTTGGACTTAGTGTGCAGCTGATTGTTCATTGTGTAATTATTACCAAAGTGCGATTATGATATGTATATTTGTATATTCTGTATACCATGTAACCTTTCGAAGCTTCCCTTACCCAACACCCATTCTACTGACCTGTCAGGTATTTTGACTAAATAAATATATATACTGTCAAACCTTCTATTTGTTGCGGCTATGAAATCCCTAAACTTTTGACGACACCTGAAATCGTCAAAGGAACAGTTGCAGTTGTGAAAACAGTGCCGTCGAAGGATTACCTGGTGTCGAGGGAACGCCCGGTATTGAGGGAACGTCCGGCGTCGAAGGAACGGCCGGCGTCGGGAGAACGCCTGGTGTAGAGGGAACACCTGGTACCGAGGGAACGCCTGGAGTCGACGGAAGGCCGGGTATCGAGGGAACACGTGGTAGCGAGGGAATGCGTGCCGTAGAGGGAATGCCTGGGGTCGAGGGAAAACCAGGCACCGAGGGAACACCTGGCGTTAAGGGAACACCTGGTACCGAGGGAACGCCCGATGTCGAGGGAACGCCTGGTATTGAACAAACGATGATTCTTTCTGAAGAAGCATTGGTGCTTACTTATCAATCATAGCTTTTGTATTAAAGGCAGAGTTATTGAAGTCAAAGCACTTGTGTATATCTCGTAGTACTGTGGTGCTCTCAGAAGGCTTTGCTATCCTGGATCCGTAGACATTGTTGCTCTGAGGATTTTGGACTTTGTGCACACCTGATTCTTCATTGCGTAATTTTTACCAAAGTTCTCGTATGATATGTATATATGTATATTCTCTATACCCTGTGAACTTATGAAACTTCCTTTACTCAATACCCTTTCTTCGGACCTGCCAGATAATTTAAATGAATAAACATATAGATACTCTGGAACGTTTTATTAGGTTTTAACTATTGAATGTCTAAACTTGTGAGAGCTCTTGGGCTCGTGAAAGGAGCACTTGCAGTTGTGAAAACAATGGCGTCGAAGAATTACCTGGTGTCGAGGAAACGCCTGCTGTCGAGGAAACGCCTGCTGTCGAGGAAACGCCCGGTGTCGAGAGAACGCCAGATGTCAATGGAATGCCTGACATCGAAGGAACACCTGGTACCGAGGCAACGCCTGGCGTAGAGGGAATTCCGGGTATCGAGGGAACACCAGGTACCGCGGGAACACCTGGCGTTAAGAGAACACTTGGTACCGAGGGAATGTCCGTTGTCGAGGGAACTGGGCGCGTTCTGGGAACTCTAGCTCTTGTAGGCAGCTGCGGAGGTCCGGAAACTGGAGGTTGGCTCCTAGCCGTCGTCGAGCTCGTAGTAGCAAGCGTCGTGAAGGATGTCCTCATCGTGGTGTGCGTTGTTCGGTGAGTCGCCGCGGGCATGGCTTCACTGACTGCGCGTTCGAAATAGCAACGTGTTGCTTTAAGATGATGGTCTGAACGTACGCTTTTACAACTCCGACATTGTCAATAATTTGATTTCATAAAGTCGCGATCTCTAGAAGAATGTAAGCATCTGTCGGCTGGCAACCTATGACGTTAATGTTGGCGAACGCATCCGAATTCATACTTGATTGCTGACAATTTTTACTGTGTTAGAAATTATACGGACACTTCAAGCGAATTTTTCCCTTCGTAGTCTGCGTCAGGATCCGTATATATTAAGGCACATGTGTGCTTTATACCTGCCTTTTATATGCGTAAGAATTGCTATGCGTATCAAGAAACCCTGTCCGTCTCTCTGTCACGTAAGGCGAATCGCTCGCTATAATGAAATTAATATCGGAACCAATAAAAGTGAAAGGAAGAATATTGGTGGGGACAATGAGCACTCAATGAGTTCATAAGGATGATAATGTGTGGTGAGGGTTAGGTGGGTCTTATAACGGTTGATAATGGTTTGACGCCGGTGGATAAGCTACTATAGAGCGATAAAGGCTTATAATCTTCGGAGCAATTCTGATAACGTTCATAAGTATCGATAAGTTTTGATAAGGGTCGGATCAAGTCAGATAAGGAGTGATAAAATTTTATGAGGGTCGAATCATGCCAGATAAAGTTTAAATAAGGACAGATAAAGGTTGATAAGGATCGGTTGGATTGCGAAGAGGTTAATACCGATCAATGAGTGTTGAGATAAAGGTAGGGTAGATACTTAGCCAACTGTCTCAAAAGTTTCTGCGTAATTTGTTTTCTTTCTTCGTTGCCTTTACCCAATCCCGTGCTATATGAAATGCGGTTTAAGCAGTTACATTGCCACACGATTCTATTACTAAAGTGGGTCATACCAGGTCTCACATTCTTGGCTAAATTATTCTTGAGATACTCAGTAATGGCAGCCCATAAACAAGTCTCCTAAGACTAAACACCCATAGCGCATGCCTTTTATCTAAAATATTCTCAGACCTAACTATTAGAAGTGTGAAACAATAACAGAGATAAAACCTGAAAATTATATTTTATTTGCGCAGCTGTGCACTAGCTCCGGGATCGGCGCAAGAAAATAGGTTTGAAACATACCCAGAATGGTACAGTGGTTGTAAAGTCGCTAAAAAGGTGTTGGCTTTCATTATTAACCATAAATGAAATTACCCAAAGGCCCCCTAGCCCCCTGGAGGACGCCTGGCCCAACAGCTCGTTTTCACGTAGCGTAAAAGGGATATGACACCCAATTTTCGATCACAATCCGTAGTGCGTGTGTCACGGCTTGTCACCCGTTCGCCGCCGGCGTGAATTCGTCGAAGGGCATACAAGCTGGTTGCTTGTTCCGTACTCAAGCGGACACAGCGAAGGAGTCATAGTCAGGAGAAAGGGAGAAAAAAATGTTTATCGGCTGACGAACAAATTAAAAGAAACACAAGAACACTAACACACTTGCATTTAATATAGATCAATGGTGAAGACAACAGAAATACAACGAAAGGTTAGCAGTAAATGTAGAAATTAACATTGCACAAAACACACTTAACGGCGGTCAACTAAAGGGGGTTCAAAGGAAACACCTGGTGGCATACGCACGGCCCGACTGCTGCAGCAAGTCCATAAAACGTGGAGTTGACGGCAGTGCTTTCCAGAAGAACGCTGGCAAGCCAATATCGTTGTTGTGGTTACGATTGCTGCGCTGAGTTTACCAGGAGTCTGGGTGTGACATCTTCCCTCGAGCAGGTTGAGCTACTTGAGGGGAACTACCGTGAGCTTTGGTGCAGACGTTGGTTTGTCGTCTCTTATGACAGTAACTCGCAGTTCACAAGCGACTAGGTGGCCCTGCGATACTGCACGGCACTAGCTCACTGACGCTGCTCAGCAGAATATAGGCTCAGTTTCTAGACTGCTTAGCTCGGTCTGAAACCTACGTTTAAATGACTTCTCATTTGCCTAGTTCCCTGTGTTGGGGAACACCAGGTATTGGTAACGATCCAATCAAGATCACCCAATTGTATCTCGGTTCCTCCCAAGGTCCTGGCTGCGCCCCTATTTATTAGGGGCGCACGTCCTTGAGTCCATGGGGGGCCTCTATTGTTCGTTCACAAACACAGGAGAAACGATGGCAGCCGGCTATACGGCGCTGTGGGCACACATACACTGTCAGCTATTCGTGGACACAGGATTGCATAGAGACACCAAATATTTTGGAGTATTCGCACCCCTGCCTTCTTAGAAAGCTTCTCCACGCACGCACGGGGCAGATAAAACACAGGGATTCCCACAAAAGGCCATCAAGGCGTCACGGTCGCACCGCCAAAACAAAAAGCCTATAATCTCTAAACCTGCCTTCGGCTTCTTTCTGCCGCTAGCCCGAGTGGCCGCCAATAACCGTCTTCCTCGCCGATTCCTATTCCTACGACCTTTTGTAGGCCGTTGATCGGTGCTTCACCGAATCGAATAATGCCGCACCGTGACAGTGTGGTAATCCTTATGCGTTCAAGAACACGTTGCCGAAGTTTTAGCGTATTTGGTCAAGCTCGTCATTTGTAACTGAAATTTTTATATTACAATCGAACGGGGGGTAGGGGGGGACGTAACAGTCCAGCAACACAGCACGCTTGCGAGCCTGGTCGACACAAGCTGCATGCTTGCCGAGCGAACATGTGTATTCCGGCGAAGAATCGGTGTTTTAGCTGCGCGCGCATGCGGACGAATTCTGATTTGTTCAGCTTGCCATTGGATTTGTTCAACTTGCAGCGGCTCAACCAATGCCACCACGGCGCCTATGTAGCGCTGCGGGGTGGCGGAGCGAACGGAGCCAAGAGTGATCCGTATCGTACTTCAGCTTCCCCATGGAGCCCGTCAAGCGTAAGCCTTGGGAGATGAATGTCGGCAAGAAGGACTGGCGTTCATCTGACGATTGTGTTTTGTTCTCGGAACACTTCACGCCAGACAGCGACAGCGGCGACTTGCGCCTGCTTGCCGAGTTCGGAATACCCGGGACAAAACTGAGGCTACGGCCAGGCCCGATGCCGACCGTGTTCGCGCACCGATCCATCCGGAAGGCAGTGCCCCGGCCAAACGTAAGCCTTGCTATTTGTCTCCTTTGCTAATATCGTGTGCAGTAAAGTAAGTTCAAGGTACAGCCAAAGCGTACATCACGCTAGTTCCTTGCGTCGCGCACACATGTGCGCGGGCATTTGTTTGCATATGCTGCACGCAGCTATGCTCTAGAAACGTTTACACCCTTTGAGTCGTATCGTATCTTGCCACACAACGATTAACCTCATCCGTCTTGTCCGCATTTCCTTTCTGTAACGCTGCGACCCCGCTACTTCCCAGCAACGAACGGCATGCGCATTATCAGCATGATATAGCATTGCCGGCAGAAAAGTAGCGGGCGCTGCGTTATCAAGAAAGTAAACGCAAGCAAGGCAGATCACGATTATTGTTGTGTGGCAAACATACACCCCAAAGGGTGTAAACTTTTTTTAGAGTGTAGACACCAAAAAATGTTTACACCCTTCGTGTGGTATTTTGTCCCGAAATAACAATCATCATCTGTATTGCCCGCGTCTCCTTTCTTTGACGCTGCAAGCCTGGTACTTCCTAGTCATGAATGCCTTGCGCACAGCATTCTCGACGGGAAAGTAAAGAGCATCGAGATTCCGACAGAGGAAACGCAAGCAAGGCAGATGACGATTATTGTTTGGGGAGAAGATAAGCCCCAACGGGTGTAAACGGCAAAAAGAAATAATTGGTGGGAACACGCGGTAGCTTAACAAAATTGTTTTGTTGAGTACTGATCTGAGAATCAGGCGTGCATGGAATGCATGCCAGCAAAATATCGACGCGCATAACAATTTTCATTGTGGGAAGCAACACCAGGCTTCGTCTTGCGTTAACGGCTGGCTATGCAGTGCTGCATGCATGAAATGACAGTGCGAAAAGGCATCAGCAGCACTTCGCGCAACACCAGTGTCGCCATCTTATATTGATTACGTTTACTAGGGTGTCTTCGACATGCCCTGCAAGATCTGCGCGCGCTGGCCTTGTCCATAGATGTCGTGTGCGCGGATCTCCGAGGCCATGTTTCGTCACTGAGCTGATGGTAATGAGGTCGAAGTCAAAATGCGTTGCGTCATCGCAGCTCCTGCGGCTCAAAGTTTCGTCGCCTGCTTGATCACTCGAAGTTGGCGATGGACACGACATCGCAAGCGCTATCTTGAGCAATTACGGCAACAAACGGCAGCTATGCTACAACTTCACGTGGTTCGATGGCTGATTTTCTAGGAGACAATGGTTCGGTTGGGTGTAGCACATGACCTCACACATGACTTGGCAATATGGCGGTGGATGCCGGAGGACGGGCCAAACAGCTGGCGAGTTCTAGGTGATAGTTGGGACCTGAGTGTGCTTTTACCGCCCAGTTTTTCCGCGTGTTGAGCCATAATAAACGCTCTAGTACACTTTCTCGGTGAAAACCGCAAAATGTTGGGTGACCGTGTCATGCCCCTTTAAGCGTACTTGATTTAATACGGCCGCTACAGCTGCGGGTGTTACACTGCGTGTATTATTCTCATATGTTGCTATTGCTATCATTGCTTGACCCACACGGGGAGACCGAGATAATTTTTTAAGACGAACTCCACTTTCTTAGGGAGTTACCGCCAGTTTTCCTTATCAGGCGTTACTAGTCTTCTTCATGGACCAATATATATATATATATATATATATATATATATATATATATATATATATATATATATACATACATATAAATATATATATATATATATGTATATATATATACATATATATATACACTCCCAGGGTTCTACTAGGACACATAAATACCCGAGAAAGTGGATGGGAAAACAGCGCCGCGGTAGCTCAATTGGTAGAGCATCGCACGCGAAATGCGAAGGTTGTGGGTTCGGTTCCCACCTGCGGCAAGTTGTTTTTTCATCCACTTTATCTTCCACTAATTCTTCGTTTCATTATTTCATTTATTAGGCACAAGTAATTCCCCTATGTTGTCCTTGGTGCCAACGTTTGTTGGCTTCTTATGCTATGACTAATCAAATCGTTACCCTCGGTTAACCCCCTTTCTTCTCGTTTATATATATATATATATATATATATATATATATATATATATATATGGAAACGAGCGCGTCGAGATGCTTGGTGTGCGGTTAATCACAATATAAATTGTATAAACACCCCGCGCGATTTCTTGCCATTCTCAATAACTACAAAATAGTATTCTTTAGCTTTAATACGTTTTCTGAAGAACACTAGTCACATTATCACACAATATTAGAGCAAAACAATAGTGTTGCGCTATTACTTTTCTTGAAGAGCTAATGACTGACTATGTCACAGTTTCCTAATGCCTATATTGACACGCATACAGTGCAGCTGAGGATAAACCTCTTTCTATTGCCATCTCACAGTGCTCTGAATTACTTGGGCCAGCTCAAACATTTGGTATATAAGCTGTACAGAGATATGAGGGGCACGGAAACAATCCACAACCTGTGATCAAGAAAGAGGGCAATTGAATTGCTGGCATGCCGTATAGCTGTTACTACTGTTTCAAGATTAGGTCAGTAGAGTCACAGCTGTGTCATTTAATGTTTGTGTAGCCGCGTGGCTGGCCAGAAGCGCAGAGGTGCAGTGAAGTGCACTGTAATGACGCTGTTGCGGGTGAAATGGTGCAACCATACAAACGGAAATTTTTGCTTCAAACTTGTGCGAACGTCAACGGAATGTAACTTCTTGCCGCATCAGGAGTATGGAAAGAGTGCTTAGTATAAAAAAAACGTATGTACGAATGATGCAAGCGCTTCTGTGATTATCGGGACAGCATCAAAGACGTGGGACGGCCACATAGGCCTGAGGATGCTGAAATCAACGGCATTCGACAGGCTGCCTTCGCTTAAAGTATGCGAGACCTCTACGCGTTTTCGCAAGTGCGTCACCATGTCCCACAATTATAGCGAAGGACAATAAGCTCTACTTCTGTATACATGTAGCACCCTTTTTACAAACAAATATTGAAATCAATCACTCCATTTATTTATTCATTGCAGGGCGTAAATAAATTCCTTAATTTTCAACATAATCCGAAAAGCAGCTGAAAACAACTTGAGTGTGCTTGAGGGTTCACGTGCATGGAAGCGGTTTCGCACGTCACATGTGTAGAAATTAACAGTAAAGCAATACAATAACATGGGAAGTCATCTGAAAAGTACATACAAAGATACCGACTGTTTAAGCACAAGAACAAGAAGCTCATCTTTCATTTAGCACATACATTTCAAGATTCTTAATACGATACGTGAATGCGAAATGGTAACGCGAACACATGCCGTAACATAATGCAACTAGAAGACAACCCAACGCACGAAACAAATAACTATATTCCCATCGTACTAGGACAGCAAGTCAAAAAGATTGAAGAGCGATTCTACATGCAGTTGAAATTGATGCAAGACAGAGCCTTCCTATGCAGTTTGAGGGTGATATAGGAGCGATGTGACTGCACACCGCCCTCGATCACGTAACTCCTTGAGTCAGGGGAGTTGGAAGAGCGTCGCAAGGTCTATCTTTTGTTTTTTTGCTCAGCGATATTAGGTATCGTCCCACATTTTAGTCTGCACTATACTCATGGCAGTACCACAGATTGATGTGTCATTGTTGATAATGAAAAAAACTTCTTAGCTATATTCATCATTATTGATGACGAAGAAAATTGCGGGGAGTGTTATTGCAATATATATAGACACGTGTACTTTGTCTTTTTCACGCGCATATGTATGCGCAGTCGCGCGTGAAACGCGCTCGCGGACACGAGTGCACCTGTACCCAAGGACAAGGCGCGCAGACGCATAATCATTCTCTCTGCCGCACTGCCTGCTTTCGGCAACCTGTACATTTAAACAGACTCCAGCTCCTATACATTTGTGGCCTAATATACGTCCCGATCTATCAAGTAAATTTGCCATCTGCCGGTAGGGCAGAAAACGATTTGTTCCTGCCATGTGACACCAGCCTCACTCCCTGGCAAGTACCCGGCCGTTACGCAGCACGAACGTTGCCACTAGGTGCTGTGAATGCACGTGTTGTTGAAAGGAGTACCGTCTCACCGCTGGCATGTGAGACTTGTCAAAGATCGGCAGTTCTTTTAATATAACTTCTTAAAAAGTATGCCCATTGGGTTGAGCAGGCGCATTTTACTGAAGTTGCACAAGATACCGAAGGGGCAGTGTTCAAAATTCCTGGACATGGACAGGCTGCTAACTTTACTTCCTTCCAAATTTACTTACCTAAATATACGATGTAGAACACGATGCCTCCTGCCACCACCAGGGTTGCCAGAAAGCAGCCGGCAAGCAAGCAAAGAGCCATATGGTCGCCGGCCTCGTCGTAAACGCTGCGCAAAGTTTTCAACGTATGGAAAGAGACGTATGAAAGACGTATGAAAGAAACCACCTTTGAGACGTATGTCTCAAAGGTGGTTGCCGGTGAGTAGGATAAAGAGAACTTCATGGCTACGCTCTTGGAGGCTACACGAGCCGCAAGTGATTGCAGAGTCGGAAAAACGCCAAAGGCACCGCGTTTAAGCATCTATCAAAGCCGAGCTCGCGCTTTCTGTGGAGCGTGGCCTCCAAGATCCGTCACCAAGTGGCTGCGCACTATCCCTGAAGTTTGTCTGCTCTACTGAGCTTACTAAAGTACCACTCAAAACGCCACCACTATGTTTCGAAGGCAAAATTCATTGTACAACAAAGTTTAGAGCAAAGCCACAAACTAAAACTAAAACAAAATGCGGGCATGTTTAGTACGCCGTGGCTCATATTAAGAGACAAAGTTCTTGCGCTGAAATTTCTGTAAGAGAAGAGTCTAGCAAGTCATAATGTCGAACATACTAACGGAGGTAGCATGTCAACAGTAAGCCGTACTTAAAAACGAAAAACTTTGTGAATTTGGCCAACCGTTCTCCCGTTTAGGGTTGCGTGCTACTTTGTCATTTCTGCCCCATGGGCAGTCGTTCACAAAGCGTCTCGTTCGTGAGTGCTGTTCGCCATGGAACACCCACCTTCACTAATAGGATGTCAAGTACCAGGATTAGCGGGAAATTTCTGCTACAAAGAATTCGAGGGTGAGAGCGTTTCTTTTTACAATATGTGCTGATGAAGCACGCCCGTGAATAAATCTGTTAATATTGCAGACTTACTATGCATCGGCAGCCCATAATAATTCGCTACCTGGAGTCTCCGCTTCTGGCAGAATACGGCGAGTCGACCTGATAATCGGTGTAGGTACCGTTGACGATGTCTTATACGAAGACGCTTCTGTGCCAGAGCTTGTGGTAGCGATGCTGGACCGGGTCGTGCTCGGGCCGGTACTAGACTCACTGCCCTGCAAAATTCATGTGTAGTGCCCCAGTTGCTCAGTAGCTATTGCGCTTTGAAGTAAGAAGTCAGAGTGCCCGTTCAAATCGATAGCTTTTGGTGTCAGCATCTCTTAAGAGGACACTAACTTCGAAAAATACTCGTCTATATTTTCAAGGGTGCGTAATGAAAAATATGTGGTCAAATTGATCGGTGGCGCCGAATGCAAAGTTACGCGCCATAAATAATTACCTATTTCATTTCCACGTCCACAGCTTCCTATTGAAAATCAATCAGAATTCGGAAACAGCAAGTTCGGTTTCTTTCTGAACACATCGTATGAGTCACGTATTAGACAGAAAGCATATACGGCAACAAACTTTGTTTTGTATATGAGAAGTCAGACCATACAATGCGAAGAATAATTGGGCAGCCGCTCTTACCTCCTGTGAAAGCCGTTTACCAATGCTTCCAGAGGAGAGACACATTTATTATAAGACAAAAGCTCTGTGCTCGGACTTCCAAAAAGCTGCGCAAATCTGAAAGCCTGCCATATTCAGGTGATCGAGGCATGGCCACATGGCATCGATTATTAGAAGTGCGCAACCCATCCTTCTTTTCATCCTTTCGAACAATGTGAATCGCAGGTGACTGCCATTCCACTGTGGTTTCAACCACATGTAAGTGCTAAAAGCTGCATCACCTGTTATAGCTTGTATAGTCCAACATGTAACAGGTTACGTGTAATTGGTTACTGAAACAGTAATTTAATTGCACTGAGCGTTGCCGAGGAAACATAGCGAATTATAAAGTACTAAACAAACGCAATTGATTACAAGCAACATCACCTGTAACTCGTTACGTAGAATTTTGGTAATAAAGTGCAAAGAATATCGTATCAATTACAATATTTCACTTCTTTAAATAAATAATGTTTATTCATCCATGCATCGAATACTAACATTGGCAAACGTTAGGGGCAATAAGCAGACCTGTACCATAATCAAGAAATGGCACAAAACAAAGCCTCCCTTCTATGCTAACAACTAACTCACTAGTATTTTCTTTGTCAAAACGACGAATAAATCAACAAAAAGCGCAGCCCGCACTTCAGCTCTTTTTTAGCGGCTGATGTCCCGTCAGTACATCCGCACGCGATCGCAACTCAGCGAAATATAAGTATCCCACGAGTGTCCGAGAAGGCTGTTGGTTACAGCCATGTACTTATTACACAAAAGAAAGGCCACGCAACTCTTTTCTTGTGCGTATGGCTCATATTAAGCGAACAGAAAGTTATTGTAGCCGCTTTTCACACCGATGAAAGGAAATCAAAAAGCATAACTTTAGCTTGAGCGGCAATGCTTACATACTGCTTCGTCGACGTGCCTGAAAAGATCAAGATAATACTGTTACACAATGTTAACCTAGAATGAAATATTTTTTCCGGATTCTTCATGCACAGTATAATACAAAGCTAGCATTACTCTATGTGGTATCTCTGTAAATACTAGAAAATTGCACACAATACACGTCACTACATTCAATGTGTTGAAATGTTTTTTGTTTTTTTTTTCAATTGAGAAGCTTTAAACCATCTCTCCAAATACACATGCAGGCTTTCTGGGCAACGCAAGCTGATCACATGCCACAAATTAGGGCTGGCCGCGTGAGACTTAATGTGGGTTTCACAGCTTTATTAAAAAGCGTTAATCGGTGGTGTTTCGTAGGAACCCTACCTATTCACAGTGGTCGCACATGATTTTATTCGTTCGAAACTTCCGCACTGAATGGCTTCCTAAGGAACCTAGTCAGCAACCTTATCTGCCACAGGCAAGCAATGTTGCGAAATTTCACAAAAGGAAGTGTTCTGTTACTAATACATTACGAGGTGCTACCTCAGGTACTGTTGTAATGGGTATGCGAGTCGATGCTATCTTCGCGCGCAATGGCGCTATGATGGAGGTCCCTGGCGATAACCTCACGGGACCACTTTTACATTGCCTTACACATTACATTCAATTCCGTTCTATAAAAGATAGGGGTCGACTACGTAAAACATTTATCAAGGGTACACAGTCACATACATGCCAAACTGTATAAAAGTAGTAAAACATTATCGTCGGCTTTCCTGAAAATTAACATTACTTTTATGCAACCCGCTGCATTATCACGGAGGGCGAAAAGGACCTGTGAAATGCATTTTGAAGGGCAACTGGGATCGATGAATACGGTGAATGAGTTACTGGCGCGTGGTGTAATTGGCACTGGTTGATTGTCGGGTCAGAGAAGTACAAGGTCTGTCAGTCATCATTTGCGAAGCTGTGTAGTTGTCCAGACTCCAAGTTGTCCAGATGTGCAGACGTGCAGTATGGTGTACTGCGGGGACGCTGTTACGGCTATAATAGAGCAACGCAAAGACGCACGTGCTTCAGACTTGTGAAAACGTCAAGGACGTGTTGCATCAGATGTAGGGAAATAGTGCTTCATCAAAAAAATATATATATGTGTACCAGTGGTACAAGTGGTTCCGTGATGATCGGGGCTGCGGGAAAGACGCACAATTGGCACATATCCCTGTGACGTCGTTCAACGGCAGAAAAACTGAGTATTATCAACAACAATCGACCAAAGGTCGTCGATATGACTGTTGAAAAGTTCACGGAGTCTACAGAAGCGCTGTATGGGAATGCTTATGTTATCGTATCCTGCAAATAAGTCATAAATGACTTGCTCACCGTATTTATTGTTCACAGGTTGCATATACTGAGTATCAAATACACAATTCCTCTCAACTTTCCTAGCTCAGCTAGAATAACAAGTGTACTTTTCTTGCTTTAATTTTTGTGCTGCGGAGTTCCTATCTGGTGGTGGTGGTAACGGTAGAATGGAATTATTGTATCCATTCATTCTTAAGGCTGTCGGAAAACTAATACTCATTACATTGTAGCTACTGCCACAGAAGAAACAACTTCTTTGTACTCCTATACAAATGTTATTACGATTCGCAGTCGCAGCCTACTTCAAAAACTACATCTATCTATCTATCTATCTATCTATCTATCTATCTATCTATCTATCTATCTATCTATCTATCTATCTATCTATCTATCTATCTATCTATCTATCTATCTATCTATCTATCTATCTATCTATCTATCTGTCTTTCTGTCTCTCTGTCTGTCTGTCTGTTTATCTATCTATCTATCTATCTATCTATCTATCTATCTATCTATCTATCTATCTGTCTGTCTGTCTGTCTGTCTGTCTGTCTGTCTGTCTGTCTGTCTGTCTGTCTGTCTGTCTGTCTGTCTATCTATCTATCTATCTATCTATCTATCTATCTATCTATCTATCTATCTATCTATCTATCTATCTATCTATCTATCTGTCTGTCTGTCTGTCTGTCTGTCTGTCTGTCTGTCTGTCTGTCTGTCTGTCTGTCTGTCTGTCTGTCTCTGTCTGTCTGTCTGTCTGTCTGTCTGTCTCTCTCTCTGTCTGTATGTCTGTCTGTGTGTCTGTCTGTTTGTGTGACTTCTGTATCTATCTATCTATCTATCTATCTATCTATCTATCTATCTATCTATCTATCTATCTATCTATCTATCTATCTATCTATCTATCTATCTATCTGTCTGTCTGTCTGTCTGTCTCTGTCTCTGTCTGTCTCTGTCTGTCTCTGTCTGTCTGTCTGTCTGTCTGTCTGTCTGTCTGTCTCTCTTTCTGTCTGTATGTCTGTCTGTGTGTCTCTCTTTCTGTCTGTGTGTCTGTCTGTGTGTCTGTCTGTCTGTGTGACTTCTGTATCTATCTATCTATCTATCTATCTATCTATCTATCTATCTATCTATCTATCTATCTATCTATCTATCTATCTATCTATCTATCTATCTATCTATCTATCTATCTATCTATCTATCTATCTATCTATCTATCTATCTATCCGTTTATCTATCTGTCTGTCTGTCTATCTATCTATCTATCTATTTATCTATCTATCTACCTATCTATCTATCTATCTATCTTTTCCCAGTGAGCCAAGTTGTCTGCTAACTTGTGGCACTAGGTATGTGCTGGATGCTGTTCTGCCAGGCTGAAAAAAAGGCGAACATGTAAAGGTGATTTTTTTTCCACGTCTGTTTTCGACCATATAGCTTGTGTTGAGGCATGGAGCATTGAGTATGTATCCCAATAGATATGCTGCAGCCTGCTGTCGGGTCTAGTACGCAACATGGATCACTAAGTATGTGCACTAAACGACAACTTGTATTCCATAATTGCATAGCATCAGCATAGTTGTTCAAACTATAAATAATAATGACTTTTCTGTCATTAAATGCCATATGCACCACCACGTGAATGTCAATCGCATCAACATAGATTATCATCCTCAAAGAATGCTTTCCGCCTAATTAACGCATAACCAGCGCCCTATGTAGGTGCTTGCCTTAATCGATCTACTGTTGCAGAGCTTTACGCCAGTAAATGTGAACCAGCAACAGTCTTCCTTGCCAGTCTATAGAATATTATACTTTATTACATAATGTTACACAAGCCTATGTTTATTTATTTATTTATTTATTTACAATCCTGTAAGCGATTCCGGGCTGTTACAGGATTCCTTAGTTTTGCTGCTATATCGTTAGGTTTGCCACTGAAGGTCTTCAGTTGTTCGTCGCACGGCAATGCACTGGTATTGAAGAGGAATAATATCTGCAGACCAGAACATTGAAGCATTCGCAGAATCAGTCGTCTGTGTGAACTAACATACTTCATCATGGAGCACAGCCATTTGCATACTCAGGCCATCAAACGCATCGTAAAAAGCAGATGATTTACAGCTTGGCTGAACTTACTCGAGGTTTGGTCAGTTGAAGTAGTGTACTTCATAGCAGTCGGTAGTGAATCTGTGGACAGCAGAGAGCAAGGGCTCGTCTACAAGACTACAAACTTTTCTCACTTAAAAAGTAATGTCTGGCGTAAGGAAATTCGTAGAGAAGCGCAGACAGAATGAAATCAAGTCATGTCAGCACATTCAATAGTCAGTGGTTTATCTAGATAGAGCAAAAATTTAAAATATCGCCGTGGTATGACACAACCTAAACTGTATTACTTCTTGCAAAGTCAAGACTAGCAAGACTAGAAAGCACCCAAGTCCCTTGCTACAAAGAAGAACTTCACTTTGGCCTAGTTAGTATTTACTGCATATCATATTCACCGCAAATGAAGACGGGGACATAGGGAGAGAACACAAACAGCACGGGCGGTAACTTTCAGCTGTTTTATTCACAGCAGCCCGTGGGCATAATAGGCAAATAGAACATGCGCAGGTCGCAGCAAACAAGAACACACATCAGCTTAGCGTGGCAACCAGTTTATCAAAAAAAATCTATTTCCGATTGAAACAACCTAATGGAGGTATCGCTAACACAGTCCTGGCCTTTCTTTTTTATTTGATAAGCCTCCATCAGTTCACGTGTAGGTCATGGCTTCTCCCCAGAATCTTTATCTCCTCAAAAAGAAGTGCACAGCGGCAGGCATTGCAGTGCGCAGGTAAGTGCGCCAATTCATCTTTCGTTACCTTTTGTTCATGTTTCCTGGCTCGCTCATTCAGGCACCGTCCAGTCTGCCCTATGTAGGACTGGCCACAAGCCAGGGGGATTTCGTACACAACTCCTACATTGCATTTTGCATACGGCTTGGTGTGGTTCTTGCCACAACCTTGCCTTCCTTTAGGATCACGGGAGGTGCGGGGGCAGAGCCGCGCCATCTTAAAAGGAGCTGAAAAGACAAGGGGGACTCCAAACATGCCTGCCACCTTCCTTAGGTTGTGAGCGACCCTTTGAATATACGGCACCACTTCAGGCCTTACGGCCATAGTAGTCGTCCTCAACCTTGCTTTGCTCCTAGATCCGTTTACCTTCTACAGGAGGGTTTCCACCGCTGGCGTTACCATCGAGTCAGGGGACCCTGCCGCCCGTGCTGTTTATGTGCTCTCTCCCTATGTCCCCGTCTTTATTTGTGGTCAATATGGTTTACATGCTACTAAGTTCAGCTTTTTTACTGCAACTCACAGGTTGTCCGCAAATCTCGTAGAAATTGGCTGGGCGCTGCAGGCTCAATCCTCCACCATTTAGACCATGTGTGGACTAAGCATGCCAACAAGCCATAGTTGTTTCCGCTAGGCAATGCCATGGATGCATCCATACGCGAACATATATGGCTCATCATCAGAGGCTGTATGTAAGGAAGGAACGTAAGCATCACGTTGTAGCTGTATTACGGCAAGGTGTTTGATTGTACTGCTCGAGTCACAGTACAGTAAGGATTGTCTGCAATGTTTTCCAAGGCATTATTTACATCATTTTTTGCAGGTCTAGCTTGCGCTAAACAAAAATGCCTCATCTAGCGGCCATTGCTACCAAGGCGTTTTCTGTATAAGCAAATTGTATATTTTGTTTGCCAATTCCTTAATCTCATCAAGCGCTTTCTACTCATCTGCCCCATCGACCTAATTTTTGTTTATGGTAATGCAACATCATCTATTTCTTCCACACACTGAACCTTCCCAATTAAACTTCGTTTTCTTGTCCTCAAGAAAGCATCAGCTAAGCTCGTTTCCACTCCAATTCTTAGTGCCTTCATCAATATTTCAAAGTAACACCTACCACTTCTCGTTTCATGGCTCATCACCTTGTACGTCAATACGCTTTTTTGCGAAGTTCCTGGCAAGTTAGTCTTAGCGCAGTTTATTAAGTACATGGTGCTTTCAAGAAAAACGCTAGTAATTTGGTTGTTGTATCTTGTTCTGTCATGTTCTGAAACGAAATTGACTTTGTATACTCACTAGGAGTGTTCGACGTGAACACATTGAAACGGTGCATGGCCCGCGAATGGCATGGACAAAGCAAGCGCCCATAGAGCATGCTAACGCCAAGCGAAGGCTAAGCGCCTTTAGGATCTCGAAATAGAATAAGAAACATTTCCGTCCTAGCTTTTACGCAATTTGCCGCTAGACGTTTAGATGTCTCCGCACGCGAGTTGTTCCCACCTTCCGCCCTGTTATATCGAGACGCTGTAGCGAAGAACAAATAGTGCGTCTACCGCTCCGACGACAACAAATAAGCAGAGCGTGGCTGGGCTGTCTCCGGTATTGCCGTAGATAGTTTTTCTAGCGTAGCAATATAGAGAACATATCTGTAGCTATATAAAGTAAGCATTCCCTGACCACCATTAGTCTATTAGAAATGTTGGGTACGGTTCTAGTCCTGAATGGGTATAGGGAATGAGACTAGGGGTCGCAATAGTTCGCTATATAAGTAGCTCGGCAGCCAAAAGCAACGCGAACATTTGTTTTGCACTTCACTCACCCACAGTTTTCGGCTGCAGGAGTCCACAAATCCAAAACTATTTTCTTCGTTTCGGCTGGTCACTTCCGAAGCGACGGCATTCTTTTGGCCAACAGCTTGAGAATCTGTTTCGTCTTCTTTTACCGATTGGTTGATTGGTAGATCCTAGGTGATAAAGCACAAACCACCTGCGGAGGTAGGTTGTCAATTGGGCAGTTGTAGAAACAAAACTAAAAAAAATGGTTTAGTAAAGCCGAAGAAGAATTATTAAGATGAATATTAATAGTACTGACGACGCATATGAAAGTATTTCTTCTTTATACCGTTTTCCGAATTATGGGGTATCGTGTGGGATATTCTTCACGAAGACAGCTAATGTGATTGCTAGGGTAGCTATAAAAGTAATATTAGCTTGAACTTCACAAGCAAAGTAGTTACCTTTAAATCTGCTGCATTTGCTTTCTCGAGAGACCTGCAAGACAAATATCTTAATACTTACAGCCCAAAACCAACGAACCGAATGAAAGATGACGAGATTCAGGAATATCATTCCTTTTCATTTTTTTAGCCATTCAACATTTCTCGATAGTCATTCCTTTCAGACTCCGGTAATCTTTTTCTTAAATCACCCAATTTTTGGCCAATCCCTTGTAGTGGGTCTGAGCCACTCTCGGAGGAAAGCAAAGCAAAGCAAATATTCCTTTTGGCACTCACGACAGGGAGGGGGCCCGTCAAAACTGTCTATACAGTATTTCGATGGGCCCCTTCACTGCTAAATTGAAGGGGACCCCCTTTTTATTCCATCACACGTTATGTGTATGGACTCTTGCTAGTCAGATCTGGGGGCCCGTCTCGCTGGGAGAGCGCAGTAAGAAAGCAACAACGCGTCATTATTCACCCATCTGCGGCAGCTAAAGCGGCGTCTACCCAAGCCCCCCCCCCCCCCTCTCCCTGGACTTTGCGACGGGTAGCTTCCCTCCCCATGGCAGAAGCCCTGCGTGTCAGGTGTGATGGTGAAGCATAGGATAAAAGAACAAGATCAGCAGTAGGTTGATGAGAAGAAAATATGCAGCAACATGAAAAAAAGTTACCACAACGAGATTCGAACCCACGACACCACACTTCCGAGCCCGACGCTTTTCCGCGGCTGTTTGAAATTAGGCGGAATCCTTGGCTTTTACAAAGGTTGTGCATCGGCTGCTGCTACCCTCAATATACTATTATGGCTGTAGTGCTGGGCTCCACGCTGTAGTCAGTTCCATTCATTTTTGCAGATGTTTGGCGGCAACAACTTGTAACCAAGCGAAGAAGGATTCTTCTGTGTCATCGAATAGATTTCCTTGAGGGACATTGTTATTCAATCATTCTCAAAGCATATTTACACCTGCACGTTAAGCGTGCAAGGCGTACAGAAGTCTTGAAAGCATAATTAAACTTGCGCGGCGATTCAAGCCACATGTCGCATTGGTTACTCTGGATATAGTCAAGCTTACGAGAGTGTCGCGCGCGCGATATTATTTGACCAATTGCAATATCACGTTTTTTCTGTGTACGTTGCAGCATAGGTAGTTCAAGATTCGAATGCCAAAATATTTGAATATTTCACAACAGAGACAAATGAAGTCTGATTATATACTCTACTGTAAGATACTCAACTATCCTCATAACCTACCTCCTTGGCGCCGTGCGACTGGCACTCGACCAGAATGTCCCAGTGATTATCTAGTACCTCTAACCACGCGTCATTCTCGATAGCTAATTTTGTTCTTCTGTTCTCCATTCGTTTACAATGGGGCGCCCAGCCGCCGCCTAAAGATGGCGTTAGGCGTACATGTCACGAAATCCTGTCCTGGGCGAGAGTGCAGGAATGAAGGCTTGTACACAAGGCAGTGCTTCCTCGCGGAAGCACTGCCTGAAATGACTGATGTGCGTAAGCCTGCTGTACATACGTATAAATAATTTCTTCGGCTGACATTCATACCGAAACATCAAGTGCTGTTCATCTCTGCCTCCACTTGATGAAGCTCAGATTCGGAGGATAAAGTGCGCTGCGCTGAGCCGTTTTCTTAACTGCTTCCGGGATACGAACCAGTTTGCGAGCTGGCATATTTGTTTATTTCGGTTATCAGTGTTAGTATTTCACGCACTTTCAGTGCACTCACTGTAAATCTATCTATCTATCTATCTATCTATCTATCTATCTATCTATCTATCTATCTATCTATCTATCTATCTATCTATCTATCTATCTATCTATCTATCTATATATCTATCTATCTATCTATCTATCTATCTATCTATCTATCTATCTATCTATCTATCTATCTATCTATCTATCTATCTATCTATCTATCTATCTATCTATCTATCTATCTATCTATCTATCTATCTATCTATCTATCTATCTACCTTTTTTCCCGCCAACTTGGGTCACTCGTCAGTTCATGGTCAAATGGTTGATGCATCTGGCTCCTGCGTTACGAAGACAGGCGTCGAATGCAAGCGTTGGACCAACATGGACAAGTGGTTATGTGGCATGTTTACCTACGCGCCGCTCTTCAACGAACCTATTTCACGCCGAAATGGGTCACTGGGCAGTGGGAACTGGTTATGCGGCATCGCATATGTACCAATGTCCAAAAAATTTTAGGGACACTTAGTTACCCCAACGTGGATAAACGCGGAAGCATTGCGACTACCACGCGATCCTTAGACATTATGCTAAACGCGAGGTCGTGGGTTCAACTCCAACCAAAGGTTTATGGTGCGGCTCCCAACAAAGGTCATAGGTTCTAGTACCTTAATTACCTCTACGGTAATTCACTCTGCTTTAATAAATTTCGCCCTAATTGACACCAAAAGTCGTGGTCCGACTCCCACCAAAGTTCGAGTTCATAGCCCGCCTTTCAGTGCATTGGAAGTGTCTGCAAAATATAGGCCCACAGCATTATCAGCAGCTTGTAGGGGCAAGGGTTGTCATATATCCGTCACTTCCGTGGTGATCGTGGCCGCTTTTCGACCTCCTATAGCTATGGTATTGATCCGACCACGTCATCTATTGTTGCCTGCAGGATCTATACGAGGAAGTAGCCCCGCTTTACTGCCTTCGTAAGATGAAATCAAATAAAATCGACTTAGTTTTTTCACAGAAACATCTGGGATGGATTCAATGGCGAAAAACTGCTACCAGCAGCTTGACAAAGACCCAGGAGCCACGATACATCGCAACAGCAACAACAAAAAACATATCAATAGGAAAAGGTAACAAACAATATCACACAACATTTACAACAACATACAGAAGTAATATTTAGCACGATAATAATAGAAAATCCATTATTTGCATATGCTCTTGCTAATCATGTAAGGCTACATTTTGCAGACACTTCAAATGCGCTGAAGGGCACGCATGCAATCTTGCATTCTAATCAAGTCCAAATAGCTCGAGGCACATAAGCGAAGACCACGACACTTACAAAGTGCCAGGAGCCCTGTGCTTGCTGTAATGAGCACACATCAGCCCACAAAGCCTGGGCAACCCACTTCACGCCGCAACAAAGACACAAAGATAGCCACGCCACAACATGCGCTTCACTGAAGCAAGACCTAAATTTAACAGACGTGACCGTGGAGGCAGAGAATATTTTTCCCCGACCTGTGTCCACAACGCTGATACATCCATACACACCCGAAAATAGCCTAGACCCTCAAGAGATAGTCAATTCTCTGCACGCAATGTTTGAACTGCAAGCCGCACGAAACTCGTGCAACGAGAGTACGACTTGCTGCAATGGAATTCCGCATGCGGCATTAGGTAGCCTACTCCTCAAAGTTCGTGAAGTTATTTTCAACTTCTATTCAACATTTCAAATAATAAATACGTGTAATGCTAGCAGACCAAATACACTAGTGCTTCGCGTCTGTATTCTGTGGCTGTACACGTGCAACGTATGGGGCTGTGACTACTGCGCCAGTTGTCTGGCATCACAGAACCTTTCAACTGTAGGTTCTCTCTTGTTCATGTGAGGTCGAGATTCCTGTACCTGAGTATTTGTGAGGCCTATGTGAGTAGGAACGTCTTGGTCCTTGGCGAATTCCATTTTTTGTTTGCTTCAGGCCAGTATCATAAGGCAGATTTCACGTGGTGTACCTCGCGCATAAAACCATGCAGTTTGTGAGTGTGACATTGAAGTTCCCGCACACCACCTTAGAGTACTTGGGTATAAGATACAAAGGGTAGGAAGTTCCCCAACTTGTCGTGCGTGACGTACAGACACGGATACTAGCTCGATGGTGCAATCTCGACGAGGACTACTGGTATTCCGTGGTGTTCTGCCATACCGGCAAATGTCGACCAGCATGGGTGATATATAATTGTGAACAAAGACTTCTGCTTCATCTCATGGAGAGATGTCACCTATACTTCACTTCCATGGAATTGTCGCTGCAAAGAGGCATTTATATCCTTTGATGATGGTCGCATATGTGACACGCCCTTCTTGAGGGGAAATAAATGCTGACTGCCGCCAACATCTTTATAGTAGTAAGTTTACATTTACTGCACGCAATGGCAGACTTCGGCAGTTCAGCTGGATGGCGATGAGGAACTCCACCCTCCGGTCCCGTGCTGGTGCTTCAAAGCACCATTGCAGACGAAGCGATGGTCACAGTCATTTTGGAGGCCGCAGAATTTTGTTGTGACTGTTGCATGCGGATATTGGCATGAGTATTCGGAGATACTTGAGTTGTTCTTTCCCAAAGTTCGACAGTTCCTCATCACGTGCAGCGGCTGGATCAGTCACAGGTTTGTATGGATTTAGCTGGATGGTCACTTTTTGCTACGATAGGAAACGTGTCTTGGTTTTCATCCCGAGAAGGCGAGCCCTTTGCTAATGGAGTACTTGTGGTCCTTTCTCGATCCCAAACATGCGCTGCTACACGGAAGCATTGAAGGCGCCTAATAGAACCAGTGTATGATCGGAGAGAATAATAATTTCACGGCTAAAATTGATTTATCAATTGCACCGTGGCCATTTCCACATAACACGTTCTAATTGCCTGCCAGACCCTTACAAGCTTTCATCGACACTAAATTATTCCAAAACAATCCACCAGCCATCAAGTCATGTTAATCCCCGCAAATAATCCCTTTTTCCGTAGGCTATCTTCTGCTGTAACAATCTGCCAAACGATATTGTGTGTCCCGATAACATTGACTCTATTATGAACCTAATACCGCGTATTGAACTTTCAACATGAATAATTACCAATTCTATGTACCTTCTACTGCTAACCCATTTATATACCCACTCCTGCACGGGTGATGATGGCCCTGCAGTAGATCCCAGATAAAAAATGTGAATAATTAGTTCTTTGGTGGCTGGACGAGTTGACCACGACAACGCACGATTTCTATTTTATTAGGGGCATTACCACAGTTGGTACTTATTCTGATGTGGCAATTACTATGAGATTTCCTTGAAGACTAGTTGTGAGACTTGCTTCGGGATGGACTATGATCATTACTGTGAGTATACAGCGGTGTACATTAGTTCTGCTGGGGATCAGGCATGTACCTGGGGTGATCATGGCGACGGGTTGTACAATGTTCACAGTATTGGTAGCTTTCCTCCTTATTGGAAAATTTGTATGCCCCACAACTGCCACATCTAATAATCCGATATATTACATACAGGATCTCACATGAAATCCCACTTTTCATGTATGTCATATGATGTTATTGAACATAAGAGTTAGCGTGGTTTTTTCAATAGGGCTGTCGCGATTGTACTGGTGACGCTTATGCTTTCAAGCGCACCGGTAGTGCAATTTTTGTACACTACAGAAGTACACAACGGGACATTTGATGTTCGCTACCGGAAACTGTTTTGTGTACACATTCATTGAATCGCTCCTAAAAAATTTTCAGCACAAAACTAATACTAACCCACAATCGACCTACACAACATAACAGAAGAATGTCGGAATATAGGAAAGTCCACGGTTGGTGTGCTAATTACGTTGCACAGTGCCTACAGTACCGCCGGCCTATTCTGGTAAACAGTTAACTAACCAGAAACATTCATATAATAAATATTAGTATATATACACACTGACGGATCAATGTTTCAAATAAAGTATTCCAGTAACGTGTTTCCATTGCGGCAGCTCTTTCTTTTTCCATGGTGATGCGGCTGATGTGATCCCGTGAGCTTGTGTACACGGGTCGCCAGCCACTATAAGGACCACTTTTCAGCGGGACTTTGACTGAGAGCATAGAAATAGTGGTACCTATGTATTGAGTAGCATGATATAACCTTTACATTTCACCTAATACAAAAAGTTTTGGCCATGACATGCTAGGCCTTTTTTGTTTTGTTTTAAACAGGTTGTCTGCTGCCCGCCGCAATGTACGTAGTATGTGATCTTGCCATTTGTATCTATACGAGAGCCATGTACGAGAGCGTAGTAAATTTCGTATGCTGCACAATGGGATTTCAGCGCCATTTCTAGGTCGCACGTTATGAACGCGGTGGCACCATTGCCGAGAAACTCTCATATTTCTACATCAGGCTGCACACTTCTAAGCTTCACAAATCCTAATTAACACAGATTTCAGTTTGATGGGTTACACCTATTATGCTCGGATCGACAAACAAGTCATGCTCGGATCGACAAACTTATTGCCGAGCTACGTTTCTATGAACTCCGAGCAAGAGGCAAAATGTAGCTCCGATTTCGTCATGAGCAAGGCACTATCTGCACACGCGACCATGCTTAGTCGAGGATTGGCTTCTTTGTTCTGCACGGCTATAGCAAATGCAGAATCGTTGGTGGTGCTCTTGCAAAGATGTAAGCGATATTAGGAGAACATGTTTTTGTTGCATTTCGCTACATGTAACTTTACCAGCAGTTCTGGCAAGCGACCCCCTATGTTGACCGGAATTAAAGACATTTAATGTCAAACCCACCGTCGTCAGTGCGCTTATCCAGTGAGCTCTGAGCATTGCTATTCATATCTTCGTAAGGTGGGAAGGCAATGCAATTGGTAGAGATGATAAACTACGTGTAAAGGATTACACAAGACCCACTAAGTGACAGTCGGGCTGGTTTCCGAAGTAATTAGGATTATAATTGGTTGCTTTATTTCTGTAACATGTTTTACGCTGCTTGTGCAATAGTAACACAAGTTGGAACAAATGTAACGCAAACGTAATCGATTACTTTCAATAAATTGCTCAGTCACTCACGTGGGGCCACTCATTTGTCGTTGTAATCAGTTACATTTCTGAGTGAAGTAATCCCGATTATAATTGGTTGCTCTATTTCTGTAACGTGCTCAAGTCTGTATAAATATAAATTCACATCCTATTTTACGAAACGACCCCCATGCTGGCCAAAATGAAATACCTTTGACGTGAAAAACACCGTATTCTTGAACTTTTTAAAGAATGATGGAGGATAATAAAACCCGTCGTTCGGGATTGCACGACACCCGTACCGGGGCACAAAAAGCAAAGCAAAATGTCACGCTTAGAGCATCACTTTGCGCTACAAGGCACATCAACTCCGCGCATATCTCTGAAAAACACTCATACATACGGCCATCGCAATATGTTGCGGACTACCAGAGGAGCAAGGCATCGTTCACGCGACGCACACTCGTCGTCATTCTTGTGAATCAACTCGTTCCGGCTGCAGATTTAGCTCACGCACACAGAGAAAAAGTTTCTCGCTGCTCGCGCCCTTGGTTCACCACCAAACGACAGCAAACTGAAAACACTGTTCATGTTCGAAGTTTCCATATGCGGCAACGCTGTCAGAGCGAAGAGAAAGTAATCAAAGTGAGCGGTGTGCCAACAAAGTTAAGGAACCCTTGCAGACGCAATACTTCGGCTAAGCGCGGATTCGTAACATGAAAATAACTGCCTTCCAATGCGTCTGCTTGCTGCTTTTCATGATGCGTGGTCGTTTTGCCCACTGATCGCTTTCTACACGGACCTCAGTACCCTGTCTTTTTGTACCGTCAGAATCCGCAACAACGTAGTGCAACTGCACAGAAGTGCCAAGTTTTGCGACTTTCGGAGAATTGCCACCTTTTAGAAGCTTCAAAGTGTTCGAAAATCCTTGGCCTTGGCGATATCGCTAATTTTGGCTACTTTTGTTTGTGGTAATGGCTATAGGTAGCGTCCAAACTGACAAGCAGCCACGCACGCTGTGATTGCCCAACTTCACGCTAACAGAAAGAAATGCAAACCAACAGCTTGCAGGCCACCTGCTGTCAGCTACAGCGTTGCCATGCGCGCGCCGGGTAAGATACAGCTTCGACACAATCGGAGACAATATAAGTGAACGACTTACAAATCGTTTTTACAGTAACCTATGTGCGCTCTATTTGTGAGCGCCGCTGTATGGTGGGCGCTGGATGCATTGGTAGCAAGACCGCGACCATGCAGCGAGCACACTGGGTGTATCGGAAGGAACAGAAGAAAAGCATCACACCGAAGCGCCATCCCAGCATCAAAACTTTGCCTCACCACTAGACGAGCCCATTAAGAGTGTGAAACCGCTATGCTGGCAGCGTGCTGACAGAATTTAAGCGTGGCACATAACCGGCGCTGTCACTTTTACAGCTCAGTTCCCCTTCAACAAGACGACATTCTGAAGCAGCAGAAAGCTGTCAGGCAATATGCTTACAGCTAACATATTATCGCTCCCCAAAAAAGCCTAGAGCTTTGATCATCATCCGACTGGTGATGAATCGCCACAACCCATCGTTTCCGTCACTCCTTATTCCAGTACATAGAAAAAAACTTGTGCCCGGTGCTGCTTGGGCCAAGGCCGTTCACAGCCAAGAGCCACATTATTTTTTTTTTACAAAGCAACATACAGTTGCACAGGTCGAAAGTGAAGCCCTTGCGCGATCTCTTACGCACGCGAGCATCTTTTTCGTATTTACCCGACCTTTATTCTTTCTCCGAGATCGTCATCCGTTAAATCCGATAGAGTTTGTCAAAAATTCAAGCGAACCGTCTATCTACCTGGTGACATGCATTTTTGTTTATGCTCCATGCCTGGTTAACAAATGTGCCTCAACAGATTGTTGAGCACGCATTTAGGGCTAGCTTTAAAATTATCCAGCAAGTGAGCTCAAAACCATTTTTGCTCAATCTCAATCTCATGCTGCTTCTGCATACAAACTGAGAATTGCCTGGAGTGAGATAATCCTTGTAAACTCAGAAACGTAAAATGATCGATAGTCACTAAATGTGCTTGTATACTCGAAAAAAGTATCACAAAATAGCAAAACCATTCTCGTTTTGATGTATCATAATGGAAGCGGTTCTAGCGAACATACTGGTATTTCTATATTTACCATACATCACCTAATAAATGCAAATTCAAGTTGTGATATCTATGCACGCTCTCACCACTTCAGTAATGCGGCAAATATTCAATCGGGCTATAAATGAAAGGGCATATAACACATAAGTTCAGGTTAATTTGCAAAAGTTTTTATAGCTAGTGACGACACTTGGTTTGCAAAGCGTAAAATTGTTCAATGTTCAAGACATGTTATCAGCATCTGCCTTCATCCGCCTCGCTGTCACAATTGATTTGCAGCCCCCTTGAGCTTGTATGCAATGAGGTTTGTTTTTTTTGTACCTAGACATAAAGCCACAACACAGGTTGGAGTAAAAGAGTGCTAATTTGGGCTGCTTATACATGTTATACCTACTTGAAGTAACAGCGTGCGGTACAGGACCAGAGGCGTAGCCAGGGGGGGGGGGGGCTTATGGGGCTTCAGCCCCCCCCCCCCGAAATTTTTTCGTGCTGTCATGCGCCGTCGACCAAAACAACTCCCGGCGCCGGAAATCATGCTCGATTTTGTCTAGAATGTCCCTAATTCACGCTCGAAAAGACATTTTAGCGCGAACATTGCGAAATCGGGCTGGATTTCGCGGCAACGCCCATGCATCGGGAGTGACATATCGTAACGCAAGGAGCCCCACCGAGCACAAAATTTCAAGGGTGTCTTGATGGCGAGCGGGCTTGTCTCGGCATCTCGCGGAGGCCGCTGAATCTACGGAGCGCTTGGATTTTTATTCTGAAACTTTGTGGGTATAAAGTTCTCATAACATTTTGATGCGAAAGGTGCATTGTGTCACAGAGTGCATGCCCGCGCCCCTCTCAAGATGGCCGCCATTGCCACAGCAGCAGCAACGCCGCTTGCACGGCAATGGGGAAGAGAGCTTCCCATTGTCCCGAGCTCGCACGACCTGTTTGGTCACGTGTGTCGCCTGAGCGCGACGGAGGGACGAGGCGGCTCGGCGAGCGGCAGAGCGGCTTGGAAGACGGAGCAGGTTGGTCGTGCACCGGGAGACAGCTGAAGATGTGGTCGGCAGGCTGAAACCTCCAGGCCGAAGTCTTGGCCGTTCGACCGACAGACGGTGCAAGTCCGTCAGGATCGTCGGCGGCGAGGTACCAGCAGCGTGACGCTCTTCAGACCGGGATCTCGGCAAGCACGCCACAGTTAAGCCTCGTGTTCCAGCCCGCTCTCAAAACTTTCCGCCGGACTATTTTTTTTAATTGCGTTTCACCTTTCATTTATTTGTCCATCGCGTGTTAATAATTGTGTGTTCTGTTAGTGTAGTGTTTGCCGCGTTTATTGTCACGTGTATTTTTCATTTTTGTTGCGTATTTTTTGTTATTTCGCGAGTGTTAATAGCTCCCACGTGGTGGGCTTAGTGTCGTGCGAGTAGCGTCAGGGGCTGCGTTGTGTGACCCGCACGCCTTCCGCGAACGGGGCCCCCGTGCTGGTAATTTGTATGTCCTTTTTTCGAGTATGTCTCGCGCATGATTTTAATTTATTAAACTGAATGTGTGTGTTGTACGTCGCCCTCCGTCTCATGTCTCTGGTTCACGGTCGATCAGGCGTGGACCTTATCGCCGGTCAGCAGTCGAACCCTCACTAGACGCACGCGGGGTGGGTTTGTTGTCGCCCCATCCCCTCCGGTTCGGAAAGTGCGAATTACCCCACCACCAATCTTTGACACATTGACATTTCCAAAGTCGTGCTTTAGATGTTCAATTCCGGAACTTTGTGGGTTTAATACTGTTGTAACCATTTGACGCCAAAGGTGCATCGACTTTTCTAAAGTCGTACATCGGGCCATACAACGAGACAAGCCAAATCAACATAATATCAGACTAGTTGACAAAGCACGCAGCGAGGTCCGATGAGACAAAGCGTTGTGGTGGTTCATTTGTGCCGTCAGGTCACAGAAAAGAATATGAACATTTTTTTTTTCACCTGCGCCAAAGCATCCATGTCAACACACTAAAGCCACCATTGTAATTAGGTCCTGATTTATTTTTCTACCTGGACTTTTATTCGCGAGGATATATTGAGCCTGTTTCTCATTTTTTTTTCTTTATTTTTTTTTCTCGCAACCCGCAGGCTGCCGATCCAGCCAGAGTGCATGCGTTTTTCTCGTGCTGCATCGACAACCGCACGGCGCACTTGGATGCGCGTTTGTTTTTCTCTGGTCGACTACATTTTCACCTGGCAGAGTTTTGGACGCTTTCTGGCTAGCAGACGAGAAAAAGAATCAATGCATAGTCGCTCGCCGACAGCATTGCGGGGATTCGACGGATTGCAACGCGTTCACTTGAGCGCGACCTCTCCGGAAAATTTTGTCTCGCCGGTGTAGGATATCGAGCAGTATGCGTATGATTTTCTGTGGAACAAGCGTCACACGTTTTCTTCGATATTCCTTCGGTAGCCACACTAGGTGCCCAAAGTAGGCATTCGATTGTAGCCAACATGCTTTCCATTGTGTTATTCTATTTCGCCGCCCCCCGCCCCACAAAAGAAAAAAAGAAGGTATTGTTGCGGCGCAGCGAATTGTCGCATGGCGAAAGTTCGATTTTGTTACTTCTTTTGCGGAAAGTAATGGGCCACGGGACGCTTCAGTTGCCGGATGCTATTATATTATTGCAATAGCAGCTATATGAAGACTCCAGGTTCATTTTTGCCGTTGCCCTCATGTTCCGTATAAATAAACGCCAAAGGCGATAACATCGTGACCGCGCGCCGCATGTTCTATGTGCGAGTGAAAGCGTGGGGGGGGGGAGGGAAGGGGGTGAGCCGACGATGGTGGCTCAGGCTTGTGTGCGCAAGGGAGAAAAGCGGGGAGGAAGCGCGCCGCCTTCCGTCGCACGCGATACATTTTGGGAGTGGAGGCAGGGGGGGGGGGGGGGGGGGTTTGCTGTGTTCTGTGAATCTGTGGTTGCGCAACCTGTTTATTTGCCTTGTTTGGCACATTATATATATCGACTTTTTCTTAGGTACGTAGATTTATTGGTGACTTATGCGTATATTTAAACATCTTGTTGCGAGGTTTTGTGCATATGCACAGTGAACTTTGTTTCCAGTGACAATTTTTTTGCCCTGTACCAAGCTGTATCTTCGCATTTCTAATGTACGAAGGCGAGTCAAATGAGACAACCCGCCCCACGCAATAATGGTTTGGTTCATTATTTTCGAGGCATGCGCGTAGAACGTACGCATCTCATTTACAAGTGACATGCAGAGGTTAGGTTAAATGTTCTTTAATGCTCTCATACACTGGGTTGAACATGGTTGCGTGACATAATGGACACTCCAAAAGTTGAACAGCTTGTTGTCGTGATGTTTTTGACAAATGAAGATATTTCCCAAAAAGAAATTATTCGCCGTATGGCTGCCGTATGCGTTCAACATTGCGTTTCATTGGCCACTGTGAAGCATTGTAGCAAATTGTTCAAAGAAGGACATGAACGTTACAAAGACGATCCATGGCCGGGCCAAAGTCACCGTGCAATCACCCCCAACACAATTAAAAAGGCCGTGGTTGCTCAGTGGCTATGGTGTTGGGCTGCTGACCACGAGGTCGCGGGATCGAATCCCGGTCACGGCGGCTGCATTTCGATGGAGGCGAAATGCGAAAACACCCGTGTACTTAGATTTAAGTGCACGTCAAAGAACCCCAGATGAGGGTGACGACTTTTTGTCTGCAATTGTGACCGGGGATGACTCATGGTGCCGCTACTACTAGCCTGAAACACTACCGCAAAGCTTACAGTGGAAACATTTGAATTCACCACTCCCATGAAAAACAAAGGGCGTCATTTCTGCCGGGAAAGTGTCGACTTCATTTTAGATCGTTAGGGGCCATTATTGATCGTATTTTCTAAACCTGGAGAGACTCTAAATCGTTTCAGATATTGTGAAAGGTCGGATCAGCTGCGTGTAGCAATCAAAAACAAACGACGTGGAAAATTGAGCATTGGGAACATCTGGCTTCACGAAATTGCCCGTTCCCACGTCGTTGATGTGGTTAATACAAAACTGGCAAAGTTCAAGTGGGAAACGCTGCAACATCCCTCATGCAGCCCAGACCTGTTGCCTTGCGTCTTCCACATTTGGTAAAATTTTATAAAACTGCTCAAGGGAACCAGATTCGTGTCGGAAGATGACGTTTAGTCATTTACAGATTTTTGAGGCAGCAACCCAAGGAGTTTCATGAGACGGGAATTACGCGACTCGTTAGTAGGACAAGTGTCTAAATACTCATGGTGACTACTTTTAAATAAAGTACCTCGTTTGTCATATATTCGCATTGGCTCACTTTCATTTGACTCGCCCTCGTATATGCTGCAGAACTCCTGCTTTTTATATGTGCTCTCTGTTGCGACTATAATTTCGCAGAAATTACTCGCAATACAAAACTGGTGACAGCTTCTCCTGCGCAGTGCATTCTCACTAAGGAAAGCGTCATTGAGAATTTCTCCTGGTCGTTGCATATGTACGAAAATGTAAACAAGGTTGTTGAATGACAAATATATATACACACATATATATATATATATATATATATATATATATATATATATATATATATATATATATATATATATATATATATTGCTACGGAATAGTATTACCGATGACGAAGAGGCGAGCAGTGAGAAGACGACGACAACGATTGGAGGCTAGCGCGGGCTGTTGCCTCTTGGCCAAGTGCGGCGTATTACGTTGTAAATATACTTGTATATAGCTTTTCATTTGCGTCTTCTTACGTAACATATCTGGTGGAGGTGGACGTTCCCTGTACCTTGTCACGGAGCTTCGCAGTGGACGGTACGTCGAGCCTAGCTTCATGGCTCCCGGCGATGACAATTCGACTCAGCCGCCTCCGACCCCTCCTGCCACTTCGACGACCTACATCTCTCTCCCTGCTCCTCGTGATCCTGGTGTATTCTCGGGCAAAGATGGGGACGTCGTCGACGATTGGATCAGCCTGTACGAACACGTCAGCCGCAATAACCGGTGGGACCCTACTATCATGCTCGCCAACGTAGTCTTTTACCTCGGTGGCACACCTCGAGTTTGGTTTCGGACGCACGAAGAGGAGCTCACCAGTTGGGATTCGTTCAAGCAAAAGCTCCGAGACTTGTTCGGCAACCCCTACGGTCACAAACTTGCCGCGCAGAAGGCGCTTTCCGGCCGTGTGCAGACGTCAACAGAGCCCTATGTCACGTACATTCAGGACGTCCTGGCTCTGTGCCGCAAAGTTGATGCACACATGCCTGAGTCAGACAAGGTATCCCACATCCTCAAAGGCATTGCCGATGACGCCTTCAACTTGCTCGTGTTCAACAACGTCGCGACGGTGGATGCTGTTATCAAAGAGTGCCGCCGCCTGGAACTCGCTAAAAGCAGACGTATCGATCAGCAGTTTGCCCGTTTGCCCAACACCCCAGCGACTTCTTCCTGTGCCGACGCTCCTCGTCCCAACAACACCGGCGATATTACCAAGATCGTTCGGCGTGAGATTGAGGCCACCTATCCGGCTGCCTTCGACTCCAGCCCCACCAACGCACCGGCAGTCACGGTTTCCCGGATCCAGGCAGTTGTCCGCCAGGAGTTCGAAAACATGGGCCTTCACACCATCTGCTCGGCCCATCACCCTGATACCCATCCGGCTTCTTCGATTCCGCCCCGTCCCGCATCGTCTTACCCACCACGTTTCCGCAACCCAGCTGAATGGCGCACTGCTGACGACAAGCCCATTTGTTTTCACTGCCGTCGCATCGGGCACATTTCTCGGCACTGTCGAAGTCGCTGGACTTCCCCGACCCGGTCTGCTTATACTGCCTATTCTCGCCCCTCGGGTGGCCCTTCTCGTCCTTATGCCGCACGCTCCGATAATGCCGCCACTGACTCTCCTGCGCCGAACCGCCCCTATTCTCGTTCACCTTCGCCCCAAGGACGACAATCTCGCTCTCCCCAGCCCCGTCGCTCCTTTTCGCCGACTCCCTTCGGACGCCGCTCCCAGCCGGAAAACTGAATGATGCAGCGCCTCGAGGTGACGCTGCATTGCTCCCTACGCCGCCAAATCCTCCACTGACGTTGCCCACTCATCTGAACCTTCTTGACGTGCAAGTCGACGGTGTTCCTGTATCTGCTCTTATAGACACTGGGGCGCATTTGTCGGTAATGAGCGCGGACTTTCGTACCCGCCTGAAAAAAATAATCACGCCCGCCACGACGCTTGTTGTCCGTGTCGCCGATGGCGGAACAGCCCCCGTAATTGGTATGTGTGCCGCCCGCGTCTCCTTCGCCGATCGCTCAACAGTCGTGCTATTCACGGTCATCGCCCACTGTCCCCATGACATCATCCTCTACTTAGACTTCCTCTCCGCACATTCTGCTCTAATTGATTGTTCCGCCAGTACTCTCCGCCTTGACCTGCCTGTTCTGGATCCCGCTGAACCACAACCCCAGTCGCCTCACTTCCGTCGACTTTGTTCGCTTGCCACCTACGGCACTGACTTACGTTGACCTAGTGTCATCCCCACCAGTGCCCGACGGTCACTATATCGCGGCTCCTATACAAGACGTCCTCCTTACACACGGGATCACGGTACCTCATACCGTTTTATCTATTACGGCTAATTGCGTCTGCCTGCCAGTGGTCAATTTTGGCTTGACGACACAAGTGCTGCCACGCGGGATGTCTCTGGCCCAGCTTTGCTCATTCGAAGATCACTCAATAGCATCTATTGAGGTAGACAGCCATTCAGCCGATCCTCCTCTACCATCTCAGTCGACAACTTGCACCATCGCCGACTTACAGAAAATGATTGCGCCCGACATGCCGTCCGAGCACGCTCGTGAGCTCTACCGCGTTCTGTTTTCCTACAACGATATTTTTGACTTTCACGATCGTCCTTTGGCCCAAACTACAACTGTTAAACATCGCATTAATACCGGCGATGCCCCTCCTATTCATCGCCGCCCGTATCGAGTGTCACCGGTTGAGCGTCAAGTTATTCACGCTGAAGTTCGCAAAATGCTTGCCAATAACATCATAGAACCGTCATGTAGTCCATGGGCGTCACCGGTTGTACTGGTAAAAAAGAAGGATGGCTCATGGCGCTTTTGCGTGGATTATCGGCACCTTAACAGGGTTACCAAAAAGGACGTGTATCCCCTACCTCGGATCGATGACGCCCTTGACTGCCTCCACGGTGCTCGCTACTTTTCTTCTATTGACCTCCGCTCCGGCTACTGGCAGATTGCTGTGGACGATCTCGACCGCGAGAAGACTGCTTTTGTAACTCCGGACGGTCTTTATCAATTCAAAGTGATGCCGTTTGGTCTATGTAACGCTCCTGCCACTTTTGAACGCATGATGGACTCCCTTCTTCACGGTTTCAAATGGTCCATATGCCTGTGCTACTTGGACAACGTCATAGTATTCTCCCCAACGTTCGCTACGCACCTCGAGCGCCTCTCGGCAGTCCTGGACGTTTTTCGTCGCGCCGGTCTGCAACTGAACGCATCGCAGTGCCAATTCGGCCGTCGCCAGATTACCGTCCTTGGGCATCTCGTTGACGCGAACGGAGTGCAACCGGACCCAGGCAAGATCCATGCTGTTACGCACTTTCCTGTTCCGAAGTGTGTCAAGGATGTGCGCAGCTTCATCGGCCTTTGTTCCTACTTCCGCCGTTTCGTGAAAAATTTCGCGGCCATAGCACGACCACTAACCGAGCTTTTGAAAAAAGACGCCCCTTTCCAGTGGGGCGATAACGAGGCCTTTGCATTCTCGCATCTAATCGACGTTCTCACAACGCCTCCCGTTCTGGCCCATTTCGATCCTTCTGCGCCTACCGAAGTTCGTACTGATGCCAGCGGTCACGGAATTGGCGCAGTACTGGCACAACGCCAGCGCGGCAACGACCGTGTTATCGCTTACGCCAGCAGGCTCCTCTCACCCGCGGAGCGCAACTATTCCATCACTGAGCGTGAGTGTCTGGCCCTAGTTTGGGCGGTTGCGAAGTTCCGCCCATACTTATATGGCCGACCCTTTTCCGTTATCACAGACCATCACGCGCTTTGTTGGTTATGCTCATTGAAAGACCCTTCAGGAAGACTTGGTCGCTGGGCCTTACGCCTCCAAGAATATTCGTTCTCTGTCACCTACAAACCTGGTCGACTACACAAGGACGCTGACTGCCTGTCTCGCTACCCGGTAGACGAGCCTGACGACGCCGATAGTACCGCCGACGGCATTTTCTCTGTGTCTGCCTTCGCTAACATCGCCGATGAGCAGTACCGAGACCTATCGCTGCGTGTACTCATCGAGCGTCTGCGCTCTACACCTACCGACGCATCCGTTCGTCGATATGTCCTCCAGGGCGGCATTCTGTACCGAAGGAACTTCCTCCCTGACGGATCTGATCTTCTTCTTGTCGTGCCAAAACATCTACGACAGACTGTGCTCTTTGAGATGCATGACGCACCTACTGCAGGACATCTTGGCGTAACCCGCACGTACGACCGCGTCCGCCGCCGCTTCTATTGGCCTGGTCTCGCTCGCTCCGTCCGACAGTATGTTGTTGCCTGCGATACCTGCCAGCGTCGGAAAACACCTCAGGTGCTACCTGCCGGTCATCTCCAGCCGATCACTGTCCCTGTGGAACCGTTCTTTCGTGTTGGATTAGACCTCCTCGGTCCCTTTCCCACGTCATCCTCTGGGAACAAATGGGTAGCCGTCGCAACTGATTACGCCACCCGATACGCTATCACGCGGGCTCTCCCTACCAGTTGCGCCACTGACGTCGGGGACTTTCTCTTGCGTGACATTATCTTACTTCATGGCGCCCCGCGACAGCTGCTCACTGACCGTGGTCGTAACTTGGGGCTCTATTCTGGACACGCATGGCGGCTGCACGGCCGCCATTATCCGCCATGTTTACTCTCTGATTGGCTGTCGAGAGGTCACATGTTTTGAAATTTGTGCCGGGAAGCGGAAGTATTGCAAAATGCAATTTTGCGTTTTCATCAAGATGACGAAACGTGACGTGAAGCTGCAACTTTTATGGACTAATACATTTTTTTGGTCCTTGGCAGATATACTGTTATGTTAGCGCTTCAAAAAGAATTTGAGCGGTAGCGTGCAGAAGCCAGTGCAATGCATCTGAAATTGCGCGAATATGTGGTGGCGATCCAAGATATGCGCCATCCCAGCTTGCTGATTGGCTGAAGGAATATCTCGTGAGGAGCATCACCGGAAGGGCTGTTTCGTAATCGTCATTTTGACGATGCGTGACGTTGCGCTGGGCCGCCATTGCTGAAATTTTCCGCCATAATTTTTGCTGCGACGAGCCGCGCGAATTATGCTAATGGGCAGCCATATGCAATGGCAGCCGAAAGGAATGCGTATCGCCACATTTTCCCCGTCGTTTGGCGCCACGAAAATCTTTTGTTCATAACGCGTGCTCATAGTATTTGCATCGCTCTCGGGTGGTGTTGGCATTTGTGTTTGGGGCCATCGTTTTTTGAAAGAACGCGTTTATACGAAATAATATTGGTTGAATATAGCAAACTTTCAGCAATGTTGTCAACTTTTCACTGCTGAATTTGTATTGTAATCAAGATTAATGCCTTTTCGCACAATCAGAGTTTATGACAACGGCCTCTTTCTAATTTATAAAAAGAAATGTACGCAAGGCGGCGCCTTGAAGTTTCCTCCCGCGGTGCGAGAAACCAGCGAAATGAACAAGAGATGGCAGCGCCGGCGCTTGCGTCGCTCTAGTGGATATCTCTAGCGCGCGCAACGCTATCGTTGATATTCGGCCGTCTCTCAGCCAGCCGAGTCGGGCTGAGTCACTTGCGTTTCACGAAATAGCGATAACGTGGCCTAGAACGTGCGCGCATCACCACTGGTAGGTCGCGTATGTTGTCTCAAGAAAGAAAACAAATGCGTTGGCGCCAACATGCGATGACTCATTCCATTTTCCAGGGACACGCATCCTAGCTATTAAAGCAGACGACGGCTTGTACGCAGCAGACGACGGAAGCGAGAAGCGTTTTCGACGGAATAATCATACGCTTTGAGATAGCTGCTTTATTTTTACTGCGGAGGAAAACTGTTTTGCTTTACCGATAACACTACATTCAGTGCCTTCATTTCAGTTTCTTAGACAAAACGTCAAGTTGGCGTCACGTTACGTAAGCAAAACCGGGCCACCAGCGCCATTTTGTTTGCGTCGCGCCCACGTCACGCATCGAAGAAAATGGCGGAATGTCCAGAATAGCGCCCTTGCTCTCGAAAGTTATCGCCGACATTGTACGTTCCTGCTCCACTCAACACAAGCTGACTACCTCATACCATCCTCAAACCAATGGCCTGACAGAGCGGTTAAACCGTACTCTTACCGATATGCTGTCAAAGTACGTTTCCAAGGACCACCGCGACTGGGACATTGCCCTTCCTTACGTCACATTCGCTTATAATTCTTCCCGGCACGACACCGCCGGATTTTCTCCCTTTTATCTGCTCTACGGTCGCGAACCGACCTTGCCCCTTGACACGGCACTTCCTCTTGCTTCGATCTCAACAAGCGAGTATGCGCGCGACGCCATCGCTCTCGCCGACCATGCACGCCAGCTTGCCCGTGCTCGACTGACGGACTCGCAAACCACTCAGCAGCGTCAGTACAACGCCCGCCACCGTGACGTACAGTTTTCGCCTGGTGCGCTCGTGCTCTTGTGGTCGCCCTCTCGTCACGTCGGACTTTCACAAAAGCTCCTTTCGCGATACACAGGGCCCTACCGCGTGCTGCGCCAGGTGACGCCTGTGACGTACGAAATTGCCCCTGTGAGCTCAACCTCGTCATCTACTGTGGCACCTAGTGATGTCGTGCACGTCAGAAGGCTCAAGGCCTACTACACTGTTTCCAAGTCCGGCCTTTAGTCGCTCCGGGACGGCGCTTTTGCCGCCGGGGGTAGTGCTACGGAATAGTATTACCGATGACGAAGAGGCGAGCAGTAAGAAGACGACGACAACGATTGGAGGCTAGCGCGGGCTGTTGCCTCTTGGCCAAGTGCGGCGTATTACGTTGTAAATATACTTGTATATAGCTTTTCATTTGCGTCTTCTTACGTAACAATATATATATATATATATATATATATATATATATATATATATATATATATATATATATATGATCCCTCGGCTAATTCAATAAGGAGGAGGCCGAGTTGCAAAGTGAGCCCCCCACGAACGAAATTTCTGGCTACGCCACTGTACAGGACAATCATGTTGGATGAACGAAGCACCAAACGGGAGTGAACGAACGCAGTTCTCTGTCCGTTGTTGCCGTTTTTAGCGCTCCATGTGCTGTTACTGCTGTTACACCTGCGGCAGCAGCCCCACTGCCACCAGCTCGACACGGAACGCTATGCGCGCGACAGAGAACGAAGGCCGCTCCTGCACGCTGCAACCACAACAGAGAGTCTTCCCTTTATTTCGCCTTGGACGCCATGTACCCCTAAGGAGCACATGAATAAACTGGAGACGGTCTGACCAAGGATTTTCATGTAACCTCTTTGGGTCCGAGCGACCTCCCTGCCTCCACATTCCATTCAGCTGTAGACCTTTTTCACCGAATAGTTTACCGACTGTAAACGAGATGGCGCTGCCTGCGCGCCTAGCGAATTTCTTGCTTCAAGACTCGCCGCATTGCCTCAGCGGCGGTCGCGTTCGAGTAGGGTGGAAAGCACAATACGTCGCTGTGATTAGGTTAGATTCACAATAAAGAACAAGTAGCCTAGGTGACGTGGCTGACAACTCCCTCCTCCCCTCCCCCCCACACACACAATACGGCCTCCCTCGTTCTATACAAGTCGCGGAAACAGCGCGATCTCTGTATCCGTCACAGGTGGCCTTCAAGATGCAGCGGCCCGGCCGGTTGTGCACGGCCGCCCAGCACGCCCGGAGTAGAACGCGGCCTCGCGCCTACTCTCCCCCCGAAGCCCTGCCCGCTACAGAAGGCGGCGCGCTTCCTCCCCGCTATCCTCCATTGCGTGAATGAGATTGAGCCGCGTTCGCCGGCTCACCCTCCCAAGCTTTCGCTCGCGCGTACAGCATGCAGCGCGTGGCGACGATCTTATCGCCCTTGGACTTTATGCGGAGCCTCATGGCGACGGCGACGGCAGAAATGCAATGGAAGTGTCCATATAATTGATATCGCAACAAAAGAAAGTAGTGTGTGATGTGGTCAGCACGGCTAACTCCTAACCCCACAATGACACTTTATTTATAATACGATTTTGACATTTTCTTCGGTGCCTGTGGTGCACATGAAGTCGTGAGGCATTGCGCATAAATATAGGCAGATTTTCGAGCACAGCCTTTTGATTTACTTTTCTTTACTCCTATAGCATATCTTAACAGATCGACTGTCATTTCATCTTGCAAAGCCCTTCTAGCATCATCCAATTACGCATAGTATTCATAAGTAGAGAAACATTTGGGGTAGTAGGTTCCAGATTCATAATCAGATTATGATGAGGTACCCTCTAGTGGGGGACTCCTGAATAATCTTGACCCACTTGCTTCCTTAACGCGCTCCCCAAGGCATGGTGCACGAGCGCTTTTGCATTTCAGCGCTATTGGGAAGCGCCGCTGCCAGCGGGCTTGTGACCGCGCCCTCTTGCTCGGTAGGCCTGAGCCATAAGCACTAATATGACGCGGCAGGTGCGCGTCTTCGCTGTGACGCTTGAGTTCAATTACCAGTGGTAGGCAAAGCTTTCTTTCTCTCCGCCCTTAACGGCCAAACCCAGGCGAGGCGTTGGCCTGATGATGGCAGCACGATAACGACGATGACTTGAAGATACGATGGCTGTCATTGGGGACCCGACATTCAGCTGGTAGCGGATGGACACAGCAGACTCAGTTTCAATCTTTTACCTGCAGTTTCAGTAAAACTTAAAAACAAGCTTTTTGCTGCCAACAATATAGCTACACTAACTCGTAACACATTGTTGGATTAACTATAGCTATCGTGACCGTTTCACTAGGTGTAAGAGAACTACAATCACACCTTAATGGAAAGTTGCATTGATGAATATTATAACAGCGAGTCGGCCTAGTTGGAACAGATTCATCTTAAAACTTTTTGTGCGCAAACAAACAGGGACGAAGAATAGGGGCGAGCAAGGATGAGCGCCTCGTTGTGTTGCCCCTATTCTTCGCCCCTGTTTGTTTGCGCTCAAAAAGTTTTAAGATGAATATTATTTTGAAAATTATACTGTAGAAGTGAAAAACATACGGGGCAATTGTTGGATCAGAGAGCACAACTGAGATAACAGACATATGAAAACGATAGCAGTGTGGAAAATAAAATCTGATCAATACAGTATAGGACCGTGCAATGGCATGTCATGGTAAGAGCAAGAGGAAAAGTGAAATGATTGAGGGGCCTGCTATAGCTGCACGCAAGACACAAATATTTCGAGTTGAAACCTTGCGCATTGCCCAATTGTGTTCCTGTTCGACATGATGTGGCACAGAAAGGTGACTTTCTAAGATAAATTTTAAAATTCTGTGTATCGCATTGAGCACTACCTCCGGTGACCGCGCGCACGCTCCCTAGCTGCTTTCTTGACAAGGGGATGCGTGTAGAAAAAAAAAGCGTTCTTTTTCATATCTTAGAGACGACATAACTTAGCATATAGGCCTATCACTTCTCTTACCTATGCACGTGCTATATTTATCCCTGTTGAATTCGCGTACCCTAACTTTGGATTTATTGTGAGATGGCATTTCTTATAATATTACGAAAACTTCCAGGGCGAAGACATGCCCAGTGGGGATATTGGTTTAGAAAAATTATGAACAGTGCTCACGGTATTCATTAACATGTCAATGTTTGCATTCTTATTTGCAGTATTTAGCTTCTCTAAAACCTTTGTGGTGATAGTTCGATTCTCACCATAAACTTGTTTTTTGATAGCAGAATTGAAAATTATTTCTTTCGTCTTTTTGTTTGCTTGATTCAAAGACATAGGACCGGCAGTTGAACTCATCTTTGACAGCATCGATGTACTTAGTACAGACACGGATAAAGGCAAACACGGGAAAGTGATGCAGGTGTAGGAATAGACGTCTGCAGGGGTCGCACCGAGTGGATAACGGTGACAGTGCTTCAAATTACTGGTTTTGTGTGTGCCTGCTATAGGCACATAATAATAAGAATATTTGCTCGGTATTCACGTTAAAACATCAACTACATTTTTCTTTCTGCCCGCTCCTGGGGAAACTTAGAACATAATCGTACAGACATATTATTATCGTGTGCAGGAGGTGCCGCCCATCAACAACCTCAGCGTCGTAGGATAAGGTGTGCAGGAGTGAATTGGCTCACAATCTGCATAATGATGCGAATCGGTTCGGCAACTGCTATAGTTACTTTTATTTCTTCATACCTCATATGGTGGCAGTTAATATCAAAGCGCGATAGACCAGAACTCACACCGAACTGGTACTGTTATTGCATATAGCATTATTTGGGAAATTTACCCACTTGTCTATACATCTGTCCCCAAACCCTATCATGACACAGATTGAGCCATTTGGACATGCTATAGTGATCTGTGCCCGAATAAACAACCGCGACCACTGGGCAGATGTAACTAGGTATGTGCCCCTGGGTTTGGACTCTTTCTTAGTCAACATATCAAAATCGCTGCGTGTCACAGTCAAAATACCTTTTACGATTTATATAGGGGTGAGTACAATTTAACGCAAGTCACGTGGGTTACTAGAGCACAGAAGCACGGTGCTATAACGCGTTGCCCCACGAATAAGTGTGGGGCGCGAGAGGCCTTACCAGTCACGTGCACCACCACGTGACGCGTGTTCGAAAACCACGTGCGGACTTATCTGCAACGTCTCCAGATGACACCGTGTGTCCATGAAGAAGAGCGAGAGAGAAGTTTGGCTGCACAACATCCCTCATACATGACGCCACTCCACCTGACGGACAGGTAGAGACGGCCCTGCAAGAGGCGATTGATGCTACCGAGAGATGCCTCGAGTCCACGGGCCTTCGGTGCTCACCGCACAAGTCGGAACTGCTACTTTATCGACCCAAGCGCAGAGGCCCGAAACCAAAGGGATGGAAGCCACTCGCCGAATGCGACATAACACTGCGCACAAATGACGTAGGATATATTCCGTGGGTGGATGCTATCCGGATTCTCGGCATGATGGTACAGTCGAGTGGTTCAAACAACCAGGCAGTGCTGCGACTCACTAAGAAGACGGGCAATGCATTCAGACTAATCAGAAGAGTGGCGAACCGGCAGCAAGGCCTCCGAGAAGATAACCTCTTGAGATTGGTACATGCGTTCGTAATGTTTCATTTCACTTACGTCGTGGACATGCACAACTGGCAAAGATCGGAGCGGGATAAGCTCAATGCATTAATCAGGAAAGCAATCACGAGAACTCTCGGCCTCCCCATATGCACTCCCACGGAACGCTTACTTCAACTTGGCATGCATAATACACTAGAGAAAATAGAGGAAGCACAGGAGAGGGCCCGGTTCGTCAGGCTATCTACCACACAAGCTGGAAGACACCTCTTACAGGAGCGGGGCTTTCCCCCCAGAGCAATAAAAACAAAGTTCTGCAGCATACCTCGAGAGCAGCGGGACCGCATCACTGTCGCCCCGATCCCACGAAACGTCCATCCAAAACACAACGTTGGAAGACATCGGGCACGCGCGAAGGCTCTCCTGGAAAACGCTCGTGAACGGGCTTCGGAGAACAGTTTCGTAGACGCATGCAGTGCGCTACGCCGACGGACAGGCCTTCGCTGCAGTTAGCATAAATCATGAAAGCCAAATAACGAACGCAATCTCGATTCGGACGACGTCCTCTGAAAGCGCAGAGCAGGCTGCAATAGCGATGGCCTTATTGGATGACAAGAGGGCATCAATCTACAGTGACTCGATATGAGCTGTTAGGGCATTTGCCAAAGGAACCATATCCGAGCTGGCCCTAGGGATATTAGGAAGCAAAGAAATCAAGCCACACACATTGATCTGGCTTCGAGCCCACATGGGACAGACGGAGGGTGCCCCGCCCAACCTCAATGAGTCGGCACACGGAACTGCGCGAGGGGTCATCAACCGCGTAGCTACCGGGCATCTTGACGCCGGGGGTACTGACAATCGGGACTCTCCTTCCTCGTACACCGAAATTACTAAGCACTTTTACTTGACTCGGAGGATCTACCCCCTCCCACATTGCAAAATGAATAGACCTCAGGCATTGACACTAAGGCTTCTAAAGACGGGAGCATACCCAAACCCCCTAATTCTTCACAAGATGTACCCCGAAATTCAGACGACAACTGCATGTGCACTATGCAATGACTTAGCGAACTTACCTCACATGCTCTGGCGATGCCCCGCGTTACGCGACGATGAAAGTAATACTTCTTCACGCTGGGATGCTGTCCTACACAGCCCCAACCTCTAAGAACAGTTATGGGCTGTCCAACGGGCCCGCGACGCGGCGGAGAGGCTCCGCCTCTCTGTCCCGACGTGGGAGCGCCCCGCTGCGTGCTAGGGCGCGCCCTAAAGCACCCTAATAAAGTTTTTCATCCATCCATCCATCCACCTGCCTCGTTCGATGATACATTTTACCATCTTCATGACTTGCTTAAACTAATCACTTGCCGCTCAGGAACTTGAAGAACTCAAGCGCCAACGCCATCGGGCGGATCAGGCGGAAGCCTGCTTAATTAACCAATGCAGACTTCTTAAAGAGCGTATGTACATCGCTCTGTACATTGTATGCGCATTGCTCTTTGTGGTTAGTGCGCATGCGTTCTGTTGTTGGTAAGAAAGAGGCGTTGGAGCATTAAACCAGTTGTTAGTCTGCGCCTGTGTCGTGTGGTTCTTTCTCTGTTTTTTTTTGCGCAGTTTTTCTTTGTTCTCATATGTGTACACAGAAAAATTGTAAATGAAGATGTGTAGGTAACAGAAAATATATATATAGCCTAACTAAAATTAGCATGCCAAACTACTTATTAAGAATTCTGCGCAGTAATCACCACGATAATCATCATTACATATTAAGCATATCCGCCCTCACCAATTATATACCCATCATAAGAAATATCGCAATAATATCTGCAATCACCTCCACAAGATCGATGGTCCTTTACTCTTTTTCCACTTGACATTTTACTTTAAACAATGAATCAGGTTCAGTGGTGTGCTTTTAGTGTCAGAACCTATTCCTTGTTTCCCTGTCAAGTGCGATAATAACACGTTTCATAATTCCAGTAATCAACTAGCCCGCTTACATGCACTTCTGGCCACAAAGTACACGAGAAAATTAAATTTTTTCAGTCTTTTTCTGCGTCATACGGGTTAATAGTTCTAGCGCATTCCGGAAACATGGTAATGGTCTCGTGCACTATCTCGTCGGCCCTTCAACATTTTGGCACGCCTGAGGGCACCGTGGGTAAACTTGAGTTTCGGTCCCATTAAATACTGCAGTGCTAACTGTCACATCTTTATTTCAGTTAAAGGCTTTACGAACCTTGAATCAATGCCAACAAAGAAATGTTTTGCTTTACCGCCTTCAAACTACGAATCATCAACCCCTAATGAATATTTTCGTTAACACTCCACACGTATTGTGGCGAGATTTTGGAATGGCCCCGATGCATTTGGTTGCGAAAATAAGAACGCGAAAATCCGGCGTCGTCTTCGGTCGAAGGCACAAAGAAAAAATATACGGCAAAAATGCTCGGATTCACGTCAAATTTCCCTGGAAGGTTCCTGCAAACATACTAAATGAATGGCTGTGAAAATAAAATCTTGTACGTTTAAGTCTGAGTGGAAGTGGAATCCTGATCTCCGGGGTGCGAGGCGAGCACACTTACCCGTCGCCAGAGTGACTCCACGGTTCTGGCTGACTGAAGGTGTGCCTAGTGCCTGCGTCGTGGCAGACGTCAAGTCCTGGCCGTCTGACTGACTAAAGGTGTGGCCTAGTACTTGCGTCATTAGGCACGTGACGGCGCAGCCAATAGGGGCGAGGTGGCGCCACGTCATGCGTGTATGAAGCGAGTTTTTAACTGAAAACAATTCACCAAAAGAACTATACTGTTTTCGCATTCGCATACGTGAGCATTCCTAAGTGTCTGCCTATTTTTATAACGTGTCAAGCGTATTTGTTATGAAAGTCCGCAGGCTCACTATGTTTGTATGCATGGAGAATATTATTATGAGCGTTAAAATTGTTGTGGAAAATTTGTGGTGACAGAGAAAGACAAACGGAGTAGACTGCGGCAGGAAATTTTGAGACGAAGTTAGGTAATACGTTGCTAAAGCACATCATGCGCTCGACTGATGCATAACAAGCAGAGTACCGCTTCGAGAAGCCTCCGTTCTGCTGTGTACTTAGACGGATGTTCGTTGTGTTATCCGTGAATAGTACTGAGTAAAGTCAAACAGAAGACTTCCAACAGTTACATTCCTTGGCTGGAGCAACTCTTTCTCAAACGTGCCGGGTGCTTCAGTGGCAACGCCTCAAACACTATGTCATCATAGTACCTAAGTTTCAGCAAGCTTTCGTTGCCCATATGCGTGAGAAACGCAGGCGAGTCAGGTCTGCACAAAAACCTGCCATATTATCTCGATAGCAATTATATGTACAATCGAGGCGTGTTCATGTGGCAGGCGCTACCACTGTCGTCGTGTTGTCACCATATTGACGACGCATGCACGGATCGAAGGAGTTACTCCGTTTCAGACATCATGTGCAACGCTGTGAAAGCTATAAATACTTGCATCAGTAGCTTCATTCGTAATCGATATATAGTTCGATGGATTTTGACCGCAATTGTGGACGTATTCTTTATATTATATAGACTCTGTATTGAAATAAAAAAAGTGTAAATCCTTAGGAACTCGCAAAATGTGGTAAATCGCTCATAGTGCCTTGTTCTTGATCATTAAGGTTCTCGTTGTCTTTTTTTTCGGGTATTTTAATTATGACCCGTCACGGAAGCCTGACGTGCAGGTTAGTTCGAGCAAACGCCGCCGGCATGCAGCGAAGCATTGACGGAATGTGTGGAGTGACAAATTTTTGTGACCGAACTTCTTGTGTAGCTTCCACAGCATGGCAACTGACGTCTGAAACGGATTATATAAGGCCTCTAGACCCGAATAATTCGCAATGCGCTTGGCTAAAAAAACGATGAAGCCAAGTCGACGCAAGCTCACGCTTCACTCAGTTGGTTGCGGTTGAAAGGTATTTGTTAAAGCACATTCTCCTTCCCTCTTTACTAGTGCTTCCTAGGTTTGACGAAGCTGGAGCAGTCTTGGCACCTTCGAGTGGGGCCACAAGATCCTTCTCACCCAGGTGCGCAAGGAGAGTGTCTAGGTTGCGCTTGCGCTGAATGTCGTGTTTAACGGATCGCGTCCTCTCTTGAGATGCGAATGGCCTAAAGGCGGGCAGCACCTTCGGTATTTGGGTAAATCGCTGCTTAGTTGGCTCGGCAGCGGAGCAAGGGCAGCGTTCTGCCTTCCGCTTCTTTGGGTGCACAAACAATAGTGCTCCTACTAAGCATTTTTACGCATACAGCACCATTGTAAGTACAGTGGTCTGAGGGTAACAGACAGTACACAGTTGGTGACACCCGTGCTAATGCAGAGAGCAGCACCTTCTTCTAATGCGTTAGCATTCTGCGGCTATTTCATGCCCTTACTAGGACCTACCTAGTGTATTCCCATGCCAGTAGTGCTCAACCCTGCACCATTGCGGGTGGTAACCTGAAGAAGACTTTCTACAGCGTTTTTCATCGACCCGTCCTCAAAAAGCTTATCCTTACCAAGCCTGGTATCTGCATGATCCGCTACATCAGTGACTTCCTCGCAGATCGTACAACCCCCATCGTGGGACGGTACAGCCAGCTGTTCGGAGTCTATCCAGTATGCCGTGATACTTCTCGGGGTTCCATCCTCTCTCCAAAGTTTTTCGATCTGAAAAACCTTCCCCTTCTGCTGAGTAAAAGTTCTGGCTTGAAAAGTGCTATATATTCCAATGACGACACCCTCAAATGCGTCACAGGAAGCCCGGGCAATCAAGAGTCAACCATACAATCTGGCCTGGACTTAATCAATTCATGCACTTGCACACTGGGACTTACATACGCCGCGGAAAAAAATTCGAGGACATCCAAACACTTCTTACGAGTTGTGAATGCAAAAGCATTGATGTCCAACGGAACGCTGGTGAGCGGTCTTTAATGTTATTCGGGCGAAATTCGCGCTCACTTTCCCTCGTGAGCAAGTGAGCGCGCTGAGACACTTGGGCAACGCCTCCTAGCCCAAGAGCGGTGCACTTCGATCCTGGATGTCGTCGTACCTTGGATGACTGCCTCATATTATAATAGAGATGTTTCCGAGTAAGTCGTGGGGAATTTTATGTCACTGCTTTCGTCAGACCGCGTTTGCCAATAGAAATTTCGGTCCAAGTAGCATGACGTCAAACAACAGGGCGTACAGGCCTGCTGCTGCGGATACGAGAATAATCTTTGATGAAGCGCCTATTGCAGGCACAGAGGCCAAGCAATGTCCGCGCTGCTTTTTTATCAATGAGCTGAGGAAATTTCGCTATGGCAAGCGTCTTCTGCGGGTCAGGACGAACTCCAGACTTGCTGCTGACATGGTCAAGGAACAGGAGCTCTTCGTATTCAAAGTGGCACATCTCCGGATTGAGGGTGAGTCCGGATGACCTAATTGCTTTGAGAATGGTTTTAAGTGGCCTAGTAACCGCCATGCTTGCTTAGTGGCTGTAGTGTTGGGTTGCGGTGCGCGAGGTCGCAAAATCAAATCCTGGCCACTGCGGGATTTCATCCGTGGCGGTCAGAAGCCGATGGCTCGATCTCGCACGCGCAAGGGGACAAGGTGACGAGCGAGTGCGCCATCCTCCATCGCGCGCAAGACACGAGGGGAAGAGGGGGTCTGAAGGGGCTTCTGCTCTGGCGGCAACTCGTATGGTGCGGCTGAGCGCCTATCCTGAAAATGATCTGCGATGGGGACAAAGTGCGCCAGAGGCTGACAGCTTCCTGTGCGTGGTGCTCCCCCACTCCCTTTGCGCTGAAACGAGAGCAGCACGAAGGTTAGTTCACTCGCTGCTGCTACCCAGCATGCTCACTCCAGCGTTTTGGGCAGCGAGTGTCCATGGTCATACAGTTTGATGTGTTCATGTTTGCTAATGCGCACGTGACTTCATTCTTGTTCATTTAGTTAGTAAGTACAAGTTTATGCGCTCGATCAAACTACTACGCCTACTTCGTATAATCGTCTAATAATTTTCCATCGCAATCGATACTTTGCCTTTCAAGCGAAAATGCAACTTTTCAATCTCAAGGTAAGTGACTCCTTACAGTACCAATGTTGTGTGCGATCTGCCGCAAGATGCCGAACAGTGCGCGGTATGCGTGCGGCTCACGTGTTCACCGAGCGTACGTTTAATCCTCAACCATTTGATGGGCCTGCAGGGGTACACACTTCTGCGGAGCCTTGTTTACGCTTGCACCACATCTGCCAACTTGCACATCGATGCGCCCCGAGGGCACACAGATATTTGTGCTAAGGAGGGTTTCGTAACGTCCCGTAAGCTCCCTTAATTGCTCACAGCCAGCTGCTTCTTTCCCATCCTTTCACGTGGTTGTTTTGCATACCACAAATCATCATCACCTGTCAAAAGTAGTAACACTAAAACTGCACAGTTTTAATGACCTGCAAGGCATTTATCGCAACTACTCTGAAGCACAGCTATTTCAGTCTGTCATGACACGTTAGCATGAATCCGCCGAATACGGCACATATACTCCTTTATCGTCCTCCCTCTCTGATGTGTTACATGCTAACGGCATTGCATGCGCGCTTCCTGCGCGCTTTTTACTTCTTCCGGGCACACCTGCTCCCAACAACAGCCGGATGCGAGAGCACGGTCAAGATAACACAGCGGAGTAAAGCACGAAGACTTAAGCCAACATCCACACACTACGCCTCTGCCACGATGGAAAACCTACGAAACAGCACACGCTTCAGCACAGAATACCATAAACAAGCCGTCATTGAGCCCCGACAAAATAGCCGCTACAGAGAGAAAGACCACGTGGCTTCCTCCAAACTTTACTCTAAGCGCGCCGACTGGGTAGAACCTCTCCTCTTGTTTCTTCTTTCTTTTCTTTTTCCTACATGCCTCCACTGAATAAGATGCTCATTGCCGCTGAATTTGTGGAACGCAAACGCAGGAGTGCCGAAGCCACGCATCCTCGACACGCCACCAAGACAGCCGAGGATCGAGCCATACAACGTACCGTCCAAACGAAAAACATGGGGAGGCCATCTCGGAGCAAGGCCGGTCCACCGCAACTCAGAAGCGGGCGGCGGCGAAGGTATCTCGAAGAGTCGCTCGCCCGAGAGCCGCCGCTCATGCTTACTCAGAGAAACATTTCGTCAAGGACCCCTTTGGTTGCTCTTGTAGCTTCTGCAATCGGCTTTGGTTTGCTTCGGACGTTCATCGAGTCAAAAAGAGGTTCGTCTCGATTCCGCAGCCACATATCCTAAGAGGCAACTTTGCCGACCTCGTGATGTGTGAAAGCTGCTTGGACGTACCTGAAAATAGCAAAATAGCAAACTACCACGTCATTCTGGCTCGAGCCTCACGTGCCTGCCAAACGCCTGCCTCACCCCTGCCCTAGCTTCTCATTTGCCTCATAACAAGAGGCAAATGGGAGAATCAGAACAATCATTATCAGAACAAGAATATTTCGCTTCACGTCGATGTGAACTGGAGGTGAGTCTGCCTGATCTTTAATAAACTTTATTCTCTTTACCTCTTTCGCTCTCCACGTGCGGGGCGCGCATGCGCGCCGATATTCTGACAGCACGATTAGACGAACGGAGTTGATGAACGATAGAATGGATAAGCCATTGCTTGATTGACTGAATAATTGATTGACTGTTTCACTGATTGAATGATAAATTTTCCCTTTGTAGATAAGCCACTGATGCTCAGTGACGGTGGGCGGACGGAGAGAACAATTGTTTGTTTTGCAGATAAGTATAGATTACGCGGTTTGTAAAGTTAGAAGATTGTTATTGGTACATCGTTAAACATTCCTTTCTGGGCGCACATGGCCCCCGCGGCGCTCCAGGCACGAGCGGATTGCTAGAGATGCCACTCGCTATTTCTCAACCAGATATATATATGTATATATATATATATATATATATATATATATATATATATATATATATATATATATATATATATATATATATATTGTTACGTCCAAGCGCGTCAAAGGGACGCGGGGATCAAGAAGAGAGGGGAAGAGGAGAACGAAGACTGTGCAGCGGCCATTCCTGTTCTTCGTAGCCTGCCGTTCCTGTTCTCGCACGCCTAAATAAACCCCTTTTCCCCGTGCTTGTAACAAATTGGTGGACGGTGCGGGGTACACCTCGTAACCACGGAGCCTACGCTGCTACAACTTCGCCGAAGCCGTCGACTTGCCGGACTTCCGCCACCATCGCCTGACATGACTGAATACGCCTGCCAGATTCCCGAAGGTTCTGACGCGGCTTCAAGGCCAGCACCTGGCGTTCCGTGGCAATACTACCGGGTGCCACTCACTTTCGGAGGAAAAGCCGGAGAAGATGTCGACGAGTGGCTCACAAACTACCGAAGGGTGAGCCGATCTAACGGTTGGAACTCGACCGCACAGTTGTCAAATGTTGTGTTTTCTCTTACCGACACAGCACTCGTCTGGTATGAGAATCACGAAGACACGCTCACTTCATGGGAGCTTTTCGTAGAGGAGCTCAGAGCGTGTTTTGGAGACTCCAGCGCAAAAAAGAAACGCGCCGAACAGACGCTTTCGCAAAGAGCTCAGATTCCCGGCGAGACCTGTACGACGTATATCGAAGAAGTGCTGAAACTGTGCAAAATAGTGAACTCTCAAATGTCTGAAGAGGACAAAGTTGGACATTTGTTGAAAGGGATAGCCGAAGACGTCTACAATTTTTTGATCGGCAAAGAAAGCTTGGATTCCGTGTCTGACGTCATTCGCCACTGCAGGACCTTTGAGACGCTGAAAATGCGACGGATAATACCGAAGTTTGGTCGCCTGGCTAATGTCACAACGGTGGCAAGTGTAGACCCGAGTTCGTGTGTCGACCTTCCATCAACAATACGGCAGATTGTTCGCGAAGAGTTGCTCCATCGGGAAGAGATGTACCGTTGCACACCCGGCATCGCTGGTGCGTACTTACCACACGAGATGCGAAACACAGCCGTTTCGACCGCATGGCAACCCACGGTTCACTCAGCGACCGTCGAGTATAGGTCTACCCCACAAACGAGAGGGACCCTAAGCTATCAAGATCATGACTACGACCAACGCCCTCGCCGCACGCACGCCTCCGGGCGGCAGATGCCTAGCCACGATGAATGGGACCCATCTGCTGGCTATGCAGTCGACAGCAACATGCGTGACTACGTGCAGGAACATCGAAATTTCCGGCATCTGCCGGTGTGTTTCCAATGCGGTGTCGTGGGCCACATAGCGAGATTTTGCAATCGTCGCCCAACAACGTGGAATCGTCGATCGGGGCCTTCAACAAGGACCACACCTCCTACGAGGACAACTCAACAGTCATGCACCACCCCTTGGTCAGCTGGCGCCCCTCCTGGCAACGACTACTGGCAGAGAAGCTTCCGGAGCCGCTCGCCGGCATCTGACAGGAGTTTGACGCCACCGCCAACTTCTCGTGCACCGCGTTTACGTCAATCTCCATCGCCAGTGCGCCGCTCAGCCTCACCTTCACAACCGGAAAACTAGCTAGCGCGGCCGATGGGGGTGAGGTCGCTCGACACGTGCTATCGACAGAAATGCCCCCTGCAGTTGCTATGATTAAGAACAAAGTGCATGTACTAGTTGATGGTGTTGCTACAATGGCTTTAGTGGATACCGGGGCAACAGTATCCGTAATGAGTCTCGGTTTTAAAGGTCGGTTGGGGCGCAAAGTTGTATTTCCGTGGGACCAGGCTGCAACGTTTTGTGGAGTGAGCGGCGAGTCGTTACGCCCTGTTTGTGTGTGCACTGCTGAAGTGTCCCTGGCTGGTGGAGTTTTCGCGACGGAGTTTGTAGTTATTCCGCGATCGACGCACGAAGTGATTTTGGGCATCGACTTTTTGCGGCAGTGTGGTGCGACCGTTGATTGTCGCACGGGGGAAGTTTGCGTCGATGGTCATGTTTCGTCCGGGCTCTTAGAGGAGACTTGCAGTCAAGGTGAACTTTGTGTGTGTGCAGATACTGTTGTGCCTGCGTCCAGCTCGGTGTGCGTGCCGGTTGTATGTCGCGGTGAAGTTCGAGACAGTATCGATGCCTCCGTAGAGCCAATGCATCTAAATTGTGTGAAGAAGAACGTTTTTGTCCCTCATTGTGTGGTATCCATCGGCAACGGGCGTGCAGGCTTGTGGACGGCCAACTGCTCGGCAGAACCCGTCCTGCTTCCAGACGGCTTGAAACTCGCCTACTTTACAGAATACACGTCTTCGTCCGTAGCCGTACTAACAGACTCGCCGTGTGAACCTGCTGACCTTCGCCAAGTCTCAGACAAAAAGCTTCTGTCTATGATAAACAAGTCGCTCAGCACAAGGGAGCGCCATACCTTGGTGGATACGCTTTCTAAGCATCTGTCAGTGTTTGACTTTGCGCAGCCGGACAAAGCGTTCTCGATTCCCGAGTCACGAACGCGCCATACCATAGATACGGGATCTGCGCGCCCGATCAGGCAAAAGCCCTATCGCGTGTCGCCTAACGAGCGCAAGATAATCGGGGAACAAGTGAGTGACATGATGAAAAATGGGATAATACAAGAGTCCTCGAGTCCTTGGGCAGCTCCGGTCATACTCGTCAGAAAGAAAGACGGTAACTGGAGATTTTGCGTCGATTATCGAAGATTAAACGCCGTGACTAAGAAGGATGTCTACCCGCTGCCCCGGATTGATGATGCAATTGATTGCCTTCATTCGGCCTCTTATTTTTCTTCAGTGGACCTGCGCTCAGGATATTGGCAAATCCCGATACACCCGACAGACAGAGAGAAAACAGCCTTCATAACCCCGGATGGATTATTCGAATTCAATGTGATGCCATTTGGGTTGTGCAACGCTCCAGCAACCTTTGAAAGGTTCATGGACACCATTCTGCGTGGGTTAAAATGGAACATCTGTATGTGCTATCTTGACGACGTTGTTATATTCGGGCGCACATTCAATGAGCACAATACGCGCCTGAATATTGTCCTCGACTGCATCAAAAACGCCGGCCTGGTTCTGAACTCCAAGAAATGTAAATTTGGTGACCGTCAAACCCTTGTGCTGGGTCATCTTGTTGAGAAAGACGGTATCCGGCCTGATCCCGTCAAGACGGCAGCTGTCGAAGCATTCAGTGCACCGCAGTCAGTGAAGCAACTTCGTAGTTTTCTGGGTCTTTGTTCTTACTTTCGCCGATTTATTCCTGGTTTTGCTGACGTCGCTTATCCTCTGACAAATCTGCTACATAAAGACGCACGGTTTGAGTGGACACCCGAGTGCGATTCTGCATTTCGTCAGCTGAAGTTCCTGTTAACCTCTCGACCTATCCTTCGCCACTTCAATCCTACTGCGCCGACAGAAGTCCACACAGATGCTAGTGGCGTTGGTCGGGGTGCCGTATTGGTCCAACGCTATGATGACCGTCAGCACGTGATTGCTTATGCAAGCCGCTCATTAAGCAAACCTGAACGGAATTACACGGTGACAGAGCAAGAATGCCTCGCTGTAATCTTTGCGGTTCAGCGATTTCGCTCGTACTTGTACGGACGCCCATTCCAAGTCGTCACAGACCACCATTCCCTGTGCTGGCTCGTGAACCTTCGCGACCCTTGTGGTCGCCTTGCGCGCTGGGCTTTGAGGTTGCAGGAATATAACTTCACTGTGGCCTACAAGAGTGGCCGAAAACATGCTGACGCAGACTGCCTTTCCCGTATGCCGCTTACTACGACGGACTGCGACGCAGACGATTTTGATCATCTCGTCGCTTCTGTGACATCCGCTTTTCCAGAAATCGATGCGTTCAAAGCAGAACAACGGACAGACACCAAATTGGAGCCACTCTTCACTTCTGCCCATTCAAGTGCAACAAGCAGCTACTGTGTACGTGACGGGCTGCTGTACAAAAGGAACTACTCAAGCACGGGTGCACGCTTCCTTCTAGTGGTGCCGAAGTGTCTCCGGCCAGCAATCCTTCAGGCTATGCACGATGACCCTACCTCCGGTCACTTAGGCACTGTGCGCACCCTTTATCGCATTCAAGAACGCTTTTACTGGCCCCGGATGCGACATTCGGTTGAGTTGTATGTCGCCAGCTGCATACAGTGCCAACGTCGGAAACGCCCAACCACTGCCCCATCTGGTCTCCTTCAACCTGTGCCGCCTCCCAGCTCACCCTTTCGGCAAGTTGGAATTGATCTGTTAGGACCTTTTCCAAAGTCATCTAAGGGGAACCGCTGGATAATTGTCTGCGCCGACTATTTCACGCGCTATTGCGAGACGGCGGCTATACCATCAGCCACCGCCACCGAAGTATCGCTCTTCTTACTTCACGCTATTGTTCTGCGACATGGACCGCCTGGTGTTATTATAAGCGACCGGGGACGTCAATTCACGGCAGATATAGTGGAAGAGCTTGTGCGTTTGTGTAACTCGCACCTCAGGCACTCGACGCCATATCATCCGCAAACGAACGGCCTCACTGAGCGCACTAATCGAACTATCACAAATATGCTTTCCATGTATGTTGCGTCCGATCACAAGAATTGGGATGAAGTTCTACCGTTTATTCCTTACGCATACAACACAGCCAAGCACGAGACAACCGGCTACAGCCCCTTCTTCCTTCTATATGCTCGGCCACCCCGGTATACGCTCGACACTGTCCTCCCTTTTTACCACCACGACAATCCTACGGTCGCCGATACGCTGTGCCTCGCTGAAGAGGCTCGGAGACTTGCGCGTCTTCGGACTTTGGCATCACAAGAAAACTCCAAAGCCCGCTATGACGCACGACATCGGCCAGTTACATATAACCCTGGTGATCTCGTTTGGCTTTGGACACCCACAAGGAAGCGCGGTTTGTGTCCAAAGCTGCTGGCAAACTACGACGGACCGTATGTTGTCATCGACAAAGTCAGCGAAGTGAACTATACTCTCGCGCGCCTCACGAACACTGGTAGACGTTCTGCTAGGACACAAGTCGCGCATGTCGCACGGTTGAAATCATGCACGCCACGGCAAGCTAGTTGACTCGCCCAGGGGGCTTTGTCTGCGAGGGGAGGTATGTTACGTCCAAGCGCGTCAAAGGGACGCGGGGATCAAGAAGAGAGGGGAAGAGGAGAACGAAGACTGTGCAGCGGCCATTCCTGTTCTTCGTAGCCTGCCGTTCCTGTTCTCGCACGCCTAAATAAACCCCTTTTCCCCGTGCTTGTAACAATATATATATATATATTACTTTAGTGCAGGTTACTGCAGGTTCAAATAAACGTTTTGCCAAATAAATCCAACAGTCTGGCCGTACATATGTTCAACTCCTTTCGATACTTCCTCTAAACACACACACACGCATATATATATATATGTGTGTGTGTGTGTGTGTGTGTGTGTGTGTGTGTGTGTGTGTGTGTGTGCGTGTGTGTGTGTGTGTGTGTTTGTGTGTGCGTGTGTGTGTGTGTGCGTGTGTGCGTGTGTGTGTGTGTGTGTGTGTGTGTGTGTGCGTGTGTGTTAGTGTGTGTGTGTGTGTGTGAACATCTAGCATATGCAACGCTACCGGCGCTTCTCACCCAGACGAGTCGGGTCGAGTCACTTGAGTTTCACGAGGTAGTGATAACACGACTTAGAACGTGTGCTCATCACCACAAGAGTGTTCACGTATTCTGTCTCAAGGTAGAAAACAAGCACGTTTGCGCCAATATACGACGGCTCATTCAGTTTCTCGGGGACACGCATCCCGGCTAATGAAGCAGGCGAGGGCTTGTACGCAGCAGACGACGGAAGCGAGAAGCATTTTCGAAGAAATAATCATATGGTTTCGGCTAGCTGTCTTATTTTTACTGAGGAGGAAAACTGTTTTGCTTTATGAAGAAACTTAGGTTCAGTACCTTAACATTGCAGTTTCTTATGCGAAACGTCCGATTGGCGTCACGTTACTGAAGCAAATCTGGGCTTTCAGCGGCATATTGTACGCGTCGCGCCTACGTCACGTGTCGAGCAAAACGGCAGAATGTCCAGATTAAAGCCCCAGGATTGATTCATCGCTTCATCTTCAGCTGTCTCGAAGCATTTGGCTGGCTCGGTATCCGCGTTGTTTGCTGATGTTGTCCCATCAAACAAAGTTGCAAAGTTTTCCGTTCGACTATCTTCTGCGGACGACTGAGCTTTTGAAGGAACTCTCGTCCTATCACAACTGTGGCGGATAACAAAATTCATGCATAGGTTGGGCAGGAACATTGCCGAATGCAGTCAGCAGGTCGCGTGCTTGTCGGTGCACCGGCGGCATGGGGCAATATATCATTCAAAATTTCGCCCATACGTTTCGCAGTGGGCAAATCGAGGCTTGTTGTACTCCTTATTAATGTGTCCTTTTCTGAGTACCTTGAGCACACCTTGCTCACGCATTCATTAACACATGACGTTGTCACCTTGAATAGCCAGAAATTTCAGAATGGGCTCGCGCTTTTTCACTCGGGCTACCCTTGAATGGGCTTCGTTAAAGCTCTGCACTTTCGCGTATGCTGACAAAGCCACTGCCCTTCACCTCAAACCCACAAGGGGACTCGGCTTACCGATATGTGGACAACGTCGGGACCGATGCCTGTAACAGGGACATAGGCTCCCTTGGCGACAATGGGGCCTCGGAACTTGAGTATAGATGTAGCGCTTGCAGATGCGGCAGCGGTGCAGAACTTTACTGCTATTATGTGTTGGAGGGACTCCAGGCCTTCCGGCCCTGTCAGATGTTCAACTGTGTCGAAAACATCATCCATGCTGGAGCCTTACGCAATGAAGAAAAAGCGGTGCGCCTTTGGCGCGCACGTCTGAAAAGGCATGCCGCAGGCAGGTAAACATCCCGCTTACCATGGCCAGAGCCTGAGGCTAACTCCTGACCAATGGGAATTTTCCGGTGCTTGTTTTGGACGTTATCCAGCAGTCCACTATCATCACTTACCAGGGGAGCCCACTCAGTTTGACAGCAAGACACTTCCACACACTGCCATATTTACTACCCTGCAAGATGTCCATGTTGCCGGCATACTGTTCATGAGCGTACCCAGTGATAGAATAAATGGCACCTAAATAAACTCATTGCAACAAATAAACATCAACAAGAGCACAATGTCTTTAATAAACCTAACCACTTTTAAAGCTTTGATGCGTGTGTTAAGAATAAAGGGTATTTTCACAAAATACAATACGAATTTTCCATCAGAATCAATGCGGAAACACACCAGTACAATAATATATAAACTGTACTGAGCATTCTATACTTTCCTAACCATTAGAAACGCCCAAAACGGCAAAATCTGACAGCAAAGTCACTTTTAAGCTTTGCCACCTTCACTGCCCTTCTAGGTGTCTAGGCTGCCGGCCATATATTCTACGAAAAGGCTCAGTGATAAAAGAAATGATATTTAAATATCCTACTACGACATATACACGTCTCAGAGAGCACAATTCCTGGAATAAATCATACCATTCTAATCTTTCTGTCTCTGGTATACCAACCATGAGGTAGGCAATGCATCACCACTTCGCTTATTTCCCTGATGGGGATTGCACGACTTGTGTACGCCGAACAGGTTTTCTATGTGGCCCAGCATGTAATAGCTAAATAAAGTGATCTTTGGAAACATGTGAGGGCCGATGCTGATAAAAATGCACACACTGATGAAAACAAGTTCCCTCGTAGAGAGGTCCGCATCAGGCTGAGGCTTCCCTTGGTCGCTCGCTGTGCATAGCGCGGATGTATCTTCGTACGGTCTTAATGTGAGGGTGTACCAGATAACCGGGCAACAGGTGTGCTCTCGCAAAGGTTCTAATGCCATGGCACTTTACTGAACAAAACTTAGACTTTACCGACATAAGGATTAAAAAAAGCTGCGGTAGTGACGGCCTTCAGTGGACTCGGTGGCACGGCCGTGAAAATGTTGGCTCACGTACCTTTGTTCATGCAGATTGTGTTCGGGTGCAGCTACATCGGTGGCGGATCTATGAAACACGCGGATGGAGTGCACCTTTCTGCGAAACCGCCGCTGATCTCGCCTTTGTCCATCGTCGATGAAGGCTGTGTCCACAATTCAAGTGCCGTTTCTGGCGAGCCATGGTTCAATCTGCACGTGGACACGGTCTACCGCGCACCTACCTCGAGGACCCTGGCGTCACTAAGAAGACATCGGCATGACGGATTCTTGGGCATGAAAAAAGCTGCGGCAGTGACGGTCTTCAGTGGACTCGGCGGCGCGGCCGTGACGATGTTGTCTCACGTACCTGTCTACATGCAGGTTAGTGATAAGAAATATGTTTTTCGTAGTGATTACATTTGTCTGGTCGTGTTACCGTGTCCACATACTATTGTGAGTAGTATCGGCGAATGTTTTTCTTTGGCAGGGATGTTGTTGTCGTTATCCGGGAATGTTGCAAAATATCCCGGGCATACTAACACGGAAATGATCACGGAACTTCTTGATACGCAGAAAGTGATCTAGGGTAAACTTTTTGAAATTCAGGAAAAATAGTCCTTTTCTGAAAAAAGTTGGTTCAAATGAATACCAGACGTTCTTCCATAAAAGAAAGTTTCAAGGAATTTGATGTTGGTAATAAGCGACTATCTTAAGTTGAGGAGTGTCTGCATGTACATGACCGGAATTTAGATGCTCTCAACCGAAAAGTTGATCAACTTGAAAACATATACAGGCGAAATAACTTGATAATAAGTCAGGTTTTTCAGCGCACGAAAAAGGACGAAGGACAGTGGCAAGACGCGAACACAGCTCTAAGAATAATTGGAGAAGATGCACGTGAAACTGATGATGTTTTGTGGAAAAAGGTGAACGGTGATGTGTTTAGCGGCATGTTGAAGCTGAAAATCAATTCAATTGAAAGAATCCATCGACTAGGTAAAAAGATTGAAGGTAGAGACCATCCTATAATCATGAGGGTGGCTGATTTCAGAGACAAATCTAAAATTTTGCGTCATTGCTCTATGCTTAAGAGCACGAATATAAGCATCAGTGAGGATTGTTCGAAAAGGATTTTTGAGGTACGTAAATCTCTATGAGTTACTACACAGGAGGAAAGGTCAAAGGGAGCAAAAGCTAAACTACTATATGACAAAATCAAAGCCAATAATGTCCTTTATGCATGGAATGAAATCACTAAAGTGTGGATGAGTGTGAAGCACGCCCTCAGGATGATCCTTCTTGAATTTTGGAAAGCGATTCCTTCAGGATATTGAATGTGAATGCAAGAAGCATACTAATTAAGGTCGAAGATATCGAAGGTATGATTTTAGGGCATGCTCCGAATATTCGAATGATTACTGAGACATGACTTTATAAAGATATATTAGATAGCGAGATAACTCCAAAATCCTATGTAATGGTAAGGAAGGACCGGGATGGTAGAGGTGGTGAAGTTTCGTTAGTGATTCGCAATAATATTGAGTTTATTAGACTTCCTGTCCCCGCTGATATTGAAGCACATTGAATTAGGATAATTTGTAAGACTCGTTCAGTCCACATAGGCGGTATATATAGGCCACCAAATTCACCAATCCAGGCTCTTTCTTGTCTCCGGCACTTTATGGAGTGCAATATGCAACAAGGAGACAATATTATACTTTTGGGTGATTTCAACCTACCTGGAAAAAACTGGAATGCTTACTCTCCTGGAGATACCGAAATTTCAAATTGCAATGAGCTTCTTGATCATGTTTTTCGTTTTGGTTTAAACCAAGTGGTGACCGACTATACTAGAATCAGTTCTCGTTCTTCGCCTATCCTTGATCGTGTTTTCGTGTCTAATCACCTGCTGCCTTTACTAGTAGGCTGTGAGACCAGCGATGGCATTGCGGACCATAAACTTGTAGTACTGTCTTTGAGCCTTTCCACCAATACTGTCTACCATCCTCGCAAAAATGTCGTGTTAAATTTTGCGAGAGCTGATGATGTTGGGGTTCTAGAATTGCTGGAGGACCCTTATGAGAGATTCTGTGAACTTTATATGCATAATCAGGGTCCTATATACCTAAGCGTATAAAGAAAACTAGCAATAGAAGCCCTTGGATAAATAGCGAAGTGATACCCTTAAAGAGACTAATAAAACGAAAACGTAAGAACTATAAAAATAATCTTTGCAGTCAGACTCGTTCCACCATTCGATGTCTTGGAAGGAATCTTAAGATAATTGTGAAAGAATCCAAACAAAGGTTCTTTGGCATCAGAATCCCAAAATTTCTGAAAGAAGCACCGGGTAAAATTTGAAGATATATTAATCCATCATCGAATGCTCGCTCAATGACACAATCTAAGGAGCATCCTTCTTCTGAGAGTTTTAATGATTATTTTGCATTTGTGTTCACAGAAGATAACGGGATTATGCCGAGTGTTGAAACTCCATCTGACAGGTCACCTATTGCTGACGTTGAAATTTCTGAACAAGGTGTGCTCAACCTTTCGCTTTATTTGAACATAAAGAAAAACCCTGGACCGGATGGCATCCCTAACGAGTTTCTTTATCGATACGTTGTATGGAATTCTAAATGGCTTGCATTAATTTTTCGGTCTCCACTTCATAGCGGTTTTCTACCAAAGGTATGGAAGCAAGCTAAAGTGATTCCTGTCCTGAAATGTGGTGGTGCTGACAATTTAGCAAATTATTGCCCCTTATCAGTTACTAGTACCTGTCCAAAGGTGCTTGAACATATTATCTCGAAATACCTGTTAAGTTATATTAATGAATATAACTTGTTATCTATCCACCAACATGGCTTTCGTCAAGGCCTATCCACAACGTCTCAGCTCATCGAGTTAGCCCATGATCTTTCAGAAACTATTAACTCTCGGGAACAGACGGATATGTTCTTCATGGACTTTGCGAAGGCATTTGATAAAGTGTCTCACCATGAACTACTAAGAAAAATTGATTTTTTGTTCAAAAATGCTGCTATTACACAATAGTTTTCATTCTATTTTCTTTTTCGCAAGCATTATGTCAAAATTAGTGGTACAAGGTCACAGATTTCATGTGTTAAGTCGGGAGTTCCCCAAGGCAATGTTCTGGGCCCCTTTTATTCCTCTTAGATATAAATGGCCTCCCGAATGTAAGAGGCGTTTCCATCAGGCTCTTTGCAGATGACTGCATTATACACAATCAAATTGATAAAGTAGGTGACCAGCCTAAATAACACGCAAATTTACAGAAGATAAAGAAATGGTTTGATGAATGGCCAATGGTGCCAAACCCGTTAAAAACTGTAGTTATGACAGTCTCTAAAAAGCCAAATTACTTATACTACTCTTATTTTATTAATAATCACGAACTTATAAGAGTTCAGCAGCATAAGTATCTTGGCGTGATTTTCACAAGTGATCTTCGCTAGAACCACCATATAGATTTTGTGCGTGCCAAGGCCAACAAGTCACTCTGGTGTCTGAGGCGTAATTTACCATTCGCAACTCAAGAAACAAAACCTCTTGCTTATAACACAATAATTAGACCTATAATTTTATATGGTAAGGTTGTCTGGGACGCTTACACTGCTATAAATATATCAAAAATCGAAAGAATACAGTGTCTGGCAGTCAGATTCATATTCAATAAATATCGGTGGACGTACTCCCCTTCTCAACTTTTTGTACCGGCAGACTTACCGACATTACAGGCTAGAACTAAATATGAAAGACAAATATATTCACCTAATAATTTGTCATCTTCATATTAGGCATTCAGACTTTTTTGAAATTCTTTCCGGGGAAACCACTAGATATCGTTATTCAATGTTTATTCGTCCCCCTGTTATTCATACCGATTGTTTCAAGTATAGCTTTTTTGCAAGACCTATCAAAGAATGGAACTCCCTGTCGCAAGAAGCCGTTTCATCCTCATCAATTGATTGCTTCGCAAAACACATCAGAGATATCCTAGTTTCCATGTAATATATTTTACTTTGTATCTTTGTTATTTTCAGTGGTTTATGCTGCTACCTCGTGGTGTTATTCATTTTAATTTATTGTCCCTTTTCGTGTTTCATTGTACAATTTTCCATGTACAAAATATTTGGTTTGTAAATATTCGTATTGCCCTCCTGCTCTAGCCCTGTGTAAGGGTGGGCAGTATCTGTAAATAAATAAATAATATAAATGTGCTCGTGAGAGCAACGGTGATCGAATAGTGGAACAGAGTGGCGGAACGGAGTGGTGGAATCGAGCGGGGAAGGTGTAGCAAAGTGATGTTGCGTACGAAGGGACATACCAAAAAAAAAGGGCATTAATTTCGGTTTGGCAGCTGCTGCCAGAAAAATGTTAGTTTTCTAATTCCTACCATTTGTTTATCCCCACATCGGGATCTGCTGGAGTGGTTGCATCCAAGCAGATGCAGTGAGGGTAATTTCGCACTAGCAGTTCCAACTGCCACGCAATTCAGGGAAATCACCAATGTGGTTGTCCCACCTTCGGGTGAAGTGTACATGGCACGCCGACCTGTAACCAATCGGCTGCGAGTCAGCCACAACCGGCTGTCTCAGCAATACTGCAGACCTTGCCTATTCAACCCCAAATCCTTAACTTGGCCAGCAGCTTTCAAGTGATTACATTCAAATGATTTTTTTTACTGTTTCTTCAAATGGAAGTTTTAATGTATTTTACGCTGCTTGTCTCTTTATACGTAGCTAAACTGGTGCATCGCTTTTTGACTCTGCAACTGGTTATTTTGCCGAGGTGCCTTTTTAAACAGCCATGCTTTATTTTTTTTATTTATTCACCAATTCGCATCAGCCTTTGTAACAAACAGTGAGGCTCTAACTCAAGATATTGCTTCGTACAGTAGCTGGAATTCAGCTGTTTCTCTTATACACAAACAAAATTTATTAAAATTGATTAATCGGCTTTTTAATGAGAGCATTTCACATGTATTCAAACAGAAAGATCAAACTTGGTCGAGAGGTAAAGATTCCTTTTAATAATAAACCACTTGGCAGCACGGACAGTTTCATTTATTAGAAATGTATGCTTAGGATCGTCATGATGAAATTTCTTATGTGCTGTTGCGCTAGCTCTATTTCAAGTGATAGCAAGAGGAGTCCAGGAATATTTTTATATAATTACGTTGTACAATATTGCTACACACAAACCTTTACGTGTGTACTTCATTGCGTCTACTTTACGCGTTAAATACCGTATCTGTAATCTTTTGTTCAACGTAGTATATGGTATCCCCTTTTGTATCGACAGTTTTCTGAGAGAAAACGCAATGCTGTACTAGGCTGTTTTACTTTGCGAATATGCAGCCAACTTGTTTTTCTGTTGCACCTAGATGTCGCTGCCTCTTCAGCACAACGTTATAGGGGAACCTATTTGTACCAATGTGTTAATTGCGAATTGAGGTTATATGCCGTAAGTTCGAATGAATGTAGGAACAGGACACCTAACATATCAGGCACTTTATGTCTCTCAAATTTGTATACATCTTAGTCACCGCCAATGCACCAGTTATAACAGTCAAACAACCTTGAAAATCCATGTCCTTTGCAGCCTGGCGTCCTGATTTTGTAACATACTGGTTCATTTCCTCTTTGAAGCCAAATTTTTTTATCACCTTTCACACCCCTCGGACATCCGCCGGGTGGTTCATTGCAGTCATTTGTTGCACGTATGAGCGTCGAGTCTGCAAAGGAGTTGGAGGAAAATATTATATTGCAAAATTCATAATTTCATGGTATAAACTTGATATTGTACGAACGGGTATAAATAAAAGCCTTCGCAGCTGCAACTTGAGCTCACTTACAAGTTTATCACTGCACTTTGAATATTAAGTAGAACGGCTGGGCAGGTAAGACTCTCGTTTGTGGCTTTCTAACGCGAAATTATTATCAACCCACAAGCTATTGAAGAACCAACAGTGCAAAGGTTTTCGCAATAGCATGAAGATTCGGCAATGAA